>NC_081785.1:28668723-29021223 GCF_963082965.1 Carassius carassius
TTGCAGTAACTTGTTTTACAACCCTCCCTTGTCTTGAGAGCATGCAAATGTTAATGAAGGTGTTTTAAAAGCTGAATATTTAAACTAGCAGAAACCAAAAATTATATAGTTTTTGCACAGGTTTAAACACTTTGTAAATCAGTTCAGCTGAATATTTTACATTTAACCAAATTAAGACATTCAGCCATTAGCATAATATTTCCATAATATCATAAAAGCTGCATTTCTTCATACAATCAAATATTGGACACTAAAATAAAAAAGGATTATAAATTATTGGAGTACGGTTTACAAGAAAAACTCTTTTAAGTCTTTCTACTTTAAATTTACACATTAAATGTCACTCTTTTGTAATTATCTGTGAACTTTACTAGCAATTTCTGAGTGAAAACCGTTTAAGTAATTCCTACCCCATTTTTTTCCCTACATTATTTTACTGTAAAACTTACATGATTAAATATTCTTCCTTGTTTATGTAGTTAAAAAATAAAAATTTTTTATTTTTGCTGTATTTAACTTACCATTTTGATTAGGAAAAAGAAAATCTGAACCATTTCAGAACAAATACAAGTGAATTATAATAAACTCAAAAATTCTAAGTTTTCATTTAACCAAAAACCATTAACTGAACTGAAAACAAAACTTAAACTAGATATTTAAATAGCACATAGCACAGTTTTCATTTAAATTTTTAATGATACAATTACGTTTACTCCATTTTGTTGTTTAAAAAAATAAAAATGTAAATGGTCGCTGGAAAATTGTCTATAGACTACAAGATCTCAGTTCATCTAAAACATTAAAAACAACAAATTGTCACTTTCAAGTTTATCCATGTTTTGTGGACAAAGTATTAACTGATATACTTTAAAACAGAGTAGCGCTAATCAAACGCATATGTAGAGGTCTAAAATTAATCCGTAATGTACGTGCTGTGAATTTAACTATCAGGAATGAAAGAAAAGTGCAAACCTTTGGTCCATTTCGTCCCCAAGGTGCCTTGCAAATGTAAGCAATATGAAAAGGAGGGGAAGGAAAAACAAACGCCAAAACATGTATTTTGATCACCATGTCCTTTGTCGAATTTGACTTATTAAATGAGTGCACATCTAGCCTACAGCGCTTCAAAACCTCCTGCCAGCACTCCAGGAGTGCTCCACCCACACATCACGTACCACTCGACATCTCTGCTGGAGGCCTCCTCTGGACCCCCGGCCACCTCGGCTGGACCCCGGACCCACGTACTGAGAGAAACCGGCCCGTCCTCTGGGAGCGCTGGAGCTGCGGCCCCTGGACAGCGTGGGGCCCCGGACTCCTCTGTTTCCTCTTCCTCTGACGTGAGCTTGGAAGTCATCGTAGCCGTAGTAGGGGTCATCGTAACCTCCTCTGTAGTTGTGATAGTCATAGCCGTAGTAATCGTAATAATCTTCATAGCTGTAATAGTCGTGCGGATACGAATAACCTCCTCGAGCGCCTCGTCCTCTTGCTCTCGTCGGGGGATGCATATGTGGCGGCCCGTAGTAATAATACTCATCATACCTGAAACAAACGCAGGAGTTTAGAATCTTTTCTGCACTGGTTAATAACACCTCAGATTTGTAAAGCTGTGGAAAATTGGGCATGAAGAGGAGACATATCAGCCACTAAAACATAGATCTACAACTCTCTCTCTCGAACCGATTAGAACATTTTGCAAATATATTAAAGCCAATAAATAATGCATTATTGCCTGCAGAGACACTTCGTGTTAATGTGTTAATTGTGTAATGGTGAGACTCAAATTATATAAAAATTTGGAATTAGATTTATAGGCAAACATATCGGTTATCGGCTTTCACATAAAATAATTATCGCTTATCGGGCAAAATTTCTTTCACAAAAATAATTATCAGTTATCGGGCAAAATTTCTTTCACAAAAATAATTATCAGTTATCGGGCAAAATTTCTTTCACATAAAAGAATTATCAGTTATCGGGCAAAATTTCTTTCACATAAAAGAATTATCAGTTATCGGGCAAAATTTCTTTCACATAAAAGAATTATCAGTTATCGGGCAAAATTTCTTTCACATAAAAGAATTATCAGTTATCGGGCAAAATTTCTTTCACATAAAAGAATTATCAGTTATCGGGCAAAATTTCTTTCACATAAAAGAATTATCAGTTATCGGGCAAAATTTCTTTCACATAAAAGAATTATCGTTATCGGGCAAAATTTCTTTCACATAAAAGAATTATCAGTTATCGGGCAAAATTTCTTTCACATAAAAGAATTATCAGTTATCGGGCAAAATTTCTTTCACAAAAATAATTATCAGTTATCGGGCAAAATTTCTTTCACAAAAATAATTATCAGTTATCGGGCAAAATTTCTTTCACAAAAATAATTATCAGTTATCGGGCAAAATTTCTTTCACAAAAAGAATTATCGTTATCGGGCAAAATTTCTTTCACAAAAAGAATTATCAGTTATCGGGCATAATTTCTTTCACAAAAATAATTATCAGTTATCGGGCAAAATTTCTTTCACAAAAATAATTATCAGTTATCGGGCAAAATTTCTTTCACAAAAATAATTATCAGTTATCGGGCAAAATTTCTTTCACAAAAATAATTATCAGTTATCGGGCAAAATTTCTTTCACAAAAATAATTATCAGTTATCGGGCAAAATTTCTTTCACAAAAAGAATTATCGTTATCGGGCAAAATTTCTTTCACAAAAAGAATTATCAGTTATCGGGCATAATTTTCATATCATTGCATCCCTACTGTAAAGTCTGATATATGAAATATCAGTCCAAATAAAATCTAGTGCTTTTTGTTAATGTAACTGTTTATTGAACAGAAATATGAAGTTTAGTGCTAATGCTGATATTTAAACAGACTGAAAGATGAAATTCTGATGCTTGCAATCCAAATCAATGAGTTCTTTATAACAAAATAGTAGATACTTACAGAAAACGATATAAATATCAGTCTTATCCTCACACAATGCATCAGGTGACTTCAGATAGCTGAAATATTTCATCCTATAGACCTTTGCTCTCTATTTTCAAGTCATTTTAAGACCTTGAGAGCATTTCTTCGTGTGAGCTCAAGGGAAGTTAGTTATGCGACAGATCTCATAAATCGCCTTACATTTGAGTTTTAGCAGCTTGTCTCTGGGCCTTTCGCTCTTTCCTCTTCTGGTCAGGCGGCTTTGCAAAAACGATTTCAATTTGTTCCCCTTCTAAATCCTTCCCATGCATTTCAGCTAGAGCCTGCGGAAAAACACTGGTTAAAATCTGTGCATAAGTTACCAACAACCTCTCAAATGATGCAGAGGAAGAGATAACTACCTTCACAGCACTATCTCTCTCCTCGAAGTGGATGAAGGCGTAGTCTTTAAGCTTTTTAACCCTTTCCAGCTTGCCAAACTGACAGAACGTCTCCTCGAGAAGCTCTTCTGTTACTGTGCTGGCCAGGTTTCTTACAAAGAGGACTTTGACCTAAACAATACAAGTAAACAATTCTTCAGTATAAACCTGACCATTTATAATTCAAGGCTTGGGCATGTGAATCTCATTTAGCACACAGGAAAATATTTTGCGTAAAGAAAAAGACAATTTAGTATATTTTCTCCTCTAACATTGGCATAGCAAATAAAAACACATTACCTTCAAATTTAAAAATCATTCTCATTGCTGTAATGTGTTCAGTGTAAAGGTTTTGTGATTCTCATTCCGACTTCACTAATATCATCAGTATACACATTTTATGCATGCACTTTACATTAGTACGGCTGCTCTCATTACTGTAATCCTCAATGAAAGATTACAGGATTATTTAAAGTAGTCTAGAGCTAAAAGAGTTACTTTTTTCTTACATGCAAAGAAAAAAATGTCCTATTTCACTTTTACTGCAGATTTGAAGCTTTAAAAAGAAAGCTTTAAAAGCATCAAGCGCTAGTCTAAAGACAAAGGCGGTTGGTGTTTTTAGTTCTCAGAACTGAGGAGTGTATGTGTAACATTATGCAATCACGCAAGTGAACAAAAACCCACAGATAGAGATGATATCAGTGAAAACTGAAATGCTATGGTTTGAATCGTGTATCATAACCATATTTCCAACAAAATCCAGTATTCTGTGATAAATATGGTTATCATGGAATAAAATGACTAATCCTGATATAAAACTTTGGTTTTGTCAGCACCTCACTGACTCGTGCACTGCTGCTCGTGGAAAATAACGTACCTTAGCCATGACTTCAGGGTCGGGGTCTTCTATGGGATCAGCCCATTCAACTGTCACCACATTGCCCCACACCTTCACTTTGCCGCTCATTAACCTGCGCCGCGCCTGGGCTGCTGTTTTATGATCCTCATACTCCAGGAAGCAGAAGCCGCGGTTCTTCTTCTTGTCGTCAGGCTGATGGTATAAGATGACGTCGTTCAAGCCCTCTGTTGAGATTAAGGAAAGTTATTTCCTGGAAAACTGTCTGTTGACACAAATCCATCACAAATGCTTGCCTCTTCAGTTAATCAGAAAAAAATATATAAACGGACAAATTCACTGCAGACGTGCGGCTCTTCTGAATAGACTTTCAGTATTAGACAAACCGTTTTTTTCCATTACAGTAACAGAATTAATATGAACAAAAACTTTTCACCTAAAATTGTGCTGAACCTTTTAAAAAATGACTAGTAGTAATTACTAGTAATTTTTTCATAATTACTAAAATGACAAATGTAATGCTCTGGTATTTTTATAAGATAATTTTAATGCATAGTGAATGCAATCATGCATTTTAAGATGCATTTTATATTTCTTTTACACAAAGATTTCATGAGTTCACTTTGTTAGAATATATTTAGATGGGTTTTAAACTACAGCAGAAACAGGTTGGTCCTGTGCATGTACATATGCACAATATAAAGTCTTGTTTGTCTTTGCTCAAGCAAAAACAGCTTTTTTCACATTACCTTGATTGATATTAACTTGAAATTATGATTAAACAAATCCTCATCATAGAGTTCATGTTTTTATTACTGTAACAAATGTGTGACCCCAGACCACAAAACACAAATTTATACATCTGAATATATATACAGCTGAATAAATCTTTCCACTGATGTATTGTTTGTCCAAGATACAACTATTTGCAAAAAAATCTAAATATTGAGAAAATCGCCTTTAAAGTTGTCCAAATGAAGTCCTTAGCAATGTATATTACAAATGATAATACATTTTTTTATACATAGGGAATTTACTTAATATCTTCATGGAGCATGATCCTTTCTTTATATCCTAAATATTTTTGTCAAAGAAGAAAATGTACAATGTATACAATTGTATTGTTGGCTATTGCTACAAATATAACCGTGTGACTTATTGTGAAGGGTCACATATGACCTTAAATTAAAACAGAATTATGTGATTTAATATGAAAGCTGACAAGTATTAAACAGCAGCAAACTGCTAGTGTTGATTTTCCTGTTAATCTGTAAAATCAATGCATCAGTGCATCTCTAATGCGCACACATGAGCATCTCAACCGTTAGTAACACCAACACTAACCGGTAACTTTGGCAAACTCCTCCACGATCTGCTCCTTAGTTTTGCTCTTAGGGATGGATCCCACAAACAGACGATTGTTGGCAACAGAGATGCACACACCGATGTGTTTCCCGGGCCGAATTTCGTTGTTGTTACACTGCAGGAAAGATTACAGTCAGAATCTCAAAGACCGCAGGTGGAGAGAAGAAATAAAGCAAGCAGACGATCACTCACGAGTTTGACGGCTTGCTGCGCAGCCTCTTTAGTGCAGAAGGTGATGAAGGCGTATCCTCGGTTGAGTCCGCTGAGCGGATCCATCATCAGACGCAGATCCCAGATGGGGCCAGCTTTCTCAAACAGAGGTACCAGCTCATCTTCAAACAGATCTCTCGGGATCTTTCCCACAAAAATCTGAGCGTTTGAGGAAACAACAGCAGCCATGAAATACAGCACAGAGTCCATCTTACTGAAACAAACATTATATTGTCAGTAGCACTGGGCGATATTGTAAAAACAAATTAGTGTTTGACCGATTCTTGATTTTTACGTTTCTCATCACGTTCGCCGACATACGGCTGGACTGTTAACATACTGTCAAAGTGTCTAATTCTAACATATGGAAATATTTCAGTTTCAAAATCATGATTCCTTGATTTATTAAAAAAATAAAACTGTATTACTAAGCAATATTAATAAAAACATCCTATAGAGAGATAAAGCTAGGGTTAGTTGATTGTAATTATGCCCTCTTGTACTGATTTCCAGGGGCGTTTTTACCCTTAAAGGCATTTTTTACATTATTAGATGAGTGCATCAACGCATGAAGGCATTTTGTGTGAAATTCTTATTATTCTAATTGATTGATTAAACATAAGACATTATAGGCTATTACAAATCCAATTAAATCATCAATTTTTGCACTGCACAAGTAGCACAGATGTGGATGTATTTACACCGCAATTTCTGATTGTATGAGATGAAAAAATACAATCTAAATGATTTTAATACTTTGAATATGAACTATGAGCTGCCAATAAGTGATGCCAATTCAAGAGTCAATCAACTGATTTGTCTTTATGAATGAATTAATGATTTGTTAGAAAACTTTAATAAATTCAAGAACTAACTGTTAAACTAAATGTATTCATTTTTGGGGTTGTGCACGACTGAAGTACTTCTACTTCAGCAATTAATTGAGAAGTTAAAACAGTATGCAAACCATTCCATGCAGTGTGCATTATGCTTTAAGATGGAGCCAAGTGCAATACTTTCATTATCCTGCAATATATTTCTGGTTTTAATAAACTGATTAACGTGTCTAAGCAATAGATGCCATACAGTGCATAACACATCTTCAAAACAGAATGATAATAAAACGTCCCTCACACAAACCTCTGTGCCCACGGTGGGCTGAACCCCAGCATGGCTCGACTCTGGAGGAGGACCGCCGTACTTGCGCTGCCCTGTCGTCACATCCAGTGTGTAGCCAGTTCTCTCCAGCAAAGCCTGTGAAGTAGAAAATAAAAACACTCGACCGTCAGACAGGTCCTGGATCAATAGAAAAGAAAGCAGCAACACAGCTGGCTACACAGAATGAAATATAAATAGACCATTCTGCACAGGCTTACTTTGATCTTGGCCTCGTCTGGTCCTTTAGTGGAGTCTGACACTTTGGTCCCCTGTTTCTCCCTCTGCCTGTACGTCTTCATCACCCCACAGAGGAAGGCACTTTTATTCTGTTCAAAACATGAGCAATGGGTGAGCAGGTGTGTTTGTGCGCCTACAAGCGGATGGAGATCAAACCCAGGGCTTGACCATAAGAAGGGATCAATGGCCCGGGACAGATAACTCGTGTGTCTTATCACACTTGAACAGACAAACACAAGATGGACAAATACCCCCGTAAAGACACGGTGTGCTGTGTGTTAAAGGACAGTTCACCCAGAAACGAAAATCAGCCCATGATTTACTCACCCTCAAGCCATCCTAGATGTGTATGACCTTCTACTTTCAGACGAATCCAATCTGAGTTAGATTAGAAAAATGTCCTGGCTCTTCCAAGCTTTATAATTGCAGTGAGTGGGTGTTCTTGTATATATATATTTTTGCTTAAAACTTTATAAACCGTAATCTCTAGTTTCCACTAACTGGTACGCGTGTTCATGAGCAATGACATAGTATACTTATTCATAAATCATTTATATTAAAAAATATCAAGTCTTAGATGTAGTCTTTGGGCTCAAATGCAGTGTCTCTTCAGAGAACTGGAGGGAAATCCCTCTCTTGGTGACTAGAGGAGATTGTGTGGGGAAGGGTCATTTTTAGACTTGTTTTGTTATCTCATCTAAAAGGAAGTTTTAAACCAATTTTTGTAATATTCATGTAATTTACATTAATACTTATCAAGATGGACATTTTGATATTTTGTGAAGAAATGCTGTGTTCATGTTATGGAGAACAGCACAGTGTGTGTAGGGGGTGTGGCCTCAATAGCCCTGCAGTAAGCAGTGTGTGTGTGATTGAGGAGGGTGTAGGGTACAAATCTTCACCAAGATTATTCTGCAGGATTTTTTTCCCCCAGTCCCTGCAATTTTGTGGTTTATTCCCATAAATTCCTGTGAATTCCCAACCCTACTTGTATTATGTATATCGACTAGAGCTGCAACTAACGATTATTTTTTCTGCCGACTAATCTAACGATTATATTTTCGATTAGGGCATCCTTAAAAATATTTTGGTTTGCAGTAACATTAATTAAAAAAAAAAAAAAGGGTCGGTAGGTCGGTCTATATATATTTTTTCAAGTTTCAATGTAAAAAAAAAAAAAGTACATTTTTGTGATGGTGATGACGTCGGTATTAATTTAAACAAATTAGCATATCGTGACCTCACTGACTGGGTCTTCAACCTGTGCCTTCGGGCGCATCATTGCAAACCTCATTTTGATGCAGGCTATATAGACCACAAACAAATTTAAATCTTTGTCAAAAACATGTTTATTGCATGAATTTCAGGTGAGAAAAAAATGAGGTACTGTTTTACTTGCATCCACCGCTACGTATCAATGCAACCTATAAATGAGAGAAACGTTTACTTTGCTTTCTTGGGTTGTCACTTTTGTGAAAAATATCCTGTTTGATTTGAGTGACGAGTGTTCATTGAATCGATTGTAAAATCGATTTTGCATGTCTAAAGTTTTATACGGCAAATAACACCAAATATAGGTAAATCCACGGACAACAGGCAGGAGGAATGTAAAGATTGGTAAAGACCAATATTTCTGATGATTTATTGGCGTGGAGTTACGTGCAAAATGACGAACAGGAGTGCAACATTTTCGAAAAACAATAAGCAGAGTGGACTGCCATAATGCAAAACATTTACTGCTGTCTTCAACATGGCTGTTTACGATTAAATTTCAACAACAACAAAAAATGCTATCAAAAGGCTTTCTTAGGCTATCAAAAAAAAATATTTTTTCGAATATTCGTCGAATTTAAAATAAAAATCCACATTTGAATGCGCATATGAATTTTAGGTGTGCATTAAGGAAGCTGCCTTATGAGCCCTGGTACGTGTTCCATTCCATCTCGCCGCGTCTACACAACTTTCAAAGGCGGACGAGCTCGACACGCAGTATCTGCTTTCTCATCCTTCACCTCGTGTACGCGCACCAGATGCGATGACAATATATGTGTCATTGCATTATAAGGTTATGTTAGCCTATCCAGTTGAAGCCACTTAAAAAAAAAAATCAATGTGGAGAAGACCTTGTTTACATCAAAACTGAAACCAAGCCGTTCACACAGAACGCATATTTCGCGCATCATGTTTTTAAGTGAAAAAATGTATCCTGTGTGACTGGTTTTCCCCCTTTTTTATTTAACAATGCATGCATACATGATGCTGTTTTGTTTATAGTTCTTTAAGCAACTTAATTAATAATAATTGGTTCATAAACATTATTTTAAATATTGTGTTTTTTTCACAGTCATGTATTCTAATGCTTTGAATAAACATGCAGTAATATTTTGCTCGATGCGCTATCTTGAGCCTCAGAAAAGAAGCAAAAAGCTTTTCTTCACCCTAACTGAAATTATGCATTTAAAATTCGAATACAATTCGAATTTTGATCATATTTAAGTAAAAAAAATCGAATTTAGTTTTTTCAGCTATTTTGACAGCCCTAGGCGATTCAAGCCCGAAACTGTATGAGACTGAATACCGGCTGAATTCACATTTCTGTTGTAAAAAGAGAAACATTGTGCAGAAGTATTATTTGCTGTTATGCGTGTTTGTCCGAAGTTGCAGTTGCTGTGTGACGCCTGTTCAAAAAAAAAAAAAACCTGGACACGCTCCGAGAAAAGGTCGTTAAAATCATTTTCTTATTTTCGTTTTCGAAACTTGTGTTGGTTGATTCGTGCAATAGATTTTCGAACATAAAGTGACAGTCGACACGGTCACGGTTTTAGACTAGAGAGGAGAAGGGATGGGAAAAGATCTGGGCACAGTTTTTCCAGAACTTCGTGCCAAGTTAAAGCGATGTCGAGCTGTTTTAATGAATTTTTTTAGATGTATTATGGTGCCCAAACCTGTATGACTTTGAACAGTGACCGCGAACATTTAGTTTACTGCAGCCGCAGCCATCATTACCAAGCGCGAACCGTTGACTCTGACAGTGAGGGAGAGTCTGAGACGAAGAGAACGCACAGGCCACAGTGTGACATCCGTGTAAACACAGATGGCAATTTATATATTTACAATACTTACTTAAATATAATTAATAGTATTTTATTGCGTTTGTATTAGTTGTTTGAAGAGTAAAAAAATAATTGGTCGGTCTTAACGCAAATTTACAATCGGCAAGTCGGTCGGACTAAAACAAAAAAAAATAAAATATTGAGTCGGTGCTAAATTGACAGGGTCGGTCGGGTTACGGCAAACAAGAATATTTTTAAGGATGGCCTTAGTCGACTACTCTAACAATTATTTTTATTACAATAAATGATTAATCTAATGTTCTTTTTTTTTATTAGCTAATTAATCCTTTGGATAACTTTACAAAAAAATATAAGTACAACTTCTAATATAATATTTCAACTTTTTTTACAGTATACAAAAATAAAGAGGCAAAGAAAATTATTTTACTATGGTAAATATGAGTTTACAATAGCGCTTATTATTAAACAACAGTAGCCAGAAATTTACAGTTGTCTGAGACGTCATGAAATGTTCTTTAGCATCACAAACCATAAAATGTAGTCAGGGTTCTGCTATGGTTTAGCATGGTTTCCAGAGATCTGGAGCTGATTCTGGGTAGCTCGGTGGTCTGTGACTGTTGTCTCGCGGTGTGCTGTCTTTTAAGGGGCCGCTCACATATCGCGTCTTTTGCGCGCTCAAGTTCGTTATTTCCAATGTAGGCGCGTGGTATGTGCACTCATAATGGAAGCGACGCGGTCGCGAAAACAGGCGCATCCGTCATAATGCCGCAAGCGCAGCGCGGGTCATGTGACAACAACTAACCAATCAGCTTCATCCTTTCCGTAACAACGTTGAAAGCTCAACTAAGATGAAGGAACAGCTGATCATAGCTGTATATGGATTGCCATTTTGAAATAAATTTAGTAGCAGAGCTACTGCAAGCGATTTTTTGTGCTGCAAATCCATTTATCCTTTGCTGAAATTTCTGCGTCTTCATGGAGAGCAACTCATGGTTGCTTAGCAACGACAGACGCCCCAGGGGCGCAACTGCCCGAGCGCTTTGGAAAGAAGGAGAAAGCGGCGCGAGTAGCATTTGCCACGCGTTTTTAGGCGCGATATGTGAACGGCCCCTAACGCATGTTCGAAACGCCAACACAGACTTTATTTTTTATTTGATCCTTACTTCAGCCGCTACGGGTGATCATACCAATAACTTGTAATGTTTACAAGAATATCAGAATCATGCAATGAGCAAGTCTGCGTTTATTAGACACTTAATAATATCACATCAATTTGTTCCATCACATCTGCAGCGGAGACCTGACCCAGGAAGTTGGTCCCCAGATCACACGGTAACCAGTTAAACCGTAACACCGGAGAGCGCCAGGATGTTTTCCTCTTGAGGTGCTCGTGCATCGCAGTTGTGCTGCCGTGGTACACCATATCGGTTTTACAAAGGGAACAAAGGGCCATTTTATTTGGCCTCTGTTTAAAGTATTCCCATACTTTTGATAACAGTGGTCTCTGTTTTTGTGATAGAATGCCATTAAGCGAGATGTAAACAGTGTGACGCGTCAACGCATTTCACGCATGACGAGTCGTTGCAGCACTAATATTGATACACCGTTTACTCTTTTATGAAACTATCATATTTAATGAAGCCCAAGTGCCCCTGCAGGCCTATTGTGTGAAGTGCAGGCTGGTGCAAATGGTGACTTTATTATATTACCATTTTTGATAATTATGAAGCATTATTTGAAGGATTGTGAAAGTTTATTATGCTTATCAAGCCTGTATTTATTTGATCAAAAATGTTTTGATCAAAGAATGTTTTTTTTGTATACTTTAAAGTGTAATTTATTTCTGAGATCAACTCTGTATTTTCAGCATCATTCCTCCAGTCTTCAGGTTTTAAAACAATATTAAACAGCACAACTGTAATAAATCAGTATATCAGAAATATTTCATGTGACACTGAAGACTGGAGTAATGGGCTGAAAATACAGATTTGATCTCAGAAATAAAACATTTTAAAGGATACTAAATTTTTTTGCTAAATTATTAGTTTTTACATTGCAACTTTTTACATTTGAGCCCCTGCTTCGGAGGAACTCTATAAAGGTAAATCAGTAGCAAAACTCGAGAGGTTGAAGATCTGAATGTGAGAACTTGTCATATTAATATTTGTATTTGTAAGTTAAAATGTACACACAGCTCTGATGTGAAAAGCTGAATCTTTCAATTTGCACACACAGACAATGATCAAAACACTCGTGTTTTGAATTGGAAGTTGTAGATTAATAGTCACAAATGTGTAGAATGACATTCACACAAAGAAAATGACATACACACGTTTACGACATATTCACTTTTGCACTTTACTTCAGTTTCGCTGCACAACGTCAAGTCGGCACTTACAACCTCTCAGATCTGGAAGTACAAGTTCAAATCCTAGCGCTCTGACTTTTGCTACTCTTTTTGCGGTATTCTGTTGCAAAACTCACTTGTGCACTTGTATATGCAGATGTGATAGAGCAGAGCTGGGGGGCGGGGCTTTGGTGCGAATGAAGACATTTTATTGGTCGATGCCCGACCAATGAACAACGTCAATTGTTTTCACTGAATATCCTTAGCTTTGACAGGATTTTAAGACACTGCATTCATTTTGCCATTCAGGTATTATCTAGTAGACAAATAATGCAACATATTTTACATGTATATCCCACTGCATATCACTCTACCAGAGTTGCAATATAATGCTGTTTTTATTATTTTTATGTTTTGTAAAAATAATTTTAACTTCTTCATTGGGTTAAATTCCTAATTTGCTTGTCAGTAATGAACCTTTTTAAATGCAACATTATTATTATTTTTTTTTTAATAAATACCAGAAATACTGTTTTGAGCAACTAGTAGAGCCAAATACATGTATTTATTAAACATCAACAAGGCCATCTAGTGTTTAAGCAATGGAATTACTTATGAATATTATCTTTCTGGCCACCAAATGCCTCTAATTTAAAGCGTGCCTCTTTGCACTGGAATTTAAACCTAAATACTACAGTTATTGTAGTATAAATAATAACCATATTAGAAAATGTTATATTTCAAATGGTCATTCATGGATCATAATTATTGCGCATATTATTTAGTACCATGATCTCTTCAAATTAACTAAACATGTGGTACAGTTATTTTATTGGTTAAAAGTTACACTTAATTGTTTAGTCACATTTAACTGCCGAGGAGTATGAGAACATAATGCTGTTCCATTTTTTTTCAGTATAAAACGCTATTGTAACACATAGTCATTAGTCAACAGTCAACGTAGTTATCCATGCATAATCTATGCACTTAATGTGCTACAAATTACTGGAAATCGCTGCAAATATAATGAAACTGCTGTCTGTCCCAATTAATACATTTCAAGCATATTGACAAAACGTTTAGTTTAGTACTATTGATAGCTCCATGAACCACGTGACCGCGTGGCAGTGAGATCAAAGCATGCTCTGGTACAGCGAGTTTACTCTGCAATATGCAGTGGGATATACATATAAAATATGTTGCATTATTTGTCTACTAGATAATACCTGAATGGCAAAATGAATGCAGTGTCTTAAAATCCTGTCAAAGCTAAGGATATTCAGTGAAAACAATTGACGTTGTTCATTGGTCGGGCATCGACCAATAAAATGTCTTCATTCGCACCAAAGCCCCGCCCCCCAGCTCTGCTCTATCACATCTGCATATACAAGTGCACAAGTGAGTTTTGCAACAGAATACCGCAAAAAGAGTAGCAAAAGTCAGAGCGCTAGGATTTGAACTTGTACTTCCAGATCTGAGAGGTTGTAAGTGCCGACTTGACGTTGTGCTGCGAAACTGAAGTAAAGTGCAAAAGTGAATATGTCGTAAACGTGTGTATGTCATTTTCTTTGTGTGAATGTTATTCTACACATTTGTGACTATTAATCTACAACTTCCAATTCAAAACACGGGTGTTTTGATCATTGTCTGTGTGTGCAAATTGAAAGATTCAGCTTTTCACATCAGAGCTGTGAGTGTAAATTTTAACTTACAAATACAAATATTAATATGACAAGTTCTCACATTCAGATCTTCAACCTCTCGAGTTTAGCTACTGATTTACCTCCATAGAACTCTCTGCAAATCACTGGACTATTGAATAACACCCATTTACTGCCATTATAAAGCTTAGAAGAGCCAGTAACTCCAATTGGATTCGTCTGAAAGTAGAAGGTCATAAACATCTAGGATGGCTTGAGAGTGAGTAAATCATGGGCTAATTTTCATTTCTGAATGAATGTAAACGGTGGAAAATAAAAAGTGTCAGTATATTAGATCTGTGCATTGACAGTGATAGTGATAGTGACGTGACCAACAGCCAAGTATGGTGACCC
The DNA here is from genome assembly GCF_963082965.1 of Carassius carassius. Taxonomy (NCBI): domain Eukaryota; kingdom Metazoa; phylum Chordata; class Actinopteri; order Cypriniformes; family Cyprinidae; genus Carassius; species Carassius carassius. The sequence goes on from NC_081785.1 coordinate 28,683,382, forward strand.
ATACTCGGAATTCGTGCTCTGCTTTTAACCCATCTGAAGTGCACACACACAGAGCAGTGAATACACACACACACTGTGAACACACACCCGAGCAGTGGGCAGCCATTTATGCTGCGTCGCCCGGGGAGCAGTTGGGGGTTCAGTGCCTTGCTCAAGGGTACATGAATACTAATGAAAAACTTTCAGCACTGCTTATTTAATTTATATCTTTGCCATTGCTCTCATATATTGCTGTTCTCAGTTTTTTAACGAATGTCTACTTGTCTTTGATGACGATTGAACGTGTACCGTATTTTTCGGACTATAAGTCGCACCTAAGTATAAGTCGCATCAGTAGAAAAATATGTCATGATGAGGGAAAAACATATAAGTCGCACCGGACTATAAGTCGCATTTATTTAGACCTAAGAACCAAGAGAAAACATTACCGTCTCCAGCCGCGAGAGGGCGCTCTATGTTTTCAGTGTAGACTACAGGAGCACTGAGCAGCATAGAGCGCCCTCTCGCGGCTGTAGACGGTAATGTTTTCTCTTGGTTCATGTCAGAGTAATTTTGATAAATAAGTCGCACCTGACTATAAGTCGCAGGACCAGCCAAACTATGAAAAAAAAGTGTGACTTATAGTCCGGAAAATACGGTAAGTAGTTTTTACTGTGCAATCAAAATTGGAATCGTTATTCTTTAAATTTAACAAACTTTTAATTTATGGTAAATAGAAAAAAAAAGTTTTTATTGTATGCACAAAAAAAAAAAAAAAAAAAAAAAAAAAAACTATGCTACACCCCAAATGATAAATGCCAATCAAACTTAATTATATTTCATACTCAGTCATTTTAAGTATTATGATTTAAAGATCTCAATTAAAGAGACATTATAGCATAAAAAAACCAATAATGACTACCAAGGGGAAGTTAAATTGCCTTTACATCCTAAGATAGTGAGGATGTGTAACACAGCATGAGCCAAGCATTACCAAAAATAAACTGTGAAATGAAAGCACTCAGTACTTTCGGTGCACGAGTGCATTAGTTGGGTCTCCTCAAACATACCTGAACGTGCGACAGGTCGCTGTCTTTGAACTGCAGGAGAACTTGCAGAGCGCCCTCTTCATTGAACTCCTTCAGAGCCTCAATCGCTCGATCATCGAGATCGCTGTGAGACACGAGTCCTGCACAAAAACACAGCACATTTCACTTCGCTGGGTGTTATCAGGCACTGAACAACTGCAGTGCTCTCCTCAATTGATGTCATGTGTAATTTGACACAGTAGAGCAGAGCCATTGACTGTATCTCACAGACGTTAATCATCTAATCACGGCCAGCTGTTGTTATTGTTCCCGCATGTGTGCATTTGGCAGCGCGCTTCCTCTGACGCCAGACAAGGAGAACTCATGTTGGACGTTTGATTTGTTCTTGAGCTTCAGATCACAGTTCATCCAAAATTTGAAATCAGTTAAGATAATACCAATTTTCACAGTTTCCACTACTTTAACCATTACTGGCTCCTTCAATATTATATGACCAAAAACGAAAGTGGTCGTTACTCACCATCCAAACCTGAATGGATGGCTTATTGCCTTTCTTCAGTTGAACATACGATTTTAAAGAAAGTGGGCAATAAAACAGTTGTTGGTCTTCAATGACTTTCATAATATGGAAAAAAAATACACTATGGAAGTCAAAGGAGACCAGAAACTCTTCAGTTAACCCATTCTTCAAAATATCTTCTGTGTTCAATTAAAAAAAAAACAATTCAGACAGGTTGGAACGCAGTGAGTGACATGCAGGACTCAGATTTAAAGACTCTTTTTGCAGCTTTATATTTCACAGACACTAGTCCATATCGCAATTTAAGTGTAATGACCTACTTTTGATTTATTCATCCAAACTTGGGCAAATTCTGTGACATTCCGCATTATAAAGTCAAGTCCATTTTTATGACTGGATTCCGCGATTCCATCCACATCGCAGAAATCAAGGGCCCAACATAAACAATACATTCTGCATACTGGTTATTGGGTACATCATCAGTGCCAGAAGAGAAAAATATAACAATACACAACACCCCAATGTCATGGGTTTAATTCCAAAGAGAGTTTTATTTTACTTGAAAACATTTTGAATGAAACATCCGGCAAATGCATAAATGTGAAATACTGGAAGTTGTGAAACATGCCACAAACAAATACCACAAAACCAAACTAAAGGTGGTTTACTGGCACTGATGGATCCACAGACAACATTTAACATCCACAAAAGGATCTGTATAACCTGGAAAAAAGATTCTTCAGATTATTAAAATGTTCTACAAACACTCTCAAACAAAAACAGCTCTTTTTTGACTGAAAGGTCCTTTGGGGAACCAAAAATGGTTTCTCCATTTCTGTTCCAAACCCAGCATTTGGGGAGCTTTATTTCTAAGAGTGAAGATGCAGTGGTATGTAGAGTTAGATGGGTACCGTCTCACCTGCTATGTAAATCTCATCTAGTTTGACTGCCACTTTTCTAGGTAAGCCGGCGTCTAGAAGCGTCTGGAAGTGCTCTGAATGAGTAACTGAGGACTCCACTGGTTCATCCGTACCATTGCCATTGATATGCTCCGTGGCCATGTCTCCAGGACCTGTGCAGATGTAAGGGGCCAAATTAATCCAAAACTGGGTCAAAGTGGAGCGATCTGGAGCCTGCCGGCTGTCTTCATCACCGCAGAAGTAGAGACATGCAGAAAGGCTGCAGGACAAACTGGATTTTACTCACTGCAAGCAGCATTTAATGATTATAAAAAGTATTTATAGTATTTTGGTTTACTCTTTTACTAATATGCATGCAGCTTTTAATAGAATACAGATAATCTGTCCAGCCACCATTTGCTCCAAGGAACCACATTCAAAGGAACAGTGATTTATTTATATATAAAATGTTTGGATATTTAAATAACAGCCATTATTGTAGTATTCATAGACAATTGTAAGACACTGCTGTTTGTTTGAATCTCACAGCCAGTCCGACACATTAACAATGAGCCAATCACTGCTCAAGGGCGGGACAATCTGTTTGTCTGACCAATGCCAGATGAAGGGAGTGTTCAGAAAAACCTGTTTGATAACAGCCATTTCTGTCTGCAGATGCTCATGCCCATAGACTGTATAAAACATGAATGTAGCCTGAAGTGGGCGGAGCCAGCCATTGCCATCTTGGCAGGTTGCATTTTATTTTACTAAAGTGACCATACTTCAACTACTGTATTGTATGTTATCATGTGTAAATAAAAATATAACCTAATAAGTTGAAATTAAAGCATACTGAATGTTAAAATGTGCTTTAAATACAAAGTTAAGTGGATATCATTACCCATTTTATTCTTAAGTAATTTAACACATTTCATAACTCAAAAGTTCAGTTTAGAAGCATCATATCGGTATCGACGATACTGGCCTTTAAACCTATCTGTATGGTATTGAAAAACAAATGGTAGCACCCATCCCTACCCAACAGAAAGCAATGTGCCAAGACCAAATACTGAATCAAGCCCATGAATTACTCCTCTGATGCCAAACTCTCCATATTTGTTCATTTCTATACTTCATAGAGCTTTCATGTCATTAAAAACGAATATATGCCACTAATATATCAGCTGGATTTTTGCCATACAGAGGCATTGACTCCAAGTACTGCCAGTGCCAGGTTTTGTTGTTTTTGTTTTAACCATAATCTCAATATGGCCAAAAATGTGTCCAATGCTCAAGGAAATAAGAATCAACTTCAACTCTAAATAATGTGTTTAAGAGAAAGCTATCAGTACAAGTAGGTTGTATTTTTATTAATCAGATTTCGCATTAAACGATTTTGTATTACACTTCAATTTAACGCAACTCAATCATACAGAGAGACAGTGTATTGCTCAGCTGGTCCTGTAGACACGTCAGCACTCGTGTCTGATCCAAACTAACACCCATATTCATAACGACTGCATGCATGCCATATTTATAACAACATTTCAGCGTGAGACTGTTAACAGAATGTGAGAAGCGCGCACAAAGACTTTATCCAGTGCTGTATCTGTCAGCGCATTTCTCCTCTCAGAGCTGCACGTGCTCGACGGATTCCCGCTTCAGCAGCACGTGCACGCGCCTCAGCGCACGATCTACACACAACGGCCATTTCTGTCACAAACCAGCGCTTCATAGTTCAGATCCTGTGAACAATGGCGTTTATTTACAGAATGTGTGACTCTGAGTGTATGCCCGCTTCAAGCTGTGGCTAAAACCAGGTTCTGTCTCAGGGCCGTGTCTCTTTGTTGTGTCAGATGCTGGATGACAAGGGCACACTCACTAGGCCACAACACACGAGCTACGTGGACACTCCGCGCGCTTATTAAACCTGTCTTCAGCCTCTCCGAGAGATCTTGAGCAGGAGCTGACACCTTATCCATTCTACAAACAACAAACAAACACTTTCACTGCGAACTTTGGTCACGGTTGGTCGTGCTAAGTTTGTTTGTTTGACAACGTGAGTGTGTGTGTGTGTGAGGGGGGGGGTCTCGTGTCTGATCCGCCAGCAAACAACAACCACATCATGACTTTACCACACTTCTTCAAAAGTGTACGTGCACAGAAAGCGAACTACAGTCGGCGAATTCCGCTTAAACGCGCGAGGACGCCGCTCCTCTGCTCTGAGACGCGACGCGACGTGACGCGCCGCCACAGAAGCCGGTGCGATCACGAGCGTCACTTCGCCGCGAACACAACCGACTCCGGATGACTCCTTCATCACATCCAAACAGAACGCGCTCATACCTGTCAGGTAATATCTTGGATTGTGTTGGGATAGATCCAGAGGGAACTGTACTGAGAGACGATAAAGAGGCCAGATCCCGCCGTGTCTGTATCTCACTCTCTTCAATAGGTCTGGTGCAAAATGGCGGAGAAACTCATGCCGCGAGAGGTTTTTTTTCCGCTTCCGGTTGTACGGGGTTTCTCACGCAGCCATCGGAGGGGTCACGTCACACCGAGCGCTCGCAATCGCGTTCGCAATGGCACTCTGTCCCACTACACAGTGCGCTGTATACTGTATACTGCTTACTGTTTTAAAATCATTGCTAGGGAACTGGCGAACTACTTACTGCATACACACTGTAGGCTATGTATTGTACACAACATAATACTTATATATAAATATAAATAAATAGTTTCAGATAAAACATGTACTTATGCACACTATGTACTTATGTAGGCTACTCAAGCTGCCGTTGGTAGGTCATGTGACAGGAACAACGTGGCGGATGTAGTCAGAGAATGTCTAATAGGAAGAGAATTGGCACTCTCTGCTTACTTCCGGGTTCTGGATTGGTTGCAGTAACACGTCTCTATCCATGCGGGGGCGCTCGCGAGCGAGTGCAGAATGAATGGATGTCTATGGCGAAATACCCCTCAAAACCCACTTTTCTCAGGATATAATTTTTTGTCTAGTAATTTAAATGTTGTATTCGAAAGGGAGGGCTAAGATAATACACTCAGCTGAAAATTGCATTTTAAGTTCACTTATCTGCTCTAAAAAAGCGTTCAAAAATGTGATGACGTCACATATTTTCACACTGCCAGAGGGTCTGCTTTACGGCAATTTCTGACTTCCGCTTCATGGCTTCCTTACTCGTGTCATCGACGATAACACCAGCTGCTACTTGAGGTAAGGCTCTCTCGGTTAATACACGAGTTACAAAGAGTTCTAGTTAGCTAATTTAAAAGGAAAATGCGCGAATATTTTACATATGTATATTACTTACAATGGTAAATGGCAGCGACTTTGATTTCTTCGGCTGGCTGTCGAAGAAATCATATTTTCTTCGACAGCTAGCCAACAGTTAGCTATCTGTTATGTAGCCTAACGTTAGCCAATTTATGGCGGCAATGGTGAAGGTAAAATAACCTTATATATTAACATCATTAATTTACGGATGTTGCCGTATTGATTTTTCTCTAGACAAAGATATACTTACTGAGCTCACAGCTAAAATACATGGATGCATTAATTGAAGTTTGATTTTTTTTTCTCAGGAAGTTCTCCTTGTCCTGGTTTCCTGCACCGAGTTGTCGTCGCCAGGGGTTTGAATGTTCAGTATTGTTGTAGTATAGTATCCTATCATTTTTCATGTTTGGTCATTTACTAATTTACTATTGGTTGTGTTCTTGTTGTTAGACCCCTCATTTTTACAGTTCTTTTGGTGTGAAGTTTACTGTAGATGTAGTATAAGATGTTCTTTATATAGATTTTAATCTTCTGGTCTTTGTCTTAATGTTTTGATGCCTTTTATTTGTATTTCCTAAACTGTGAATAAACTAGCCTGTTGCCATGTTTTGTGTAATTACTGTTTCAATGTGATTATCTGTCTGTCTATTAGGAGGTCATGTAGCCTAGACCATGTTCCTCATTTAACAAATTTGTAGCTTATAATGTGTTGCAGAGCTGATGGTTAATTCAAATTCAATTTCAACGGCTAACAACAAATTATTTTGACAAATTTAACTAATGAATACATACATAACATTTATAACATCAACATAGCTGAACATGAATTCCTCAATGACCTACTTGATTATCTGTTTTTTTTAGTAAAGTAATATTTAGTAGTAATATTATTTACGTACTTTTGTATATGTTATGCATTCTAATTGTATCAACATCTTTTCATTGGTAATGAGAGGCTATCTGACCTACTGCTGCACTCCATCGAGCGAGATATTCCAAATAATTGTGAGAAAGTCAATAAAAAATATAAAAACACAACAGACAGACGGGTACTGCTTTAAATACAGGTGATTTATTTAAAAAAAAAAATCGATGTTTTTTGTGCCCTTTTTGGTTCTTCCGCCCCTGCCCCGGAGGTCTGTGCACACCACTGATACAGTCTAAGCAGATGCTGAAGTTGTTAAATCGTAAACAAACGATCTGTATGGAACAATTGGTTAAAGTACGTTAAGTGTTCGACACCAAACCACTTGGAAGCGCCAGAGAAAGTCTAATAGACAGGCTCTGGCAGCGCGGACTCCTATTAGACATTCTCTGGTCATGCGCGATTTTACCCGCGCTCCAGTTTTTGCCAACATTCCCGCCCAGGTGCTGGTATCCTATGACCATTTATACAGGAGCAAGAAAGAACATTACCTTTTTTTTGTCCTTGGGGAATGAAAAGAATGACAGTCCATTCCCACTGTTGGAACAATGCATTGCTGGACATCTACGAGGCATTTTCTTTATTTCTAATTTATGCTATGATCATTGAAATGTTCTTGAGCGGGATATTGACTGGATTATTTAAGGTTGTCATACCATAACCTTACCATGTATATAAACACATTGAACACAAGAATAGAAAAAACACTCAAATTACATTTATTCCCATGTACTTTTTACAATACATTTATAACGATATGAAAATAAAATTGCCCGCAGCAAAATATAAATACAGTACACAAAAAATAACTTCGACAGAAAGTCCTCCTTAAGATAATGTCAGACATTCCAGAGCCCGTCTACATTAGACATTCTCAGACGGGCTCGAGCTCTTTCTTCTGATTCTGCTTTAGCTTCAGGTGCCATCAAGCGCGGTCTGTGGTTGTAATCAGTCGCAAGTCCGTCACTGACCAATCAGCATTCATTAGCAGAATGCTAGCTTGTTCCGGCCAACAACGGCCCCACCTGTAAGAAATCGAAAGGACATAAGTACTGGTTCATTCAACTTTCGACCTATAACCTATATTGAACTTGCAAAGCCTATAATAAAATCTGAGAATTCTCAACGGCAATCGGGTGAAAGAGACACATTTAGCCGTATAGCCCCATTGACTCCCATTCAGTTTGCACTCGCTCGCGATCACCCCCAGTGGAATTCTAATGGAACTGCAACCAAAATCAATACAATGGGACTGAATAGGGAGTGCCAAGGCTCTCCGTAGACGGGCTCTGATGTAGTAAGGGGGCTACACCTTGGGGCTCTGTCCCAAATGGCTCAAAAAGCCCTTGGTCTTTTCAGCTTCTCTTAGACTGTGATCAAAATAGCACACTTTCTTACTGCACAGTACACAATACTGCCTACTATTTCTTTAAGAATAGTTTGTGCGAACCGTTCGTTTTACACAGGCTTGTTAATGAGGGTTCATACTGTATATGCCACATAGAGCTCATTTCATAATTAATGACTGAACAGAACTGAATCAACCTTGAGCTGTCTTTAACTGAACAGTGATACTGTTTTCATTCTGTCAGTCACACTAAGAGGAAAAGGGGATATAGTTACACTATAAAGTAGAGTTCGACCGATATATAGAGCCGATATTTGTAATATTTTAATATATCGGCATCGGCCGATATCCGTGTTTAGTTGCACCGATTTAAAGTCAGGCATGTCGGCGGGCAGCCCCGTGTTATTGGTGCGGTGGAAAGTGCTGCTGCCGCATGTGAAGCACCCCAAGCCAAAACTTTTGGAAGATTCAACAACAGTCCTGGGAGATAAAGAATTTCACTCTGTAAATGGGGTGGAGAAGTTGTCAGCTCTTACAAACACTGCAGCGTGATTGAGGTCTATACTCCGTTACTCCGCCCCGTTCACAGACAGCACCGTGCTCGGAGAGACAGTTGTGCTGGAGCTGCCCTGGGGTGCGTTTCCCAAAAGCATCATTAGCCAACTATCGTCGCAAGTTCCGTCGTTACCAACATAGTTCAACGATTCAAACGAACATTCGCAAACTGCATCGCAAACTTGTGTCGTTGGTACGACAGCTCTTCACCTGTGGTTAGAAGCATAGTTCGTCGTTAGTTTGCTGTGTCGACGTCATTGATTGCGCCGCACCTGGGCTGTGTTCTATTCACAGTTATCGACCCTATGCCCTATTCCTTTAGAAGATTTCACCATCCACTTTGAGTGATTTAAAAGACTTAAAGTTGTGGTTTAAGTTCATTAATTCGCCTTCTTTATTATTATTATTACAAATTCAGTTTGAAACTATATAGTAGCGTGGCCCTCGCGATTATTCTCCCTTCTAAGTGCCCTCTGAAAGCATTAATCTTGCCGATTAGAACGCAGTCATTGTTTCGTTCGTGCGAGTTATCTTTGTAAAAACATTCCAAAATACATATGTCTCATGTAACAATATTGGTAAAACAGTGTGTTAGAGGTTTTCACTTATATAAAATGTTAACACTCAAATTACAGTATTTTTTATAGTAAATACATTTTTAATTATCAATGAATCTACCTAAATAAAGTAAAACAAAAATGTATAAATAAGTGAGTGATTTTGTTGTTTTTACAGAATTAGAATATAGAATACTCTCTACAAATGTGTTTGTGTGTGAATACATGTGTATATAGCCTATATACAGTATATATATATATATATAGAGAGAGAGAGAGAGAGAGAGAGAGAGAGAGACAGTATACACTGTTTGCAAAAGTTTTTTTTAATGTTTTTAAGTGTTCATTTAATGCATATCGGCAAATAAACCAAATATTTAACAGAAATTATGTCAGATTAAACAAATGGTTTAAACTGCAGTGGTGGCTGGATGCTGAACAGGTGACAGGAGGTATGGGCGAAGAGGACATGTCTCCAGCAGCCAGCTATCACCAAAGCCATGCACCCTCTTCAGCCACCTGCAAACTGCAGAAGTGGCCCACACAAAAGAGTCATGTGTGCTTCCATCACCCATCCATCAGGCCATCACCCACCACCTCCAGAAGTTTCCAACAGCATAATAATGCAGTGTAGCTAACAACTGAATTTAAAAGCATTGTTTCTTCTTATTGCCCTCTGAAGATGTGAATCCTGATGTTGAAGGGACAGACTGGAGAGGACCTGATACTGGAGGCCTGGACTTTGAAGGCAAAGGCCTGGTTGATGCACAGGTATCTATATCTCCAAGGATCCTTCCATTGCAACAGGCCCCAGGATGGCCAAAACTGTCTCTTCCTCTGTAGGGACAGGAGGTACTGAACTGATACCCCATCAGTCTTGTTTGCTTCCCTCTTACGTGCCACAGCCCTCTGTTTTGTCACACTTGTGAAGTCCCTCCACTTATTTATTCCTGACTTCGTCTGGGCTTTGTCCATATCCATAGCTAGCATCGTTTATTTTTTGAGTGATTTCTGCCCAGATTTTATTTTTGTCAGCATTTGTAATGCTATTTTTCAGCTTTGAAAATAGCTGGACTTTACTATTTTCCACCTCCTCGAAACTCGCGGCATATTTATTAATTAATTAATTTATTGTATAAATTTCTTGTGTAAAAGGTAACATGCTAATTTGCGTAATTTAATTATGCAACCCCCCCCCCCCCCCCCCCAAAACGACTGTATTGGAGCAAACAGCAACTTAAGTTACAATTCAGTGACATTAGTTCTACACAGTCCCTGGCGTCCTCTGGCTTTACCTCACAGGACACTAGCAAACGAACATCTAGCCAGCCAACTCCAGTCAACAAAACAAATCATCAGCTAACTCAGTGTTTCTCAAACTTTTTCTGCCATTCCCCACTTCGGAGATAGGAAAGGGTTCCGAGCCCCACCTGTCCCCAATCACCCCAACAAAATGGTAATACACTAGGCTTTAAGATTAACTGTTAAAATGTAGACAAGTGAAGCCCATTTTTAGCGATTTTTAGTACTTCCGTTTCTGATGCGCAGACTCAAACTAAGCTTGATGACGTCAGCAACCTGTCTGACAGATGTAAATCTTCTAGTAGCTGTGCGTGCAAACTGCCATCGTTAATCTTGCAGAGACAGCGAGCTTGAGCGGGGAGTTCTTTGGCGTGAGTGAGCAGGAGTAAGTATTCTGATTAATTATTTTGTATAGTATTTTAAAATGTAACGCCAGTACGCCATATTAAGTTAATTGCCTGCGAGCTTCTCCTCCTGTCTGTACGGTAATGCGACAGAGAGTCGAGTGGTTATGACGCAATCGTTAGCCTATTTTTTACAAAAACTGTTTCTACGTGGCCATAATGTAACATAAAGGTAATGGAGACCTTTATACATTGTCGTGTATCTTTAGAAATAAATAATCGACAAACGCCGAGTCTTTAAACGCCTCAGATGTAAAGTTATTCGCTGTCAAAGTGACGCCAAAATGAATGGGAGTCAATGGGATGCTAACGCAAGTGAAGTTCTGCTACAAGATGGCGGCACGCGGCCGACTTCAACTTCCGGTCGACTTCCTTGCCGCCTGGCGGCTCGTCGGGTGAGGCAGGGGAGGCACAGTTTCCCCAAAATTTTGAGGTGAAAGTGAGGAAGATTTAATGTTAATAAAATTCACTATTCATTTCAGTTCATGTCTCAGAATGTATATATTTTTGTTTGTAATTTCACAGTTGTAAGGCCAGGGGAACCAATCAGCATCGAGTGTTCACTTTCAGCGCTGAGGAGTGCTGAGAAAAGTAACATCATAGAAAATGCTAGCCTCCCTTCTGGAATATCAACCAACCATCATAGAGACATTATTTCATTTAATATAGTTAATGTAATATAACATCATAGTAAGAGTGCAGTTGTTCTCCAGATATTAGCATAACAAATGTGATTTAGATTTGTATAAAAATTAAATAAACAAGAAGTTAATATTAAGTGCATTTTAGGCACCATATTGCCTGTTTTAGCTCTATTTCACCAACGAAAAAAAGTTGAAAACTAAACTACAGCAGTAACAGTAATTGCGTCTTTGAGAAACACACTGAGGAGGTGTTTCCTAACTGAGTGAATCCACTTTTTGAACAAATCAGTCATTGACGTAATAATTATTTTTAGTTTTTTCCCCTGTCTTTCACGTCTATACCGATCCCACTATACAGTTGTGTGAGGCTGTATGTCTAAGAGTGTGTATGCCTTCATTTTGCTAGGCATGGCAAATGTTTTTATATATGCATGTTTTAATTATAACTGTGAAGCAACAACATTGCTATTAAATGTGCTATATAAATAAATAAAAGTTGAAGTTAAGTTCAAATTCCATTGTATTTTGGTGGCTTGATTGTGTAAACAACTTCAAAAACATTGCAAAAAAAAAAAATGTTTTGAAGAATGTTTTGGTCAATTTAGTCAGCTTTTTTTATTGAAACTTTGAGAAGAAGGATAATTGAACGGTCTCCATGCAATAGTAAGGCTTTCCTCTCTGTACACATATCCTTAAGTACAATTTTGCCTGTTTTATTGGTGTCCCCTTCAAAACTTGCTCGTGAAAAATGTTGTTTATTGCCCCCCCCCCAACATTTAGATGAGATTTTCGCCCCTGATGTTAAAGATATTATGCCATGTGCACTTTAAGTTGATTTCATATACTTTAATTTAATAATTTAATGTCAATAAAAAAAGACAAAACGTATGTTTATTTGTCTTGGCCTTTTTTTTTTTTTTTTGCTGATCTGAAAAATGATCCGATCCATACGAGGACGAGCGAGCGCGGGTTTGACTAGATGTATTTGTTATTGCTCACGTCTCGTTCTGCACATATCCAAATGTTTCCATATTCGCAATGTATCTGAATGTTAAACTATAATATTTTGGTATTTTTTTTTAATGTAAACTAGACGGAAAGATCATCCTCTCCACATGAGCAAAAACGTGCATAACAGCAGAGTGGACCGGTATACTACGGTCTATTTAAACTGACCAGTGTAACCTTTTAAATGTTTGGTTTAGTGTTCTTTATTTTAATAATGAACTGACTGCGATGTAAGTTTGTAATTAGAATGCACTTTAGATGTTCTGTGTCATTTATACCAAACACAAATGTTGCTGGTTGCTAGTGTGTTTGCAGCACTACTGTTATTTTTTTTTTATATATTAAATTTTTTATATTTTTCAGTTATATATATATATATATATAACCTGTTTTATATATTTAATATTTAATCAGTTTAATGATTTGTTTGGTTAACTGTGGATACATTTTTTATTTTAATACCGTGCAGTGCACAAAATTAAGATTCGAGAGATGGTTCAAGTCAGTGCTCAATAAATGATGATAAGTTTAGAAATGTTGTGCATCCACTTATTATTAGTGTGACATTTCAGAATGCAAATGAAGGGGAAAACTTCAAGATATCGGCCCTAAAAATCTGCAGCACATATCGGCCATCGGCTGACCCTGACCTCTTAACATCGCCATCGGCTCTATAGAAAAACCCATATCGGTCGATCTCTACTAGAAAGTGATAACAATGATACATTTTGTTTATACCAAAATAGCAGTATTTTCTTTAGCAATAGGCTAAGTGTAGTTAGGTGGCAGATATTTATAGTACTACTGTAGTACATTATAAAACAGTGTGTTATAACATACTGAGTGCAGATTATCATATTTGTTAATGTCATTAAATGGATGTCGCCTTATTGGAACAATAAAGGCCTCTCTACACCAATTTTGCTTGCATAATTTAAATATATATTTTTTATTTATATATATGTTATCCATATGTTCTATTACTGCATTATTATTTAATATCTCTGAAACAGTCTGTAGTATAAAGCACTATTGGGATAAAGGTGACATCATCTGACTTGACCGGAAACCTTCCCTAGAGATTTATGTCTTACTAATGCAATTGTTTTTATAATAGTTAGTAGTATACAGTAACATGTATAAGTACGTTGTTCGAAACTACTGTCTTCGACCGTTAATATTTAAACTTTCAGAAAGCAATAACTAGAATGAGAGGTTCTATATTTTTGTTTATAACAATGCTTAGAACATACTAATTATTTGTTGTTTACAATACGTCAAGAAAGAGTTCTGCCGCTGGTACACTTCACAACATCGCTATACGGAAGTGAAGTTGCTAGTTAAGATTCGACAGGAAATACGTAAGCATTGTTCGTTCGTGCTTGGAGTCTGTTCTATAGCAATGTGAACGCTAGCTCACTTACACAACCAACTTTACCAAAAGGATCTTGTTTGTTGGTTTCCTCCTGTGAAGTAATTGCACTGACATCAAAGCCATGCGAAAGAGTAGCCTGTTGTGTAACTTATCAGTACCGTGACTGGAATATCTTGATTAATTATTTCAAATATAATACTTAATTATGCGATTCAATAACTTTCTCCAGCAAGCAATGACCACTTTAGTGTATTGTGACCAAAAACATTTGTTTACTGGTTTATTTTCCTGTCTGTTATGTCTGTTACTGGTTACACCAGTAGATGGCGACAGGTGATGCATAACTACATTAACAAAAATAACAATGAACACATATCACAACACTGCATCATGAACAAACATGAATTAAAAACGGTACATTCATAAATTGTTGTCAAAATTAAATTACATTAACATAAAAAAATTACATTAACATCAGTTAATGAAATTCACTGAAAACGAAAGATCTCTACAGAGGACAAATGTATTTTATGAGCTGAAGAGTATAATTATTTAACAAGCTAAAGGCAGTAGTGTTTCTTTCTGCTGGGGAAATCAAGTAATTTTTTTTTAAGCAAAAAGCAAAGAAATTATATTTTTATTATTATTAAAATTGTAATTAATCTATTTTTTCTAAGGTGTTCCAGACAAAGTAGTTTTGAGTAAGCACACACAGCATGATATTTCACACTAAAGTGTCAGACTGCTCTGAAGTGGCATGTGTCTGCTCACAGAGAGCTGCTGCAGCACGTCACTGCGGGGTCTTCCTCCTGGTGGCGCTGTGTGGTTGTTTGGGAGGTGGGGGTCTGCTCTTGATGTTCTGGCACTTTGGGATGTGTCTCTCTGCCGGCCCTGGAGCAAATCTGCGTCCGCAGTGAGGGCAGCTCACATATTCTGGGTTTAGATTCGAGAGGGACTGTGGCGGCACACTTCCTCGACCCTGACGCATGGTTTGAATGAAGGCCTCATGTTTCTGTCGCCAGTTATTCTTCTTGAGCTGTGGATAAAAACAGTAAGACATCAGACACGGATAGTACACAGAAAAGTAGTGTTATGGAGTAAAAATTACTATAAAACACAGATAGGCCTTTATGAAATTGCAGACAAATAAAATCATAACAATATTTATTTTCCAAGATCAGTGTTAAAATGTATATGAATATGCCGTTAAATTACTGTCAAATTTGTCTTACATTTCAGTCTGTTCCTCATGGTCTCATGAGGGTTCATATAATGATGCTAAAGAAGGACATTATTTTGTGTATTTGGTTTAATGCAATGTGTTTATGCGGTTCATGGTAAAAAAAAAAAAAACTTATTTTCCACATAATGTACATTATTGTTTCTCCTCTATGCCCCGCCTTTCTGAAAAGCATAGATTTTTACAAAGCTCATTGTTCTGAAAAGCGAGGTGTGCTGTGATTGGCCAGCTATCCAGTGTGTTTGTGAATGGCCAAATACCTCAAGCATGTGATGGAAAGGTTACACCCCTTAACATACTGTGATGCTGTGTGTGCCGGCGTAACTAGACAAAACCAATAAAACCCATCATAAACGAGCCATTTGTTGCATCCAGATAGGACATAATTACTGATTATAATGACTTATACTGTCTATTTACACGTTGCGTACCCGCCGCGTAAACATAAAGCCATATCTGCCTTTGTGATTAGAGAAACAACAAACAACAAGCGCTACTCTACACTGCTCAAAACTTGTGTTTGAAAACAGCTCAGTTTTATTCAGACTCAAATATATGCAATTTTCTGCAGATGCTGATATTTACACAATGAAATTCTGATGCTTGTGAGGTAAATCAATGAGATCTTTAACATTTTATGGCAGATACTGACAAAAGATGCTATAATTATCAAGCGTCACTCTATATCTTCAATAATCTGTCTTAATAAAGTGAGATTGAAGTTATAATGCCATTGTAATAAAATGATAATTGAGAGATGAAAAAACGCTCCTCAAAAGATCCTGATCCTGATCAGATTGATGGAGAATCAAGTAAAGCTGAGCTGCTTCAGTCCAGTAAGAGTTCATCTGGAGATATTACTGACCTTATTCTGACCTTTACTTGATCAAATCAAGACAAGATTTGACACGAGCTGAAGCTGGACACTTTTACAATTACACAGAAAGAGCTTTGACTGGATTAAAAAAGTATGAACCATCAGTGAAATTGTTCTCATCTTGATCATTTAGAGGCCTTTGCTTCTCAAATATGACACAGCAGCAGACTTTATAGAGTTAAAAGAAAGCATCTTACCTCTGGCGTTCTGCTCCTGCTGTTGGTTTTCATGAACTCCTCGAGGTCTGTTCCTTTGGCTCTGTACTGTGACATGTCGAAGATCTTGCGCCGGGGCCGCTGTTTCTCACACACCCTCATGTGTGTCTCCAGACGCTCTCGAGCGAAGCATCGATGGCACACATCACACGGGATCAGCTGCTGTGAAGCGTCCAGATCCTCCTCCAGACTGAGCTCCACCTGCTGCAGGCGCTCTCCTTTCTGTCTGGGGTTTCTCTCCAGGACGGCCTCCTTCCTGAGTTTAGATGTGAGCCGATATAAACCCTCTTTATTTCCTCTCCTCTCATGCTGCAGGTCAGATCTGTCCCTTCTCACAGAGTCAGATGGATTTGGTTTCCTCACCTCGCAGTGATCTTCATCTTCACTGTGCACATAGAGGTTGTGTGTTTCCCTTCTTCTTCTGACATGGTCCCATCCCATGTTTTGCCTGTCACTCATTTCCCGGCTCCGGTGTTTCGCTGTATGTTCATACTCATCCCACTCTCTCATTTCCTCCAGCTTGTGAGCCTTTGTCATCTCTAACATCAATGGTTGTCTCCATTTTGCACTTTCTTTTCTCATCTCCAGCTGGCTACCATTTATCCCTCGCTCCCATCTTTCCATATTGTCTCTGAATTCCCACTTTTCATTTCCATATCGGTCTCTTTCCTCTTCCCAGTCGCCGTATCCATTCCTATAGAACCTGTTGTCCTCCTTTAGCATTTCCAAATGCCTTTTACTTCTCTCATCTCTCTTTGCACGCTCCTTCCTCTCGTTCTGGACTCTCCTCAGAGTCTCCTCGACTTTGGAAATCTTCTCCTGGAGCATCATCTCTTTCGAGTGGATCTCCTTCGCCAGCCACGTTTGTTTCTCAAGCTTCTGTTCGCGGTGCATATTGCACTTCGTCGGATTTGTTCTCTCTGTTAGATACTCTGGATTAAGAGCGTCTAGTTTCCTTACACCCTTCTGCTGGTGTCTGTTAGTTAAACCCGAGGAAACCCGAGGATGCTCTGGCTTCGTGACGTTACTCAGGCTGTACGCTCTCTTGTGAAGGACTGGTTTTAGAGGGAATATATTGTCCGATGCTCTCCGTGAAGGGACGTATTCCCTCTGCTCCTGTGGATGTGTGTGTTTCTTCCAGTGGATGTTGTCTGGATGTTGTCCGTCTCTCGTGGATCTGATCGTTCGCTCCTGGTCTTCTCGTGCATTTGTTCGGGAGATGTGATGAGTTCCCGAGGGTCTGCTCATGCCCTCTCTGTGCAGGGAAGGAAGTTTCGTCGATACGGTCTCTTTTTCCCAGAAATGCTGTGTGAATTGATGGCGTGGCATCGTTTGCATGTTTATGCAGCGTGTGAATATCTGTAACAGCTTCAGTTGATCGTCTATGGGGTTAGAATTGTTGCTTTATTCCAAATAAATAGATTATGATCCACAAATAAATGTAACAAGATTCACAAAAATATATCAAATTCACAAATAAATGTACAGAGTTTTAAAAAAATATATAAAACTCACAAATAAATAAAATCAGATTTGCAAATAAAAATATATATATTTACAAATGTGTTTAATGTCACAAACACAACTCTACCTGGTATTTATTTGTGAACCGCTGTCTGTGCATTTGTAAATCACTGCACGCATTTGTGGATCGGTTCCTGTGCATTTGTGGATTTGAAACACTTCTAGCGTCGACGTGCAGATAAATCCACAAATAAGTGGACTCCACCCACCGTTTACTCAAGCCAATCAAATAACGGCCACATTGAGCTGACCAATCGTAGCACGTTATCGCTTCAACCAATCACGTTTTGGCTTAAATCCAGGGGGGGGGGGGGGCGTCTTGCCTGATCGGCCATGTTATGCGTACTTGTCTGTAACGTTACTTGTGGACTTGTGAAATGTCATCAGTCGCTGCCCAAGTACTGTTTCCCTTTTCAAAGTTCACATCTAGCCAAGTCCAGTTCAAATCCCCGGATGTGTTCTTGCTCCGCTCCTTTTACCGAGGATGCATGGAGAGGTGACTTGTGCGGACTTGATACGGGCCATAACCCAGAATTCAGCTCGAACCAGGTTAGCATCAATGGCGGAGGAGAAAACTCACAACTGTAAGTTATACATTTCGAAATACTATTGTTGTTTTATCACAAAATGTAACGTAGTTCTAAGAGTTTTGATGCCAGAATGTTGTTTAAACTTCAAAGCTACCGTCGAATTTTAAGGAACTATTTGAAAATTTGCTCAGACGATTTCGTTACGAGTTGAAAAGTAGCCTAACCCTCGGCAAGTCCTCCAAAAAAGTAGCTAGGCCCTGTAACATTTTGTAAAATATGGGGCTGCCTGTGTTGATTCTGTAGTGGATAAACATTTGATATATTTTGCTTTGGGTATATCTAATGGGCAATTGTTTTGCCTGAGGGAAAAGTTTCCTAACTAACGTTTGCCTAACGATACTTGTATCAAATGCAAACCTTATTTTAGAGTGCTCTTGTCATTTTAACCAAATAGTTTGCTTGTCTTTATTTAAATTTTTTTTACAAATTCTTTTATAATTGTATTATTTTTCATCAACTTAAATTAAGCATTATTTTTTATCAAGGGACTGCTGAGGAAACTCGGACCTTAATAGAGTGGTGGGCGGCCAATGAAAGGCTTTTCACCGGGAGGCGCAATTCCTCCAAAAGTTGATGGGAGTGAGTATTCATTTTGAGTGCTTGTATAATTCCCTGTATGTCTGAAGGTTTGGAGCTAGATTTGGACAGTCTTCATCCATAAAAATGAATACGTTATTGAAGTGGAATCATGTAAATCTTTATGGTTTTGTTTTGCCTATAGGCATTTTGTTCCACTTCTGGTTTGGCCATAACTGCCAAACAGGCAAAGAAAAAATTGAATAACCTAAAAGATAAATACAAGGTAATCTGCCTGTTTCTCTACTTTCTGTTACTGAAAGAGGCTTACCTAGATGTGTGTAAAGACTTTCCGGTCATATTTGAAACCTAACATAGATGCATTGGCCCTTACATTTTATTTTGTAAAATGTAGTTTACTCCGTTTACATTGTTTACTCTGAGACTGTAAAAAGAATAGTTCACCCCAAAATGAACATTCTGCCATTCACCTACAATTTTAAGTTGTTTCACACCTGTATACACTATTTATTTATTCTTTTTTTTTTTTTTTTTGCTTTACACAAAGGAAGAATATTTGTAACCTAAGAGTTCTGGGGCACCACTGACATGTGTAATTTTTGGTGCCTCAAACTGTTAGGTTACAAAAATTCTTAAGAATATCTTCCTCTGTGTAGAGCAAAAATAAAAAATGTCTAAAAGTGTGGAACAACGTGAGGTGAGAACATGACAGCATTTTGCTTTATTTCAGGAGCTTAGGGACCCACCCACAGGAAAAGGGGTAGAGGCCGGTAGTGTGACTGCTGCCACCTGGCAGTGGTACACTGCAATGGATGCTGCACTCCAAGGGCAGCACTCAGTTACTATGCCCGTAGTTGTTGCATCAAACCCACTGCCACTACAGGTGGCTCAGTCAGCACACCAGGTTCTACCCCTTCTGTGGAAGCCAGGAGTAGCCAGCAGTCAAGAAAGAGGCGACGGGACAGCCAGGCTCTTCTTGAGTTTCTAAAAGAACAGGCAGAGAGGGAAGAGGAGAAGGAGAGAGAAGCATTGGCGAGAGAAGAGGAGAGAGAGAGGGCAGCAACAGCCAGAGCAGAGACATATCTGTCTCTGTTTGAAAAACTTAATAAATTCTAAATTAATGTTGTATTTAATGATAAATGATTTTATATAGATTATTTGAATAAAAAAAAATAAAAAATGAATGTTTCAATTTCAACCCTGGCAAATCATTGTTATAGCAACAGTGTATTCTTTATATTTACAACAAAAACACAAATAATATAAAATAATGTAATATCCAATGTCTATAGTGGTATATAATTATTTACAATCATGCAGTTGAATCTCAAGAAGAACATACCAAAATTAAGAAAACGTATAAATGTATCTATACCCATCTACTTGCACATTTATTCATACCTATCTTTCTAATTAATGTCATAGCTATTTCAACTGTTTATGTTGCTCTTTTAATGAACATGACAACACCTGGAAAGGTTTACTGTCTAGATGTAGTACTGTTCAGTTAGACACCCAGGCAGTTCCACGGGAGAAGAAAGCTGCGCAGCCAGACGTCCTCGGAGATGGTTCCCTGATAGGTCCCTCTCACCCACTGCTGCATTCTCACCATCCTCGCGGTCTTTTTGTCCTTGGCTTTCCTCCTCCTCCTCCAAGAGATCACCTCCCATCACACAGATGTTGTGGAGGATACAACAGGCACCAATCACCTTTGGGGCGAACAGTGGCCTGATCTCCAGGGCCCGCAAGAAAATTGCACGCCAGTGAGTTTTTAACATCCCAATCATCGAGTATATATATCCCATCATCGAGTGCGCTCGATGATGTTCCGTGCTTGTGCATAATGCCTGTTGTATCGGGCTTCAACTTGGCCTGTTAATCAAAAATCGTGTAGAAAATGTGTAGTGTATTGCAAATTCATAACAGTAAAAATTTGGTTTATCGTGTGTGTCTGTCTGTCTGACATAAAAAAAGTGTTCTTACTTGCGACAGGCTGGCGGTATGGGGTCATGATTGCAATAGGATGCTGCAAGCAAGGGTATCCCCCATCTCCCAAAAGATAGTATCCAGCTGGTGAATACAAAGCCTGCTGGTACATTGGTGATCTGCGCAGCACAAGGGCATCGTGTACAGAGCCTGGATTGCCAATATACACATCTATAAATATGCCTTTAGCATCACAGGTGCCCTGTAGAATGATGGAAGGGAAGATCTTTCTATTTATGTAGCATCTTTTTTGTGGCATTGCAGGAGGAACAATCCTGATGTGGCACCAGCAGCACAGCGGAATGCCTCATGGCCAGCAAGGTGAGCAAAGCCACCCCCCACCTCATCCATTTCCTCTGCTTTTGGAAAATGAATAATTTTGTGGAGGATGGTCATCATCTCCTCCACAACATTGTGAACAGTCCTACAAACTGTTGAAAGTGGCATGCTGAAGTCATCTGATGTGACCCTGTAGGATGCTCCACAGGCAAGCCAATAAACCGTAACAAGTACTTCAATTTCACGGCTCCATCCATGGGCTTTTTGACGGGGCAGCATCTGTACCAGCATGTTGATGCTGTTCCTGGAGAGCCTGAAAGCTGGCTTTAAATCCTCTCCAGAAAAAAACTTGACCAGGATTGGTACCTGGTCATTGATCTGTGAATACCTGCGAGTGGGACTTTGTTCCTGTTAAAATATATAGATAATATATTAAGAATGTTTTTACTTTTGTTGTATTATGTATTTGTTATATGTATTGCTTTTAAAAAGTTGTTACTATATGTACTGTCGTTGCATTGTATTTATTATATTTTTGGATTTAATATAAGCTATATACTCAGTTGTTTTAAGGATTTTGTCTAAAATTTACTAAAATCTGCCATAATTAAATCTCCCTCTAACATTTGCTCTTTTCGTGAAGTATTTCTTTATACTCTATTTCGGTTTCATTCATTTATTGATAAGCTCTAGCACAACATTCATCCCAGAGTCTAAAAGTTGTAGCCTATATGATTATTATAGATATTAAATTGTCCTGTTTGTGTTAATGCAGTAATATGATGTGCACCTAGCTATATAAAGATGATAAACTATAAACTTATTTGAGCACCACAAAGACAAATAAAAGGTGTGTGAAGTGTAAGCTAGTTAATTTAAATGTTATCAACTGTCAAACCTATTGTACTTGTCAGTTTATTTGGTATACTGAAAAATCTAATGTAGTCTCATTACATCCCTGCAATAGTTTACATAACTTTTTGTGAGATAGTACTTTGTAGTCTGTAAATAGGGTGCCTATATGATACATTATAATACATTTTTATTATGACTTTTCATTTGGATATACCTAACTAAGTCCACATAAGTATATGGGCAGTTTATGAAGAAAGAATAATTAGAAAAACGTACAATGCTAGAGAGACATGCTAATATGGCACGTCTCTTCGCCATCCTCCGCTGCATCCTGGATTTTCTTTGAAGGATTCGTCTCCTCCGTTCGGCAGCCTCCTCTTCAGCATCTTGATAAATAGCAATTGCAATGGCAATCCTAAGCTTGATTTACACCTTTCAACCGTTTTTCCCGCTTTTTTATTTAAATTGTAGCTGAGTGGGTTTATTGCTAGATTGTTCTTAATGAAAAGAGGCAGTTGTTTCCACATATTTTATTTATTTTGAACGACGTAAATATAATCACAGTATTAATGTTACCTGAACCACATATTAATGTTTAATAGTTTTTAAAATAAAAAAGAGACAGTCGTTTAATATTATATTCAATTTCATTATAAATATAAAGTGAAAATAATCAGAGTAGGTACATATTAGTTTTTTAATACTAATATATTTAATATATTGAAAATAAAAAAGAAGTTAATTCAAGTAAAACATGCATGCTGAGTGATGCTATCAAGTACGCTTCCGTTCCATTTGTAGAATGACTGGACTCGCGTCCTCCCGTCCTCGAGAGTTCGTTCTTCTGAGTCCAACTTGGCATGTCCAAACTCGGAAGGACGGAAGTCCAGACTCTGCGAACTTGGTATTGAGAAATGCCCTGACTGTCTGTTGTTGGTCTCAAGTTCGGTGTCTATTCCCGCAGTTCCCCTGGCTGTAAGCCAAAACGTGATTGGTTGAAGCGATAACGTGCTACGATTGGTCAGCTCAATGTGGCCGTTATTTGATTGGCTTGAGTAAACGGTGGGTGGAGTCCACTTATTTGTGGATTTATCTGCATGTCGACGCTAGAAGTGTTTCAAATCCACAAATGCACAGGAACCGATCCACAAATGCGTGCAGTGATTTACAAATGCACAGACAGCGGTTCACAAATAAATACCAGGTAGAGTTGTGTTTGTGACATTAAACACATTTGTAAATATATATATTTTTATTTGCAAATCTGATTTTATTTATTTGTGAGTTTTAAAATTTTTTGTGAAACTCTTTATATTAATTTGTGAATTTGATATATTTTTGTGAATCTCGTTACATTTATTTGTGGATCATAATCTATTTATTTGGAATAATGCAACAATTCTAACCCCATAATCGTCTAATAACAGCGTGGTCAACCTGTGGTCAGTGGACTGATATAACACATAAATAAGGTATAAATAGTTTTGGTTTCCTGTTTCTTCTGTCTAGCATATATTTCCATTACCTGTGGGTCTAAAAAAAGCTAGTCAACTGCATAAACCTAGCCTTTATGTCTTAATATATGCTTCTAATTTAAAAATGATGACTAACTTGTAAGACAAGCCTAAACCTTTTACGCATCTGGCTTTTTTCCCCCTGACCATTGGAAGTATTTTCTAATTTAAGAAGTGATAAAAAATATATATATAAATAAAAATCTCTGTAAAAAACGTTAACGTCAACAAAATCCAACAAGAATGTTAAACCTGAGCTTATTCTGCTCTGGAAATATATGCAGATTAGTGCATACATAAATAGATAAAACCTCATTTGGATGTTTAAACATAATATTACCGAAAGCTTGTAAGTTAGTACAAAAATAACGGACGTCTCAGTGCGCTGTGATTAAGCAGCTGATGTTTTACTGACTAGGATAAAATCCTCTTAACTCTCTCGGCTAAATCAGCACATGTTCATAAGCACTTAAGACATTATCCTGAAGAAATGTAATATTTGCTTAGTTTCAAACTTACCGATTTATGTTTTCTGTGAATGTAAACGGGTTCAGTGAAATCAATGTTGAAAAGTTATGTTTACATTCGTTGCTTAGAAACAAGACAACGCGAACTTCCTACGTCAGACGTCTTGCCGTGACCCGGATGTCCGACGCGCTGTGGTGATGATGATGGTGATGCTGCGCATGTGCCGCTTTGTGAGCAACACAGTAAGTTGCTATTACACGTCTGAAATAAATTGCTTTTGAAACACCAGTGAAGTCGATTTGACTGCGGATTTCAGAAACCACAAAGCCTTTTATTATCTTCCCTCTGCCGGTGTCACGTTATACAGTGCGTATCTCATACAAAACCTGGACATATCGGTCAAACATTTCCCATGAGATCCAGGGCTTCCATGGGGATATAGTCTAAAGAAGCCTTGGAAAAGATTCAGTGGTGAATAAAAATGCCATTCTGTGCTGTGGTCTGAGCTGATATAATGTCTGATATAAGGACAGATTTTTACTATATATATATATATATATATATAATTATATGATAATTCATTATATATGTAAGAAAGAGATATATTTTTTTATGAAATAGAAAAAAATATATATTAATGACCTACTGGTATAGCTGTAAATTCAAGGACAGAAATGATTAGACACAGTTTTCTCAAAAGCAACTAATTCAGTTGTTGCCACTAGAGTTCAATTGAAATAACGACCATAGATAGCTAACTAATCTTTTGGGAAGCACTAAACTCAGGTGCTTTCACAGTGATTTATCACTAGAGGTCGGTGAATTACACATGGTCAGATGCTGCACCACATCACCAACAGCTACTGTCCTGGAAAATCAGCAACACTGGAAACTGCTGTCAGTGTGAAACCCGCTTCATATGAAGGATATCCTGTAGCTTTCATCACCCGGAGCTTTATCACATCACTCCTGGTTTGCGCACAATCAATGTTATACGAGACTAGAACATGTCTGCCCACTTTTTGATTGTCAAGATTGCATCACTACTTTTTTTCAAATTATTATATTTATAAGTGTTTTGTTTTGCTTGGTTGAGTGAAGAACAAATACAAGTCCTCTACATATCACATTGCTTCCTGGTCTGAATCGTTAGAGAAATCTGCGCAGATCAAGCACCGTTTACAATCCAAAACAGCTCTAAACTAATTTGCGTGGATTTTGATGTGAGAGACAACAGGAGATAGATTTTGTCACTGGAGGAAGAGTTATTAATGATTATGGGCTTATAACATCTTAATGCTGGATGTGTTTCAGTTTTTGTCTTCTCCAGATGTTAACTGATGGACTGGAGTGGTGTGGATTATTGTGATGTTTTTATCAGCTGTTTGGACTCTCATTCTGACGGCACCCATTCACTGCAGAGCATCCATTGATGAGACACTGATGCAATGCTGCATTTCTCCAAACCTGATGAAGAAACAAACTCATCTGCATCTTGGATGGTCTGAGGGTGGGTGAATTTTCAGCACATTTTCATCTGTGCAAACCATTCCTTTAAGATAGCATTGGATTGTGGTTCCATGTTGGCAGCTATACAGTTCAACCATGTGTTTATGTAAAAACTGTGTACATATTTCAACAGTATAGTATTGTTTAGAAACGAGTAACACTATAATTATCCAACACAAAACGCTCGTCGTTGAGGACTGGATCTTTGCCTGCTTATTTCCTCTTCTGAGAAAGTACATTTTTTTTGGCTGAAGTTACATCATGATGTGGCACTGTCCATAGAACATGCATCTTGCTCTTATGCCATGTTTCATGTGCGTCTGGTATTCTCCCAGAACCATACTACAGAATGAATGGATGTATTGTGAAAGAGCCAAACATTCCAGGAAATGAGTGTTCCCCACCCCCTAGTCTCCTTCCAAAGCCCAGACGGGATGCTTACTTTCTACAGGAGCTTTTTAAAGTCACAACCACTCATATAGATGCCTGCTGCAACTATGAGACCAGATCCATCTGATGACGACAGAACTACAGCCAATGACTGAAGCTTGTGCTTCCTAAGGGCTTAAAACATCACGTGTCATTATTAGTGAGTTCAGCCATGTGTAGAGGAGCAATCAGATGTTCATGAGAGACATGATCACAACATGTTTTATTGGTAGGTGGAGTGGAGGTATGAACTTGTGGTGCTGTCAAGACATCTTTCGCCCGTGAGTCAGATCACAGAGAAAAGAAACTATGGCTGTTGAGAGAGAAAAAAAATGGTCTTGGATCAAACGGCAAACCTCAGATGAATCATCAACAAAGAAGCCGTTTTTTGTCCATCCGCTTTGACAAGATGTCCTGTACTTTGATCCACGTCATCCGCGCAGAGCCGAAGCACAACCAAAACAATGTTCCTCCGCGAGACCCATTTTAACCGCTAGAGGGCCAAAAGTTACATTGTGTCTTTTCTTTCTTTCTTTAATGGAACAGTTTACTGAACCTTTAAACCAAAAAATAAAATAAAATGTATTAAGTGTCATATCTGACATCATGACTCACGGTGTTGGGGAAAGTTGCATTACAATATTGTGTTACTCCATAAAAAAGTAACTTATTACATTACTTAGTAACTTTTTATGGAATGTAATGCGTTATGTAACTTTTGCATTCCATTTTAAATCTGGACAGGGCTTGCTTGTTTGTTTATAAAATGAAAAAGTTATATTTTAGGCAAATTTAAAAGCCTTTTTGACACCAAAAGTGAAATGAACACGCCTCAGGCTGAAGGGAAAGTAAACTCACGTCTGTAAATTAATAAAATAATTTGTCTAGAGTAATTTTTGCTTGTTAGTATAGTTGAACTGGATCATCGAGGGTCAGAAGCAAAGACATTGGTTCATAGAATGGGATTAAATACATAAAGGATATTTTTGTTGTTTAACATTTAATTATTGCAGGTTTGCGACATATTCTGAGTTGCATTATTTTTATTCATTGTGAGGAATACTGAATCTGTTTGAATTGAATTGAATTCTGAGTTGAATTAATGCATATTCATAATTATTTTAGAACTACAGTAACAGATTTCACTCAACATGGGACAGGGGAGCTGTCAACCAATAAACTGAAGAAAAAAAAAGTAACTTGTGTTATTTATTTGAAAAAGTAAATCAGATATTCTCTTGTAAATGTAAAAAGTAATGCTTTACTAGTTACTTGAAAAAAGTAATCTGATTACTCGCGTTACTTGTAAACGTTACCCCCAACACTGATGACTGCTTTAGGAAAATATGGTACTAATAATATAATATCACTGTTATTCTTGACTTTACTTTACTTTAATCAAATTAATAAAGAAAAAAATTTGTTCATTAATTCACAATCACATGCATCATTTAGTATAGACTGGTGGTTAAAAGTTTATTTATTTGAAAGATTACAGTTGCAATAATATTATGAAATATTACACTTAAAATAGTGGTTTTCTATTTAAGATATTTTACAATTTAAATTTATTTCTATGATCAAAGCTGAATTTGCCACATCATTACTCCAGTCTATACTGTCCCTTCAGAAATCATTGTAATGCTGCTTAATTTGCTGCTTAATTATCAGTTATTATTTTTGATCAATTATTAATAATGATTTTTATTATTGGTATAATGGTTTTAAGTTAAAGAACATAATTTATTTAAAATATAAGTACTTTGTAATAAGTATAAATATATTCACTGTCACTTAAATCAATTTAATGCAACCTTGTTGAAGAAAAATATACATTTTTATTTTTTATAATCTTACCCAAGACTGAATGGTATCACATTTCCCACAAAATATGAAGCAGCACAACCATTTTCAACATTGATAATAATTCGAAATGTTTCAGTAAATCATCATATTATTCTGATTTCTGAAGATCATGTGACACTGAAGACTGGAGGAATGATGCTGAAAATACAGCTGTACATCACAGAAATAAATGACTATTTAACAGAGATTCACACAGAAAAAGAATGCCAGTCATCTATTGTCCAGGGCCACTTTTTGGCCCCTGTCCGCCCCCATTGTGAACATCATGTTAAACAGCAAAATGTTGATATATTTTTCATAATTAATGTACAAGATATTTACAGACTAAAGAACTGTTTATAGAAATGCATCTTTCTATGTGCAAACCAAGTGCAGACTCGACCGAGTTCTTCGTGAACGCGCCGCGCCTGCTGTGAGGTTCCCGGAGCGCGTGCTCGGTGCGCATGCTTGCACTTACCGTGAAATAGACATAATGAATATCTCACTAGCCTACATAAAATGATCATGCATAAACTTCTTCAGTGGTCTGGTGTTGACGAATTGCCGACACAAACCAGCCGCTGAGTTCGACATTTTCGGTCGAAAGCCGCATTGATAATATTTTACATACAACAATGATTGAATTACATTATCAAAGGCAATTAAAAGTTACCTTCTAATATATGAGTACAGCCTTATATCTAGCCTAGGTTATACGTATGTGAATATTCAGAGTTGTACTAAAAAGAGCTGCTTCATCATCAGATGTTTACATCATAAGCGCATTCACTCATTCTAAATAAAGACAATCATCTACCCTTTATTCCTGTAATGGCATGGTAGCCTACCTTCCGGAATGTTCAGGGTTATTTCAATAATAGGTGAATGATAGAACACATCAGCATTTGGCATTCAAAGAAAAACACGCTGAATTTTTTTTTTCTTTCTTCACAAATTACGCAAATCCCATTCCACATAGGCTACATTTTTGGTTCATTGGGAAAAATGTCACAATGCCATATTCTGTGGTCATACACTGGGTATGCTACATGGAACCTTTCCAGCTATGCTTTGCTGTCTGCGCAAATGTGCTCCTGACAGGAGTCTAAACGCCCTTTCCAGAGGAAAACGCAAATGCACTGCACAAAACACAAAGCAGCAGCAGCTTCAGTCCAGACACACGTTCAGCGCTGGAATCCCAACACGTAGTTATCCTTATATGGGCATTTTCCTGTTTGGCAGTGTTACGTCACTGCGTGACGCGTGAGCAGGTGCAGATGCTGAGGCTGGAGGGCGGTCAAGAGAAAGAGACGGCACATTAAATATACATTTAATTATATGCGACTGCAACACGCATTTAACGAAATATATAATCACCGATAATATATATATATATATATATATATAGAATTGGTTAAATATCTAATTTTCACATCAGGCTTTGTAGCTGAATTATACATTACATAGGCCTACTTGATATAACATACATTATAATTATACATAACTTGACAACACAAACTGATCAGATCAAACTATAGTGTCGAATATTTAGTTGAGCATTATTAGATGATCTCGTTTTAAAATACGTCATATGCATAAGTCATATATTATTTATAAGGACGTTATGCATGTCTTTATGCATATCAGGGTCCATCAGAACTTTATGAATGAATATGTGGCACGGACCACATTTCGTCCTCACAGGGGTTATCGCTTCCCTGCTCGCAGCTTTACTACAGTAACCTCTGTTTCAGTCGACTTTTTAGTTCAGTGTGGATTAAACGATAATTCTCTGCGCGAATGTACTCAGAAAGCGCAGTTTTCCCCGCGTGCGGAATGGTATGCGCCGTTTCATTCATGAAATCCAGGCGGACTATAAATAGGCGCTCGCGGAGCTGAGTGACACTGACCAGGTTTATAAACCTGGAGAGAGCGACGCGACGCGACGCGTCTGGACCACAAACCTGGAATCTAGTCAAGAGTTGTGTCCGTGCGCGCTGGAGAAATGTTTCTGAGCACAGCGAAGAAGACTGATCCGGACTCCACATGCTCTTCTGCTGGGGACAAACCCACCGATGCCCCGATGGACAGCAGCACACAGGTAGAAGGATGCTTCCTCTCATGCGTTACTTTATAATAAAACACTGGTGTGCATGGTGATTGACTACTTATATATAATGCATTCTGAACGCAATGGTTTCTTATTCAGAAAAATACAATAGATAGCCTATTATAATTATCCTAAACTATCCTAAGATTTAGTAGGCCTATATAGCACGCTATTGCAGTGCGCGTGCTTCATCTGTTTATCTGATGTTGAATGTGATGTTTTGTCGCGCATCCTTTGCAATGCAGTGAAACATGGTGAAGCACTGTGTAAATGCAGCTGTTCATTGAGAAAAATAAATCCATCGAGGAGAGCCCACAGCAGTCCTGCGTAAGCATTGACGTCAGAGACAATGAAAAAGTTAAATATTGATCGGGAGACTATTTTTAGACGCTCGAGCGTATTTAAAGAAAGCGTCTTGAGTGTAACGCAAAAAAACTGGAAACAGTACACCGTACGCTGAATAATAATAATAATTTTAAAAAAAATCATGTTTGAAAACCTGGTTGTCCAGATGCACATAAAGCAGTGTTAAGTCTATGACATATTTCCATCGCAATCCCAGGGCTCGTTCGTTCCGACGGTCACCGCGATCTCCAGCACGCCGGACCTGCAGTGGATGGTCCAGCCGACCATCATCACCTCTGTGTCTCCGTCTCTGGGTAGAGCCGAGAGCAGTGAACCGACGAAGAGCAAAGCAGCTGGGACCAAGGGGAAATGCGCTGCCAGGAAGAGCAAGGGCGAGCAGGTACAGTTCTGCATGTGCTGCATCATGTTTGGCGCGCGTGATCACCTGTGAAGCGTGTGCACGGGATTGATGGGGATCCAGTTCTTGCTTTGGCATGTTGCCTTGACCATCAGCATCCACTTTATATTCACGTCACAGCAAGTCTGCAGCAATAGACTATTTTTAGACGCATTGCAGAATGACGTGCTTGCCATTGGGGTGAACTGGCGATAGCGATAGGGGGATGCGTGGATTCTTCGAGAAGGTAATAAGTGCAATTCGTCTTTGCTTTGACTAGCTCTCTCCGGAGGAAGAGGAGAAGAAGAGGATCAGGAGGGAGAGGAATAAAATGGCTGCAGCGAAGTGTCGCAACAGACGGAGAGAGCTCACCGACACCCTCCAGGCTGTGAGTACAGACTCCACAACATAAGGAGTAACATAACATTCGGAAAGATCCAGTTCTTCCCAAAAATTCATGTTCGCTCTTTTTACTCACCCGCTATTAAAAAAGTAATCCATACGATGCGCTTTTGCGCCATTACCCAAGGGTTCCCAAACCTTGTGATGGCATGATGTGAGAACAGACTCGGTTTTAAAGGTGAAGTGAATAACTCCAGAAAGACTGAGATCCCAGTCTCATGTTATTGGTTGATTTGCTGGCCGTGATGTGCAAACTAATATTTAACATTTTATGAGTCCACCTTACCAATGGCTTCTTGGTTCTATTAAGCTAAAAAAAAAGACCCTCCAAACTTTCAAAATGGTGCGTTAACGCAACAATGTGTCTAAGTCATTTGATGTCAATGGGACCACACACACACACACACACACACACACACACACACACACACACACACACACACACACACACACACACACACACACACACACACACACACATATATATATATATATATACTTTTTTTTTGCAGAACATTTTCTTAATCTAATAAGAACCTTTCTGGATGTTAAAGGTTCTCCACGAAATCATAGAAGACAAAAAAGAACCTATGTAAGGAAAAACATATTTTGAAAAATGGATAACATCCTGGCAGGAAATGTAGCTTACGGACCCCAACCCTAAAACATCATACAGTGCAATGCATAATTCATAATATGGGTAAAACACCTGAAAAAAATATATAAATACATAAAATTCCTTCATATTAACATTGGGCTCCATTTTTACAGACTTTCTTAGAGAGTGCAGGGTCTAAATGTTGTGTTATTTTGGAGCTTAACTTAAATACAAGCTTAAATACAAAAGGCAAGAAAATTCCTTTAAAAAATAAAAATAAACATGGTGCGGTCATATTTACCATTGTTCTTATCATTTTCACAAGTGAAATAACTTCAGTAGGAATAATCCAAATGGATTTTACACTGGGGCGAAAGATTTCCATGAATATCTCACTTCAGGTTCAAACTGATCATTAACAGAAAGCTGCTTGGTTTGAAAGTGACTTCTGTGAGAGCGGTGCTTCATGCATCACTTAATAAAGCTTTATGCCTGCAAAACTGTGCTGAAATTGCACTGAGGTAACCGCATCCTTAAGCCAAATAGGTTTACAACGAATTATGATTTTCCTCTCATTCTGTGGAATAATCCTACTTTTGGTTTCTCCAGGAAACAGACAAGCTAGAAGAAGACAAAACCGCCCTCCAGGCTGAAATCGAAAACCTCCTGAAGGAAAAGGAGAGGCTGGAGTATGTCCTTGCCTCTCATAAACCTCTTTGCCAGCTTCCTGAAGAACTGGACTGCCTGTTTCCGGAGTCTCCCCAGTCACTTCCAACTCCCGAAATGGCCAGCAAACTCCCCGAAGACGTTCCCCTGCAGGACTTGGAGATCCCCACGGTACCGTCCACAGCTATTTCCGGCAACTCCGACATCCTGCTGTGCTCCAGCGCAGAGGTCAGTCTGTGCGACCTCGAGCCCTCTCTGGATATCAAGGACGAGCTTCTCGACCGGATCTCGGCGGACACGGCCCGCTCCGTCCCCGACATCGACCTGACCGGCTCGCTGGGCATCACAGACTGGGAAACCCTCTACAAGTCTGTGGCCAGTGATCTAGAACCTTTGAGCACCCCGGTGGTGAGCACATCCACACCCACCTGCAGCAACTACCTGTCCGTGTTCACCTTCGCCTGCCCAGAGCTGGACTCCCTGGCCGAGGGACTGGAGGGATGCAAGGGGGGCGTGAGCAAAGCAGAAACTAGCGTCGACATCCTCAACTCTCCCACCCTTCTCGCCTTATAAATGCAAGCGTTGATGATGTAATGTTACGATATTGTTCTTAATATCTATTGGATATCACAGTGTTATGATGTCCAGATGTGTGATGTTGGTGTGAAGCCAGATGTTGTATGGCTGCATCCATGTAATTTGTGCGGGACAGGGGTTTACTTTCTTCCAGAGACATTTGATGTAGCCCAAATACAAGAGCATGGATAATTATCTTACGAGCAGATATGAACTGTGTTCTGGTTTGAAAAGCATGCACGAGATATCTATATATAAATATATATATAACATATATAGTATATATATATATATGTATCAGTTCCATATTTGTTTGATCTGGTGCTAAGTTCTGTGGAATTGACTGCGGTTTTGTGTTCGTTTACTATGCCAATAGACTATCTACTCGTGTTGTGCTTTAATATACAGTCATCAGAGTTATCACATACCTCAGTGTTTTCACATTGTTCTTAAATGTTTAGAGTTTTCCATGAAAACATCCAGTGCTATATCGATGGAGATGTATTTTATGATAATTTATTTTTCTACATTTTAAATTTGACTTTGAAGAACAAAAGGAGCATTGATTGCTGAATAAATGGATAGACAGTCGTGCGCTGGTGTTCTTGTGTCCTTTGTTTTGGAAATAAACTGTGGATAGAAAGTAGAGCTTAATAACTGGCATGTGTTTTCACGCTGCTTAACCAATCATGGTCAGATACAGGCCATTCATGCAGTTTGACATTATTTACAGTAAAATCTTACAGATATACACTTAGGATAACTTAGATGAATTGCATCTATCATAGGTCAATCTAAATGAGTAAATTCCTTTGAAGTTCAAAACTGTGGCCTTTTAAATTTTCAAACTGTTTCAAAGTGCTCAGTCCATTTAAAGGGATACTTCACCCAAAAATGACAACTCTATCATTAATTACTCACCCTCATGTCGTTCCAAATCCGTAAGACCTATGTTCATCTTGGAGAGATTTTTGATGAAATCCGAGAGCTCTCTGACCGTTCATAGACAGCAACACAACTACCACGTTCAAAGCCCAGAAAGGTAGTGAGGACACCATTAAAGCAGTCCATGTGACAGGTGATGTTATTAAGCTACGAGAGTAATTTTTTACGCAAAGAAAACAACAAAAATAACAACTTTATTCAACAATTCTTCTCTTCTGCGTCAGCCATTCACGAGAGTACCACGACATACCTCTCTTGGCCTTAAACGTTTCAGCTACGTTTCTGTCTACGGAGGGTCAGAAAACTCTCAAATTTCATCAAAAATATTATAATTTGTGTTCCGAAAATGAACAATGTCGACAGGTTTGGAACGACATGAGGGTGAGTAATTAATGATAGAATTTTTGGGTGAGCTTATCCTTTAAGATTAATTAGTATGACTTAGCATTTTTATATAAACAGTAATGCATAATACTAATTTGATGATGATGATAATAGTGATAATAGAGTGCATGCCTGTGACCGTGTTTTCGTGCATTCATGTCAGTGAGCACAGCATTGCACGACAATTTCATAGAGAAATTTACTGGTTGTAATTTTGGCTGCCTCTGAAATGGGTCAAACCATAGATATTAAGTTCAAAATACTCTAGAAATCTGCATTCTTTCAGGCTGTCTGAAACGGATGTACAGTTGATTGATAAGGTTTACCCTCGGTTTGTCTGTCTATTTAATGTGCATGAACGTTGTGTTTGTTACTATAGCATCACAAATGTAAGATGTGCTAGATTTGGTCTGTGCAACTTAAGATCCGTAAAAATGTTTCAGTGTTATTCAATGGTATTCTTTGCCACACTTACGCCCATAAATATGGCAGATAGGCAAAAAAGCCAAGTTAGTGAAACAGATAAACTGATTGCCTTCTACCATGATTTTGAACATACAGACCAAGATTAATCTCTCTTGTCATCTAATCGAGTCAAAAGGTTTCATTCCCTGATAGTACACATAGACGTCTATTTGATGTCTGCGTTTACATCTGCTATAGGACGTTTCCTATCAGGTGTCAAATAGATGTTTCGAAGCTGTCTTTTAAGATGTTTATGATGTATAATGTAGGTAAAACTGACATCATAAAGACGTCTATCAGATGAATGCAAACAGCAGATGCTTTCCAGATGAAGCGATGTGAGTTGTGTTGGCAGACTCTCTGGGTTCGGATCGTTTGCAGGAGTTTGTCAAACTGTAACGGGATCCTTTATAAGAGTCAGAAAGCGAAAGGAGAGCTGGATGTAAACAAAACTTGCACATCTGTCAGGGATAAGCAGCTCTTTATTGCTCCTGCAGCTTGTGCATTAGGGTTTATATCCATGCATGCATCCATAATAACAGTGTCAAACTTTTTTGTGTGGAAGGTTAGGAATGCTCCTGGTACATATCAGTCCCTACATCACTGTAGTGTTCAAGGATCTTCAGCTTGGCAGTGGAGAGCATGTACAGCACTGACGGTGAACGGAATGTTTGTTTTCTGGTTTCTAAGGGGTGGAGCGAACCTGCTCCTCTCTTCTCCACTTCTCCATGTGTGTTTTCCCTGCAGTTCATTTCTCATCCTCCCTGCTGACGTCTGACTTCCGCATTACTCGCTCTTCCCGACCAGGGATCAGCGCTCGAGACTCGAGCTGATGCAACGATTCCCGCTCTTCAAGATCTACTCGCGACCTCCGGCTGACGTCACAAAGGGACTCCACTCGCTCACCTCGAGGCCAAAGTCAGGTAAGAGCGCAACTTTGACAACTTTTGCACGGCTTCCTAGTCCGACCGCTGCATTTCTCCATGGGATGTGTCTCAAAGCGAGGAGAGCCGCCTAGACAGGGCGCATTTTTGCGCAGCAGCGTTTTTTTGGGCATCGTGCGCGCGTTCCGATTCAGAACAGCTGCTGCGCGCTCGAGATGCGCAAAAATGCTGTGTATGTAGGGGGCTCTCTAGGTTTGGAGACACAGCCCAAGAGCAAAATGGTACATCGCTAAATAAGTAACGTGGGCATTTCATATTTGAATAACAGCGGTGTATTCTACTGCTATAGCTGCACAAGGTAACTGCAACTTAAATACCTCTTTATAACGCATTTCACTCGTCCATGTCCATTTCTAGTTGAAGCCTACTTAGGGAATGTTCACTTCCTAATATAGCGCTCTAATGATGATGATGATGATGATGGTGGTGGTGAGGATGATGGGACAGAAAGACTCAACACCGCTGTAAGCTGAAGTTCATGTTACATAAGAGAAACTTCCGCTTTGAGATCATTGAGTCACTGTAGGGCGTGGTGCATATGCACATTCAGATTTGATCATCTGTACATTAATGTTTTACTCTATTGTCCCTCGTCACTGCGCATAGGCTCGTGTAATGGCGCGTGAATACTGTGGACGCCAACTTTTTAAAATTCAAATATATACAAAATAAGTGGTTGAAATGCACAAAAAAGTAACAAAAGTGTGAGACCACTAGTGAAATGCTATTTTGCATTGTTATAAATGAATAATAATAATAATTCATTTTTTAAAATAAAAAAATAACAGTTTGAGTACATTTTTACATTAGAATTTCAGAATGTGTCAATTCAGTATTTTTTATTTATTTATTTATTTATTTTTTGCATGTGTGTCTCTCTTTTGCTGTAATGACAGCTGCACTGAAACTGACATGAACGAAACATGATGATCATGTTCCCCAGCATTGTCTGAGATTATCCAAAAAATGGTGGAGGTTAATATGATCAACTTTGTATATATTTTCATATCTGTGGTTTCATACAGTTGGATATCCGTCATCTGAATGTGACATTGGTGTCCCGCCTCAAACTTATTTAAAACATGATCTAAAAACTTCAGTGCTGCAAACATTTACAACAAAGTGAAATGAACTGGGGTGCTCTTCGTAGGTAAACAATGTGCAGCAAGCATTTTGAGTTGTTCAGTAAAGGGTTTCAGTTCCACTGAAAAAGAAGTGGGCGATAAAATCTGGAAGCAATGTGTGAAACTGCTTCTCATTGCATAACAGTGCTATTATAACTGCATGCATAATGCACTGAAATGGCATTGACCTTTACGGCGCTGACGAATGGAGGAATGCTGATTATAACACAGTGATCTGATCAACAGTAACTCCACACAGACACATGTCACTGTGAACAAACTGGGCTTCAGAGTACACTGTGACGCTCTCAGGCATACACACACAAACCCTCACTCATCAGCACATGCTTTCAGGATCTCTGAGCTGCTTTTCGGGAGGAATGATCAGATGCTGTGGAACAGGTTTGAACATGATCAAATGCGTTAAACGGAGCTAAAAGTACTACAGTAATGTTGATAGATGCATAATGAAATATTGCAGAAACATTTATGAAAACACGGGCAGGCATTCAAATTCTTTTCTTCATATACATTATTTTTAGTCTTGTTGTTAAAAATACTTCACTTTGGCAAAATCCAATTGTAAATGGTTGAATTGTGTTCTTATGCATTAGAATCTATAGCATCGTTGTTTTTGTGGATCACTTATCTGAAATCTTTCAATGCATATTTCTTTAAAAACGATTTAAACTTAATTTGATGACGGGAAAAACCTGAACAAAAACTGGAAAAGTTACTCCGATTTTATGTCTCAGAAAAGCTTCCATTGCACCATTCCTTGTCAGATTAAATGAACCTGATGAATGGTTGATTTGATGCTGTACAGAGCCAGAAGTAGCACTTCTCACAGTATGCACTTGATTGATTTGACTTACAAATGATTCCAGTAAGAAGTTAATATGTTGTTATGCTAACAATATGATTCTCCAGTAAGCATGTAAATGCACAGTACACACAGATTTTAGCAACACTTACAACTAATGAAACTGAAGCATATAGTCAGCCAGACCTCTTATTAAACTTCTAGTAACTCTTTTATTTATAGTTTCAAAAGCTGAACATGATTTCTCTCTTTCTCTGGGTGTGTCGTTCAGCTGGGCTGCATTGAATTTAACATATGCACATAGACTGATTATTGTATTCATTTAGCTTGTTGTTCATATTACATTACATCAGTTCCCATCTGTGGCACTTCACACCATTTCTTTAGCGTGTTACACCGCATTCCTCCCTGGACCTTCACAGAACTGCTTTCCACAATAATGGGGCGATCGATCAATTAGAGCGACACGTAACCTGTGATAATGGAGCAAAGTATTAATATGAAATGTGT
This sequence comes from Carassius carassius, assembly GCF_963082965.1. Lineage (NCBI taxonomy): Eukaryota > Metazoa > Chordata > Actinopteri > Cypriniformes > Cyprinidae > Carassius > Carassius carassius. The sequence continues at coordinate 28,721,399 of NC_081785.1, forward strand.
TAACGGTCACAGCGGAGAGAGCGTTAGCGAGGATGGCGCCCTCAGGAGCTCTATAGGACTTTCCAGTGCAAATCTAAACAAAGAGAACAGTGTTGTCTTCTGTTTATTTTTCCAAATCCTTCATGCTGTCATTCCCTCAATACATACTTGTCTTGACTGGTTCGTATGATGTTTTATTTGGAAGTGTGCTAAAAGTTTCAGAAATGGTGAATTTAATGGTGAAAATCGTTTTTCCATTGGGGTTTTCAGTGAGATGGCTAGTGTTTGCTGGTTTATACACCTTCTAAAAGCCCAGAATATCCAACATGCTCCATGAAACACGCTTGATCATGTGCTACTCTTTACAGTTTTGTTTTCTTTATAGCTTCATTTTGCATGTCAATAATTGCATCTTGATTTATGGATGTTTAGATATGTTTGCTGGAAAACAAGCCTAAGGATGATATTCATTTTTTTGCAGCAAATGAAACATTTAATGCCACGACTATAAAGAATTTCTGGTCCAAGACTAAAAGAGACTTTAAGCAATGCTTTTTATGATCAACAGAAACCACACGAGTGCACATAATACCAAACACAACTGAATTGAGTTATTTTACAGAGAAACGCAATGTAAAATTGGCTGCTGTAATTTGTCCCTTCCCCTAACTCGGTCCCTTATTGAATGAAACATTTTCACTCATGTAAAAGCAGACTTCTCCTTAACAAGGCACATATTTTAAGGCATCAATCTGTGACACAAATGATGCATGATGAGCGACGTGCCCGTGTTAGTAGCCTGCTTGGGGTTAGGGATTTGTTTAAATGACTAACACTCTGTGTGAGCAATGATAGCTTGCTTTAGCTAAGACTAATTAAACTTCCTCTGAGTCAGAAGTGTTGTGTGTGCCGTGCAGCGGTTCACATATGGCAGTGATTGCTTGTGTCATCGTGAGGCCGTTTCTTCAAGAAGAACATTCATGTAGTTGGTCACTTTCTGTCTGTGGGAATGTGCTCTCAAACATATTGTTTTGTGAAACTACAAAATGCACTCTTCTTTTGAAAGGTTTGGATGTGAGGAACACTTGTGTAGGCCGATGACATTGTCCTGTTCCTCTGCGGTCACATTCCTCTTGGCTGACACGGAGAAGAGTACGCAGATTTGGACGGAGGTAACATTGGCTGATCTTGGCTGGTGCTCTCAGTTTGTGTCTCCACAGCTTAAAGGAGAACTTGTCTGGGTCTAGTTTTGTGCCTCTCACAAAAAACAAAAAAAGAGGTAAAAGAGCAGTTTCTCTTGCCAAGGGTCTGTAAGTGCTCATAATCCAGACATTTGTCAGATGTAGAGAGAGATAGGCTATTGGTTAGGTCTTTATTATTCTCTGATAAAATCATGATGGATTCCGATGAAAAAAGCCTGATGCTGCTTTCTTGGTATTTCAGCGCAGGTGGTGTTTCGAGGGTGACTCTTATTCTATCAAAGATAAGTCGTTAAATCCTGGATTTGTAAAATATCATCTACTTTGCATTACTTTTCTTTTGAAGTGTTATATTTCTGAAGATGATGCGTGCCAGTTTTTCAGTTTAATACATTTTATAAGGAAGTGTTTTATAGGGCCGGGTAATAAACTATACCATGTCAAGATCAAACGAATGTTGATAAGCTCTGGAGATGGATTAATCTAACAGTCTATCACACAGAAGTTATAAACGTGACAGTAGTGTTTACATCTGCATGTTCTGCGTGTTTCTGTGTGAATGAATGGCGTGGTTTCGTGTGACATACAAACTCAAAACTCAAACACACTTTATATGAGGACATGGTCACGTGAACTTCGTCTCCAGAGCTGCTCTGAGAGTCACTTCAGCAGCTTTTTCTTTGAGAAAAACTACCATCAAACTCACTCTGGACCTGAAAGTAAAGCTGAACGACTGGTTTAACTTGAAGAAATTATGACAGAAACATATTTTAACACTTTGCAATAAGGTTTCATTAGTTAATGTTAGTTGATGTATTAACTTACACGAATACACAATGAAAAATACTATACAACCAAGGTATTTTTCATTAATTTATACAGTTCTGTTGTGCAGCATCTGATACAATGAAAAAATAAAATAACATACAATAAAATGAAATTAAAGTTTCACGTGGCCCTAAATTGAAAGGTATCTTATTTTGTGGAACAAACACAAAGTTATGTTTACATTTATTCTCAAGGTCTAACAAACATGTGGAAATGATTTGCTTCCCTGTTAATGGTAAATTAATATCATGATGAATATTGATATAGTATAATATTGAAAAAACAAATATTGTGATGACACCGACGCGTCTCTCAGGAATCAGATTGCAGTGTCTTGAAGGTGGACTGATTCTTTACCACCAGTAACTATAGCACCACACAGTTTGTTAATAGATGTAACTAAATAAAATTGACTTACAGAAACGGGACAAATTCTTCATGTGACATGAGGCGGTGTGCTGCATATCAGTCGAAACGTTTACTATTTCAGGACATTTGTAAAGCGATTTATGGATGCTTGTAAAGTTTATTGTTAATTTGCACAGGATACACAGCTTGTCATTTGAGCTCACAAAACACATTTTTGTGGTCAATTAAAAAGGAGTTAAATAATTAAACAGGAGAGTACATTTAGGATTATTAGCAGAAATTCATTTGAATGCAATATGCAATATTGACTAATTGATTGTCATTATTATAGAAAGTACATGTAACGTGTAACAAGGACACCTTAAAATAAAGTGTTAACCGAATATATGAACTGATATAAACATAATAATAAACGTGGCATTGGAAACTGTGAATATTGCTGTCTCTGTGGCAGAATGCTCTTGTTATTCTATTGTAAGCCACTTTTGGATAAAAGCATCAGCTACATGCAGAAATGCAGTGTCATATTTAAAATGAAAATGTTATAGTATGCTGGTAAATATTGCTGTTTTTATGTTGTGTGATATAGGTTATATGGAAAAGACATGCGTGCCGCAGCGGCTGTTTGGCTAAAAAAATATTAGTATCTCTGATTAAAAAATAAATCACCATTTTAAGCTATTTCAGAGCAAATGCAAAGATGTTGAGATACATACAGAATCTAATCTATTTTTTTTGTTAGCTATTTAAAAAGGCCTTAGTGGTGTGCAGTCCAACTCTAAGCTCAGTCAGAGTCATTTAAAAAGTCAGCTTCTCTGCTCTTTTCTCCAGCTGTGGTCTCGGGTGTTTGTGACATGATGCCGGGACAGATCCCGGACCCCTCGGTGACCGCCGGCTCACTGCCCAGTCTGGGTCCTCTAGCAGGCCTTTCTGCCTCCACACTGACTGAACACCTGAAGTACGCCGACCTCTGTAACCTCGGGGCCATGCTGTCCCCTTTACATCTCCTGGGGAAGCTGGGCAAGCGGACGCTCCCTATCAAAGCCGAGGTGAGCACCTGTCATCCTCTAGCTTGGGGAACACATTTAGAGGCATCTGGAGGAAAAAGCGCTGTTGTTATTATTAGCTTGAGCTAGTACACATCAGTGTGACACCTGTTTCATATATGCATCTTAATGAATCATCTGCGGAAAACCCAAACCTGATTTAAACATCTGGATTCATTTAGGTGTATTAAAAAGAAAGCGCTGCTTTTGTGCTTTATTGTTGACTCCATTATTTGATATTGCTTTCCAAACTCTGCAGCACATGCACTGTAAAAATAAATTGTAAATACAGATTATTGGAGTATATTTTACAGCATTTCTACTTTTTTAAAAAAAAATGAATGTTTAACTGTTATTTGCCTTTACTTTGTAATTATTATAAAATTTCTGAATGAATGTTCAAAGTAAATCTTACATCACTTTTTAGTATGCACATCTGGCACAAAACGGTGCATTCTTATCAATCTGCAGTGACTCCATCTAGTGGATAGAAGGGACTACTTATAGTACGCTCTTACAGTATGTACTCTTTAGTGAAGAAAAAGTACACACTTTTGAGTGTGCAGTAGAAAAGTAGGCAAGCTTTGGGGCAAATTCTCATGTCATACAGTTGCGTCTTTAACAAAGCGATCTGTCGTACAGTTACACCGACTTTCTGAAAATGCACTCAACCTGCAGGCCATCCAAGATGAAGCTGACTCTGTTTCTTCATCAGGTTTGTAGAAATGTAGCACTGCATCAGTGTCTCATCAGTGGATGCTCTGCAGTGAATGGGTGCCGTCAGAATGAGAGTCCAAACAGCTGATAAAAACATCACAATAATCCACAGCAGTCCATCAGTTCACATCTGGAGAAGACAGAATTAAATAAATCAATAAATAAACAGGAGAGAAATCTGCAGAGATCAAGCACTGTTTACAAGGCAAAAACAGCTCTAAATAAATATGTGTGTGGAACAGATGGAGGAAAAAAGGCCTTAATGATGGACAAACATGCAGCTTCCAGCAGGGACAAATGTGCATGAGTGTTGTTCTTGGCTCCATAATTTGAACTCTTATTGTATTATTTATTTTTATATTGCATGCAAGTTCCTTGAATTTAAAGGTGCATTGAGTTTAGTGTAAGTAATGTAGTGTAAACTGACCTATAAAAACCTTTGTTTTCTGATGTTGCTGTTGCCGCTCATACAGAAAGATGAAGAGGAAGAGCGGAGGAAAAGAAGGCGAGAGAAAAACAAAGTGGCGGCAGCGAGATGTCGAAACAAAAAGAAAGAAAGGACAGAATATCTACAAAGGGTAAGTCAAAAGTAAAGGCCTCAGTCAGTGTTGGGGAAAGTTTCTTTAAAGTAATGCATTACAATATTGTGTTGCTTCATTAAAAGGTAACTGACTGTGTTCTTTTTTTATGGAAAGTAATGCATTACATTACTTTTACTCTTACTTTCTGTCACCTGAGCTGGGCTTGCATTTTCTTTTTAATAAGCCCCAAAAGTTATATCTATGACAACTGTAAACGCTTCATTAATTAATAATCCTCAGGCTAAAGGAAGTACCTCACTCCCAATTTCTCTTGTTTTTTTCTTGTACATGTAAAAGCAATGCATTACTTTGCTATCTGCACGTGAAAAGTGATCTTGAAAAGGCAATCTTATTACGTAACTTGCATTACCCCCAACACTGGCCTCAGTTTTGTATCAACAGATAGCACGAGTGTATTGATGTGCCTTCAACTCTTCCACTGAAGGAATCTGAGCGTCTCGAGATGATGAACTCGGAGCTGAAAGCACAGATCGAGGAGCTAAAGCATGAACGACAGCAGCTCATACTGATGCTCAATCGCCATCGGCCCACCTGCATTGTGAGCACAGACAGCATCAAGATGCCTGAGAAAGAGACCAACCCTCTCCTGGAGCAGGTGGAGGCCAAATGAGAAGAACCACACACTTCATGACCACGTTACTGTTTACAGGTCAGCTCGTCTCCAGAGAGCTGAAGCACTTGGCTCGAAGCACTTGGACATTTTAGGGAAGAGAGAATGGCGTCTCTGACCTGCGAGGTTGGAGTTTAGAGACTAAACGAATAAAAAAGAAAAACACACCGATGGCCTGTGTGTTGGCGAAACATTTGTGGGATAGTTTTTTTTCCGTTTTTCTTTTTTTTGGTCATAAAGTGCCTTATTTGTTTCAGTCCATTTAGTTTTTTGGAGATAACTGTCTGTAGGTTGTTCCAAACTGATGAAAACACTCATTGAATGGTTGGACATGCATGTTAACTGGATGATTCTTCACAGACTGTCTCAACATTTATTCACCATTTGCTGCCTTCAGTTTTTTTTACTTCTCTCTGGCGCAGGCGTCATGTATGCACATATGTATGAACTGTTTACATCTTGCCAATTTATTATAGTTATCTAGTATATATGATTTTTATACCTCCTGTACATGGACTTATCACTAGATGTGATACATTTTATGCAACGATTTCATAACCTCTATTTCTGTGACGTATTCAGTTTGTTGTATAGCTGTGAAAACTGCAAACAATTATTAAACAAGGGATTTCCAAAGTTATTTTCTAATAACTAACATTTTTGGAGTTCAGAGTTGTTAAAATGTTAACATTTTCACATTCAGTTTCATTTTCATTTCACCTTTTTCTTGACATAGGCACAGTAAATATATCAAATAAAACAACGCAGTCAGAAAAGGCAGCTAAGGACAGAATCAGATGCTTGGTTTACAAAAACATGCTTCAAATCTCTGTCTCAACCATCCATTTATATTAGTCACTTAAAAAAAAAAAAAACAACAACATTCCCACATGCATACATGTTTATAAAATGTGCACACGTTATATTTCACTTTTATTTTTTCTTAATTTAGAAATTAATTAATTGTCTTAATCATTGTTTGTTTAATAAAAATGTAACAGAGCAATAACACAGAAAAAAGGCCCAACATCCTGGTCGTGAGCCTAATCAAAACTCCTATCAACAGCACTTTTACTTGACATTAATTCACACCATTCAGGGATACAAATAATCTTGAGGTCAGTTCATCTGTTTGTTAATATTAAGTGAATATGCATAGAACTACAAGTGTGCCATTAAATGTACAATCTTTTTACTTGGATTTACTACGTTAATGGCTAAACTAACCATAAATGTGCCTTAAAGCAGTTTACTAAATAAGGGAGAAAATGGGAAAAACTATTTGTGGAACCAAAAGTGCTGAAAAGATGGACAAGCGCTAATGCACTCTTAATAACCACATTACCACAACATCCCAAAAGAAAGAAAAAAAATCTATATATATATATATATATATATAGAGAGAGAGAGAGAGAGAGAGAGAGATTGATTATGGCTGTCAGATGAGAAAAAGATGTTTCTCATCCTGAAGATGCATGAGAAACATAACAGAACAATAGTGTAATACGACACAATATAGTGCTATAAACTTCAGACTTTGCCTTTGAACGGCTTTAATTGTCTGAACTCTGTTGTTTTCATTCAGTCCCCTAAAGCATTTGGCAAATTCTGCTTCTGAGATTTTCATGCTTGTTGCTTAGAAACAGCTGTTTGTCCATAATACCCTAAGAAGGGGTTTAGATGATACCACTAAACTGAACTGACACGTGTCTTTCTTCATACCACAGGTCAGATGTTCAGGTTTACAGACAACAGTACAAAGTAGTTTTTTTTTGTTTTTGTTTTATGAGACCCTATAAGGGTATATATATATATATATATATATATATATATATATATATATATATATAGATTGATTGATTGAATGAATGAGTTTGAAACAATGCTGTAGAACCAAGATGTAAGGCATTTTGACCTGTTCACCCCTTCAACATGTTCAGAAAACTTTCAGTACGACAGGCAATTTATTTTTCCAGGCTGGAATTTGAATTAGCCGTCATCACGGATTCATGATCTGAAAATGAGGATCTCTTCAGTTTCCAAGTGTAGTTTTTCATCATCCTCCATTAAGCCATGTTCCTTGTGTTTTCTTTCCATGACTTCTAAACTTTCAAACAGTTTATCCATCTTCATCTGCCATGACAAGTCCTTCATCCTCTGTGTGTTCCCTTCTGTAGTCTTTCACAGAGACTCCCTCTCTGTCCTGTTATTCCTCATCCTGTTCATGGCTTCAATTTACAGGTCCGAGAAGTATTCAAATGAACTTACAGGGTTAAACCACTCACACACGAAAGAAAAAAAAAACTATCATAATTCTCCCTCATGTCATTACAGAAATGACTCTCCTCTGTGGATCTCAGGGAGTTATTTTAAAAGATGTTAAGTTTGCTGATTTCAATAGAAGTTGATAATGCACTTTATAGCTTAAAAATCACCCGAAAGTGTAATAAAAGTATGTCATGTAATTTTCTCATGCATCGTATTTCAAGTCTTCTGAAGATGTACAACAACCTTTTTATATATATATATATATATATATTTTTTTTTTTTACTTATTGTCCAATTAGTGTCAAGAACAGGATGTTTATTTTGATACGGCAGAAAAAAGTCCCACTGTCCACACAAGCTCAGGTTGTTTTAATCATGAATAGTTTACTAGTTTACATTGTCTAGTGACTAACTATTATTATTATTAATATACCTGGCAGCAGGGCTGGGTTTACCATTTTGGGTCTAAGCAAAGTCAAGACTTTTTCAAGATTTTTCTCAAATATAAATCATTATTATAGGCTCCTAGAGCATCGAGGTAAGACAGAAACATTGTAGATACAACTCAGATTTTTACTTGCAATAAATGTTGAGAATAAGAGATTAAACTTAATGCCATGTCAACCACTTGAGTTATTAGTCCCACATCAGGCATTTTAAGGCAGGTTAATTAAGTTTGCCAGTAAGGTTATATTTTTGTGAATACTTTGAGCAAGATATGTTTTGCTCATATTTACCAAGGGAGCTGATATTACAATACATATCTGTTTTAATCCAAATGTATTTTTGTTTCACATAACTGAAAGATAAGACTGTAACAGCTAGCAAACTATTCACAAACAATAATGCATAGTCTATTAGTATGTTAAATGCTCCTTGAGCAAAGCAGCAAAGACGTCCATAAATACCTCGACCAAAGCACGCTCTTCAGACTTCACACAGTGTAATTAAAAGGGTTCTAGATCCCAGTATAATTCAATAACACTTTTTTTTTTGCCTATCTTGCTCAAGACCACAGCTCTCCCTGTTATGTCCCATGCGACGTACTTATGGTTCACATAATTTAATCTAGTAGATTACACAGTTTAGAGAATTACATTAATTGAAAGCAAATAAATCATGTGTAGGAGAGAAACACAATTTTGTTGTGTAGAACAACAATAATATGATTGAGTACACTACACTAGTGCAGGACCTAGAGCTGGTCTTTATTAGCATTTTACCAGCACCATTCACTCCTAACAACAACAACAAAATGTTTTTTTTTTCATAAACATGAATGTACACTCTCTCTCCAGTGTAAAAATACATAAATACATGAATGAATTCATGACTTTCAACCTAGTGCAGATATTATTTGTCTATCACTATGAATCATAGTCATAGTGTATGATCATCGCTTATCAGTTTTATTTTAACATTTGTTTTGTGACCAGCAGAGGGCTCCGGAGCCCAAAGTACTTGCGTAATTATACCGCCACTTCACACAATACATTCAATAATAATCCTTCTGTCAAAATGTGTTGGGTTGAGCAGCATGAGCTAGGACTGACAGTAGATCACGTGCATGATGATGATGAAGTGGAGTTGTTTCTCAGTTTTATTGGCGCTGGAAACGAAGTCAGTCTGAAGACTCGCGCGCTCTTGGGAACTCAATTTACGCGTCGAGAATATTTCCTTAATTCAGGATTCATGAAGCAGGATTGACTGAAGGTAGAATTTAACATATTTTAGCAGTACAAAATGTGCGAAGAAAGCGACAACCACTTTGGAACGGAGGTTTTCCAGACTGGACAGATGAAGATCTCCGATGGGAACTTGGATCAGGCTGAAATCTCTGAATGTAGAGACACGAACATTGTTCCAGCCTGTAACACGCGTTTATACCGGAGAAGATGGCTCATTCTGTTGCTCTTTAGCTCTTATTCACTGTGCAACGCGTTCCAGTGGATCCAGTATGGAATCATCAACAACATCTTCATGAAGTTCTACAACGTCTCTTCATTCGCCATCGACTGGCTGTCAATGATCTATATGCTGACTTACATCCCCTTCATCTTCCCAGTGACATGGCTGTTGGAGAGGAAGGGGCTGCGGGTGATCGCTCTGTGCGCAGCTTCGATCAACTGCGTGGGAACGTGGATCAAAGTGGCCAGCGTCCAGCCGAACCTGTTCTGGGTCACGATGCTCGGACAGTTCGCCTGTTCCTTTGCGCAGGTGTTTATTTTGGGAATGCCGTCTCAGGTGGCGTCCGTGTGGTTCGGATCTGATGAGGTGTCCACCGCCTGCGCCATCGGCGTGTTTGGAAACCAGGTGCGTAAAAGCGCACCGCCACAGAACCGAGCTCGACACTAGCGTCACATTCATCAGCTGGACTAGATGACACCAAAAGCTCAGACTTCACCGAATATGTCTGCACACACAGACTGTGCAGTTCTTTTGCCATTTTAATTTTAAGCACAGAACTGTGGAAAGCAGAATGCAAACTGGGTTAACCGGGGGGAATATTCACTAGTTATTCATTTTAGCAGGGGTTTCAAGCAGCATTCAAAGCAACCCAGAAAGTTAGATACGAGTTTGACTTTAGATCGCACTAAATAGATGCTCACAGAAAGCGCGTTCACGAGAGGATAAATAAATGAATAGACCATCCTTATCGGACACAAAACATTAGTTTGAAACTATGCAACTAGATAAAGTCAAACCTAAATTTATCCAGACACCTTCCACACATTATCACAGTTTATTCGCTATTATTTAGAAAATGGTAAAAAAATATGACAAGAACTAAAAAAAATCAGCTTGATGATGTCAGATAACACTTAAGCAAAACATGTTCAGGTCAATGCTTCTGAATCATTTTTGGTCCCATTTTTTTTAATCAATTTATATTATTTTAATTAATTTCACATGTTACAGTTTACTTTATTTTGCTCTCCTCACTTAAATAAATGAACTATAGTGTCCTGCACCCAATAGGAATTAATATATATATATATATATATATATATATATATATTAGGGGTGTAACGGTACGCAAAAATCACGGTTCGGTACGTACCTCGGTTTTAAAGTCACGGTTCGGTTCATTTTCGGTACAGTAAGGGAAAGAAATGCAAACATTAAACTGCAGGTTATTACTATAAACTTTTTTAACAATTTGTTTACACTTTTTTAAAATACTTTTTAATAAAATAAATTATAAAATATAATTTATAATAAAATAAAAAGGAATAAGAAATAAAATACTGCTGCAAAGTTCTCCACTAAATAAAATACTCTCAGTCTCAAACCAATATCATATAATAAAATATAATGACAAATATAAATAAATAACTATGATTACAGTGCAGCATTACCAATCCCAGCTTGTAGGCCTGCTCATATTTAAAAAAAAATATATAACTTTTCCAAAGTGTAAAGTGCAGCATCAACAGTTTCAGTTTTGAGACCTGCTCAGATTTCGTTATTGCGTTGGACCGATCGGAATTAAGAGCAAAGGTCTGTTTAAATGCCGACGGGAGCTGCGTTTGAATAACGGTCGTTTTTTTCCTAGTTGTAGTGATGTTCACACTCGCGTGATGCCTTTTGAAAATCTTAGGCCGGTGACACACTGGCATATTGCACCTGTCAAACATAGTCTATTTTGCCGTCAATACTGTTGACGGTGTCCTTTATCAGTAGGCTTTATATTTATGCTCAACATTAAGTATAGATATTGTTGTCGTGAAGACAAGATCCTGGTCTGTCGGCGGCCTCCCTCTATGTCACCTACAGTAGCAGCAGCGCGATTCTGGTGTGTAAAGACACAGAAAACGCAAAGCAACTGACTCGCAGCAGAAACGCAGGCTCACGCCACGAAGCCAGTTAGAATCAGCTGCAGGGCGGGATTTGCGCTGAACGCGGAGACTTCCGCCACTTAATATGTTAATGTACTTAACATGAAAATGTACCCATGTTCCGCAAACAAAATATTATATTCGGTCATTCGGTACACACGTGCACCGTACCGAAAGCCCTGTACCGAAAAGGTCCGGTACGAATACACGTACCGTTACACCCCTAATATATATATATATATATATATATATATATCAAAATTATATCTGGTGTCTGAATATTTTTTTGGTTTGACTGTAAATGTATAGACAAAGTTTTTAAAAAAGTAGAAATAATTCAATAATCATATGTCCACTTGGGCGCCAATTATACAGTAAGCCCTATGCAAACCCATGAATCTATAGCACACCCGCCGTCTGACTGGAGGTGGTGCAGTAAGTTTTCTGTTTAAATAAACAAGGAGAGACGCAGTTTTGCTGTTTTCAGTCATTTAATCATTTAATCAGTTATGGAGTCGCTCTTGTAATGCTTTATTATAACAATTCAAAGATTTTATAATTTTACATATATATGTTGTATAATTTAATCACAATGTCTTATGTCACCTTACATGTGACTCAGGCCAAACACTAATAAACATGTTGCATAATGCTTGTAAGAGTTTTCTTACACTCAATCTGTATTTCTGTCATATAACTCAATATCTTCTTACTTTACATCACTATACATTGCAGTCTCCCTTGTATGTGCAAAAATGTTATAAGCCACTGTATAACTAAAAAGTTGAGCGAACCATTGATTACACAATATAAACATTGAAACTGAATTACTATATAGAGCAAATATACTTAAAGGAGTCATGACCCACAATTTTCACTTTTCCACGAGAATCAATGTATGTTATGATTGCCTAACGATTGTACACTGGCCGGGAAGCCGATATTTAAAAGTGAAGCGTTTGTTTACCTCAGGGTTTGTAAAATAGCCCACGTGCACGCGCACTCAAATACGAGATTTTGATTTCTTCCCCGTCTTGACGTCAAGACGGGGCAGGATATACCATATATGGACACCGCAGCAGGAAGCTCGCCCTTCCCCTCTCCCCCTCATATTCAGTCGAGAAAGACGCTGGAACGTAGTGCAGACGTGAGTTGCTCTGTGGTTGACTGCCAGAATCAACATGTAAATGTGTTTTCTCTACCAAGAACAGACCTAGCTATCAGAGACCAGTGTATTAAATTCATTTTTAATGACGCGGTTCCTTCAACTGGTTTATCGTTACGTGTTTGTGCTAAACATTGTACGCCGAAATCCTTCACAAATTTGGGGCAATATCAGGCGAAGTTGGCATCTAAGCTCGGGAAAAGCGCCATTCCAACAAAATTGCCTGCAATTGAAACGGTAAGACTGTGTTTTTATTGCTCTACTGTGTGTAACAAACAGCATAACTGCTAATGCGGCCTTTGTATGCTATTGCGTCTGTCACTAGACAAATAAACGAAAGACTGGAGGTGAAGTAATTATTTATGTTCCCTGGAAAACGGACTGCAAAAACGGACTTTTGACTGCATTATAATGATTTCTTAATTCAGAATATGATCAAGATTGCGTAGGTTGATGTGTTCGGGGAATTTGCCAGTTAATAGTAACATTTAAAGCCCCTTAAATGAACGAAATGACTCGAAAAAAGATTTGTTCATTTTGATGAACGAGTTTGAACAAGAGAGTCTGGCGTTGCCAGATTGGGTGTTTTTTCCGCTACATATTAAGGCCGGTTTACGGTGGGTTTTAGGTGGGTTTTCGCCTGGAAGGCTTTATAGAAATCTGGCATCCTACTGAACGAAGTTAAACTGAGAGAGCGTGGCGTTCACAGTCACCAGAATGAACGAGTTCACAGTAACGTTCATCAGACAGTAATGCGGTACGTTCAGTTCAGTCCAAAACATGAACGAGTTCATGAATTATCGTTCAATGAATGCGTCCAGGCACAACTCTGGCGGGAGTATTAGCTCCGAGGTATGGGGAATGGCTGGTAACGTACTTTGCAAAAAACAAATGACTGAGATCATCATGAATTCGGTTATTGTTTATTTATTGCCTAACGCTTACATGAGGCCCCGTCTAGTTTGTGTGTGTGTGTGTGTGTGCTCACATCTTATATTTGTGTGTGCGTGCTGTGCTCACGTCTCATATGAGTAACTTTATGTGCGTAGATAGTTCATATACATGTAAGTGTGACTAGTACTTAGTATATATGCAAGCGTGTTTCATATGTGTGCGTGAATGAAGTTTGATTTAAGCCCTAAACGGTGCCTCATACTTATACACTGGCCGGGAAGCCGGTCGCGTTCATTCACAACTTGCGCCATGATGTCAGTTTGTAATGATATGCTCAAGCGTTACCTGCGGTGTCAACCCCCCTCCTTCCTGCAACCAATCAACGTGCCCCTCATTTGCATTATTATAATGACCGTCCACGACAGCCAAAATATCGCATCAGATCTCACGAGACAATAATGCCTACATAGATAAGGGTCTGAGGAGCTCTGTGTTTATTTTTTTTCCACTTTTCTTTTTTAGAAGGGCCTGAAAGACTATAATACAGCAGTAGGTATCCAAGGTAATACGAGGGTATGACTCCTTTAAACAGAAGGAAGATCATTAAAACATTATCATATTAAAACATCAACAGTATATAATATTCAAAAATTATATATAGATATTTTTAACATGTATGGCAATTGCTCAATACATCACTTTAAATGCTACAAACACAATTATAAGGCTGTAAACACAATAAACATTACGTTACTTTGGGTATTCAGTGTGTTGGAGCCTCTAACCATTTGGATTGTATTATATTAATACAAGGCCTAACGCGGAACACCCGCAAATGAATCACCTTTTTTCATAAACACAAACAATGTCTCTTTTAAACATCTTAATTTGACACAGGAAATGTATATTACCCTCCTGCAACCACATACACATGAAATCGACATTTTCTTAAATGTTTTATATCCTTGGTGATCAATTTAACCCACCTGTTTAAATAATTCAATTCAATTCAAGTTTATTTGTGTAGCGCTTTTTACAATACAAATCGTTACAAAGCAACTTTACAGAAAATTATGTTTGTACAATATTTAGTAATAGCTTATAAGTGGTGACTGTCAGTTTGTGCACGTATGACAGGATTTGTAGAAAAATTTAAACAAGATGTAGTCAGCCAGATGATGAACATTATTAATATTGTTAATAATTAATTATTATATGATGCAGTCACACTTGTAGCAATATTTGTTAGTTCGGTTGTTGATTCAGGGTTAGCATCATCTGAGGTCCTCTGAGGGTCAGCATCATCTCTTCTCAGGTGTTCTGGATCCAGACTGGAGCTTGTCTAAATCCTAGTTACCACGGGATGTAAATCCCATGGCAAAACATAGAAACAAATAGAGACATCATTAGAATAGCTGCAGTTCCAACAAAGTAAAATTAATTAGTTTGACCCAAGCTAAAGAATAAGAATGTGCATTTGATCAGATACAACTGCAGTCACAATTCAAGAGATAAGGTATTCGAATGCTTGGCGAAAGATGCGTTTTTAATTTAGATTTATCAGAGAGAGTGTGTCTGAACCCTGAACATTATCAGGAAGGTTATTCCAGAGTTTGGGAGCCAAATGTGAAAAAGCTCTACCTCCTTTAGTGGACTTTGCTATCCTAGGAACTACCAAAAGTCCAGCGTTTTGTGACCTTAGGGAGCGTGATGGGTTGTAGCGTGGTAGAAGGCTAGTTAGGTACGCAGGAGCTAAATCATTTAGGGCCTTATAGGTAAGTAATGATAATTTGTAACTGATACGGAACTTAATAGGTAGCAGTGCAGAGACTGTAAAATTGGGGTAATATGAACATATTTTCTTGACCTGGTAAGGACTCTAGCTGCTGCATTTTGGACTACCTGTAGCTTGTTTATTGAAGAAGCAGGACAACCACCTAGAAGTGCATTACAATAGTCCAGTCTAGAGGTCATGAATGCATGAACTAACCTTTCTGCATCAGAAACAGACAACATGTTTCGTAGCTTGGCAATGTTTCTAACATGGAAGAATGCTGTTTTTGTAACATGGGATATATGATTTTCAAAAGACAAGTTGCTGTCTAATATAACACCCAGATTTTTGACTGTAGAAGAAGTAACAGTACATCCGTCTAGTTGCAGATTGTAATCTACAAGATTCTGTGTAGTGTTTTTTGGTCCAATAATTAATATCTCTGTCTTATCCGAATTTAATTGGAGAAAATTATTGGTCATACAATCTTTTACATTTTTAACACACTCTGTTAGCTTAGATAATTTAGAAGTTTCATCTGGTCTCGTTGAGATATATAGGTGAGTATCATCAGCATAACAGTGGAAGCTAATTCCGTATTTTCTAATAATATTACCAAGGGGCAACATGTATATTGAAAATAGAAGGGGACCTAGGACGGATCCTTGTGGCACTCCATATTTTACTGATGATAAATGAGATGACTCCCCATTTAAGTAAACAAAATGGTAGCGATCGGACAGGTAGGATCTAAACCATCTTAGAGCCTGCCCTAAATAAACAAGGAGAGACACAGTTTTGCTGCTTTCAGTCATGGAGTCGCTCTTGTAATGGCCTCTTCTCTGCGACTCACCGTTAATCACACAGTACCTAATCAGCACAGCGTCTCCCCCTACTGTCCACTAAGATTACTATGCATCACCATTAACCCTAATAACAGCAAACAATGTTATAAACAGAAATGAAATAATCAAACACATGGGAAAATAAAACAAATTATTCCTGTGACTACACGTACAGGGTGTGTCACGATATCCACACAAGAACAGAAGACAGGTAGATCCAATAGCAGTAAAATGTTTCTTTAATAAGGGAAAACCGTTACATCAATCCAGTCCAGACAGGGGTCAAAACCAAGGTGGCAATCAAAAACTCAACAGAACAAAACACACAGGCATGAACAGGACTCAGAAGTGGCGTGATCAATACAAGGACTCCGTGACACATACTAAAACAGACAGGGTAAAAATACACAGGAAAATGACAATGCTAATGGGGAATTGGCTGAGTGCAATGATTAATGACCAGTGACAGCTGAGTGCAATGAGGAGACAGAGATCGTGGGGAATGTGGTTCAGGAAGTGACAGACACCGTGGGGAAGGAGGACATCTAGTGGTTACCCAGGGAACACAAACCAGACACTGTGACAGGGTGTCACACTCTCCCCGACAAAAGAAATGGCTCCAAACAACACTGACCCCTGAACCCTTATAAACATTTTTCCCAATAACACAAACATTCTACTCAAATGCAACCAATTTCAAGATTCTTGTGTCAAAGTGTAATCTGTAAGTGTGTTCATTGCTCACGGTCATGTAAGTGTATGTGTCTTAATTCCATTTTCTTGTGAGTACTAATTTTCTAGTGTCCACAAAAGTTAGTATAATATGATAACATGAAGGAGGATGGGAACCAATCTGATAAGGAAATATGTAGTAGGAACATAAGCACAAGTCACACATACTGGTCCCTGCACCCAATTCGAGTAGTATGGTAACTGCTGTGTTGGCATAAATTGAGCAGCCCCTATCTCAGTGGTGAGTACATAATTGGGCTGACCCATGAGGGGTAAGTAAAGACATGTGCGGGTTTCCTTTCTCTGCTGGATTTTCTCACATATCCATCTTCAGCTTTTCCTATTGAACTACCCATTTGTCTTTCTCTCTCCACAGATACCATCTCTCTCTGCTCATCCTCCATCACCTCAGGTTCCAAGGCCGCAGATAAGTCAGTTGATGGGTGAGTTGCCTCCGGCTCAGGTAAGTATTCTTCCTAGACTCCTACAGCAATCCCTTCATTCCTTGCAGGTCTATCCTCACCCTTTCTCCATCTCCGATCTTCTCTTTCATAAGTGCCAAAAATAGTCCTTCTCTGCTCAGTTCTCGGCTTTTCTGAGGATCGCAACCAGTAGTATGCTCTCTTGGAAATCACCTTACCAACAACAGGATCTTCCCTCTGAGCTGCTCTCACCTCAGAGTGGTCAAGCGTCATGAACCTCTTTCCAAATAGGCACTCTACATCCTCTTGACGTGCATTAAGAGCTGCAACCCAGGCAACATGCTTTCTCGCACATGCAGCCTAGTAATTCGCGGGTCAGGTTTTTTTCCAACCCGCGGGTCCCGCTTTTATGAAATTCTTTTTTTGATATAATTTTTATGAAATTATACAGCCCGCAAATAAAGTACAATTTCTTTACCCACCCCGACCCGCACATCGGGGACATCACGGAAGATACGTTGCTACTTAGACCTTTGTATTGTAACCTTATCAAAGAACCTAATAAAATATGAAAATATATATTCCAAATATTTAATATAGGCTATATGAAATTGCACTAGTGATGATTCATCCGTGAACGAATCTTTTAGGTGAACGAATCGTTCTCGTTCAGGTAATCCACTGACTCATATTTCTCGTTCACTGAAGTTCCTCCCTCCACAGCAGCGTGCGAGCGCGGCACTATTAGCAGCTCATGCGCAGCTCTTGAACAGCTCTGTGAACGGTTTCATCCTGTCAAAGAGTTACCCAAGATGTGACGGAGCATGTGATTTGTTGAATGTAGTGAACCAATACGCCCTTCACTGAATGAGATCGACAGATCTTCTCATTCGTGAACAAGTTGAATGAACTGATACATCTCGTTTATGAACGAAATGAATGAGTATACAGGGTCAGTGAGCCAAGCATGTAAATCTCGATCATTTTCATATTTAGCATACAGAACATAACTCCACGCTTAGTCCCCGATTAATGTGAATATTATATATGAACTGTCTGACCAAACAATTAAAATGTTAATTATGTGAGAAAACCTCGTGCTTTGTTCATCTGAACAACTTATTTAAACCATTTAATGCGATTATGCACACATTTTAGTAAAGCCAAATCAGTTTAGTAAATCCACTAATGCAGCCATTTTGCTGTAGTGTTTTTTTGCTGCTTGCGTGGGGAGAAAAAACACAGACGTCCATAGGGAGGCACTGGAAGCATGCGTTACACACACCAACATGAAACGTCTCTTGCAAATCTGGAACGCAGTCATTCTTTGAAGTATCGATACTAATAAATTTAGGAATCGTGACGTTTTTAATTTCCGAGAATCGCGATACTTTTGAAGTATCGGTGCACCGTGCAACACTAGTTCTGGTAAGTATTTACTCTTCCAGTTGTGATTGATTATACTCACTTGTGCTCCTGTGTCCAGTAGAGCAGTTACTGCAAAACAATGAATGTGGCAGTTGAGGATATCTTTCTTTCCAATGAGCTGAGCTACACGATCACGGGGAGGTTCTCTTTGGTTTGACGAATCAACTGTTCTAAACATTCGAGCTTCTTTCTCCTTAGCCTGGGGCTGGGGATGCACGGTCACTGTTCGCCCCTCGTCAGTGGCCGCTGGTCGTTTCCTGAAACCTTTTCCCTTCTTAGGCAGCCCACCGCAAGATGTCCTTCCTCACCACACGAAAAGCAATGATTGCAAGCGGTAACATCTTTGCTACTACATCTGGGACACCACTGTCTACGATGCTTTTGCTGTATCTGGTAATCAGGGACTTTGCACGAACCTTCTGTTGTTCTCGCCCTTGCAAGTGATTCAACAGTCTTTGTAAGAGCTTCTATTTGTGCACTTAGACGACGAATCATCAGTTTTGTCTATTGAATTATCTCAGGTCAATTTGTCTATTGCAATCTGCATTCCTACCTTGGCTGGACTCACACTGGGCGCTGAGGGCATTCGGCATTCTTTGATGTGAAGCTTGTCCCAACCGACATTGTCTTTCACTCTCGTCACTGGCTATATGAGTTACTTGGCGCAAAAGTGCCTCATCTGTCACCAGCCGGTTTGTAAGCAGAGGTTTCAATTCTGTGCGAAACTGATTGTACTTAGCAGCCATGCCCTGATAAAATGTTCTCAGAAACACATTTTGAATCGTTTGTTCATCATACTCCAGGTCTGTGACAGCTTGCTTAGACAGGAAAATTAGTTTCTGTTTCAGGCCAATCAATCTATACAGGAACTGTTGGGGAGTCTCGTTGTCATTCTGTTTACCGCACATTAACTCCTGGAAGAGCTCAGATCTACTTCTCTCATCTAGATGTGACTGTAGGAAACTCTTTAACTCTAGGATTGTCAGTCCCTCCTTGTTCACTAACAAGTCCTTAAAGTTCCCTGGCTTAATGACTCTCAAGACACCTCTGATGATATAATTTTCATTGTGGTTAGCTGCTAGTCCTCCATCTATTTGCTTGGTTACACTTGTGTAGCTTATATCAGAGGTACTGTCACCAATCTGCCCCCCCTGAATTTTGAACTCCCTGTGCTGGAATGGCAGTAGCTGAAGATCACGGAGGGAGATCATACTTTCCCTTTTTTCCACCACTCGGCTCACCAGCTACATTCACAGGCAAGTTACAACTAATTTGAGGAGATTCTGATTTACTAGGGTTGGCATCATTTTTTTTTAATTGTTCTAGTTTTCGCCCTAACTCTTCATAGCTATTTACAAATTGGTTATATTCCATCTGTTGTGTCTGCATGTGTGTGGTAAATGTAGGTTGTTGTGGTGGTGTAAGTGACTCAGTGTCATGTAAAGCAGATCTGACATTACGTTTCTGGATTATCAAATCAACACTGTCTTTCAACAGGAGCAGGTGAGATAAACCCCCATCTTCTAATCCAAGAAGAGAGTCACTGGCCATGTAATCAACAATGTACTCAAAGCAACACTCTTCATCAGTTTTATCCAACCTGTGTCTTTCTGGGTCTGTAACTGGCTCCAGACAATCGCGCCCAGCGTGAGCAACTCTGAATATTGTGTGTAATCAGTCCAATGGAAGAGCGTGACGTCACAGGCGGGGTGACGTAAGTGACCAGGAAGCTATAAAAGCACGTCTTTCAGCAAGCACTCTGTGTGTGAATGTCAATTGTCTGTCTTGTGAGTCTTATTTACTGTTGTCTGTCCAGTTAGAGCTCCTAGACATGCCAAAGAGCAAGGCGAAAGTTAAGCATTCTGATGGCGATTCCAAATCGCGTTATAGGTAGTGTGTTCCTCCCTGCCCGTGATATATAACGCACAGTAGAAAAAGGCTACCGTATTCAGTTCGGCTCCGCGCCGCCAATATTCAACGGGGTCATCCCGACGATAGTCGTCCCCAGGCAGGGTCTGGTTATGGAACAGGAAGTGAAAACCCTATTAGAGAAGGAGGCCATCGAGGTGGTCCCTCCTCAGGACAGGGAGTCCGGATTTTACAGCCGGTATTTCATAGTTCCAAAGAAGGATGGGGGGCTGCGTCTGATTATAGACTTGAGGGTCTTAAATCGTTCAGTTATGAGATTGAAGTTCAGAATGCTCACAATCAAGCATGTTGTAGCTCAGGTCAGGTCCGAGGACTGGTTTGTCACAATAGATCTCAAAGACGCATACTTCCACATATCCATCCTTCCTCAACACAGGAAGTTTCTGAGGTTCGCTTTCGGGGGCGAAGCTTACCAATATCGAGTACTTCCCTTCGGCCTTGCACTCTCACCCCGCACGTTCACGAAATGTGTAGACGCGGCTCTGGTCCCCCTGCACATGCAGGGCATCCGCATTCTCAACTACATCGACGATTGGTTGATTTTAGCTCAGTCAGAGCAGGTTGCGGCTCGGCATCGAGATGTCGTTCTCGCACATATGGGGGAGCTGGGTTTGAGACTGAACGCCAGGAAGAGTGCTTTCTCCGGTTCAGAGAACCACCTATCTAGGCGTAGTATGGGATTCGACCACGATGCAGGGACGATTGTCCCCTGCTCGTATCGAGTCGATCCTCATCTCAGTCGAGAGAGTCAGAGTAGGCAAGTCACTCACTGTCAAACAATTTCAGAGATTGTTGGGTCTGATGGCAGCTGCGTCCAACGTGATACCTCTTGGCCTGCTGTACATGAGACCCCTACAGTGGTGGCTCAAGACCAAGGGATTTTCAATGACCAATGGAGACTTCACCCAGAGGTGGTGAAGCAGATATGGAGAGTATTTGGCAGGGCTCAAGTAGACCTATTTGCGACTCAAGAGAAATCACAATGTCCCCTTTGGTTCTCTCTAGTTCATCCAGCTCCTCTGGGACTGGACGCTATGGTACAGACCTGGCCGAGGTTTCGTCTGTATGCCTTTCCCCCTATTGCTCTGCTCCCGGGAGTTCTGGCTAGAGTACGCTGGGATGGGGTCCATCTGTTGTTAGTAGCCCCGTTCTGGCCGGGCCGAGTATGGTTCGCAGATCTAGTCTCGCTCCTCGACGGCTCTCCGTGGGAGATACCGGTCAGGACAGACCTACTCTCACAGGTGCAGGGTACGATAATTCACCCTCGCCCGGAGTTGTGGAAGCTGTGGGTGTGGCCCCTGAGGGGGCACAACTGTTAGCAGCTGGTCTCTCAACCGAGGTTGTTGAGACCCAGAGGTGGAAAGTAACGAATTACATTTACTCGCGTTACTGTAATTGAGTAGCTTTTTTGTGTACTAATACTTTTTAAAGTAATTTTTTAAATCTGTAATTTTACTTTTACTTAAGTATATTTAGTTTGAAGTATTGTACTTCGCTACATTTTAAAACACATTAATTACTGAGTAAAAAAAAAAAAAAAAAAAAAAAAAATCGCTCCCTGGAAACTACGGCAGTAAATAATGGGCAGGAGGGCTGACGCCAGCTGCGCGGCACGTGCTTTTGTAGCTTCCTGGTCGCTTACGTCACCCCGCCTGTGACGTCACGCTCTTCCATTGGACTGATTACACACAATATTCAGAGTTGCTCACGCTGGGCGCGTCCCCGTCCCCCCCCCGAAGCGCATTTTACGCAGCGTCTCGTTCCCTCGAGGAACTAGGGTTACATACGTAACCTAAAGACGTTTTGCTGCTTTCAGTCATGGAGTCGCTCTTGTAATGCTTTATTGTAACAATTCAAAGATTGTTTAATTTTACATATATATGTTGTATAATTTAATCACAATGTCTTATGTCACCTTACATGTGACTCAGGCCAAACACTGATAAACATGTGTTGCATAATGCTTGTAATAGTTTTGTTACACTCAATTTGTATTTCTGTCATATAACTCAATATCTTCTTCCTTTACATCACTATACATTGCAGTCTCCTTTGTATGTGCAAAAATGTTATAAGTCACTGTATAACTAAAAAGTTGAGCGAACCATTGATTACACAATATAAACATTGAAACTGAATTACTATATAGTGTAGGGATGCACCGGCTGAAAGTAACTGTGCCGCAGACATGAAGCACTGGAAGTGCAGAGCTTCATGTCTGCGGCACAGATAGCAGGAAGCGATCAGCTGTTGGTGTACTGTCACACAAATAAGAGTCCCTTTTCTGCGCACACTAAAGCTGCGCGAGCGTATACTGTACCGGTCCATGCCCTGAACACGAGTAGACCGTGAAGAGATGTTCAGCTCAACTTCTCACATGTTGGATGAGAAACGAAAAGGACTAAACCAGTGGTTCTCAACCCGCGGCCCGCTAAAAACTTTAGGCTACTAATGAAATATAAGCTATATCCTAATGTTTTTGTGTAAAATTATTTTGTTTTTCATATTATTATAGACTGTAGGATATACAGATGTGAGTATAGAGCACAACACGGGCTGTTAATGACTGAACTGGGTGAGGATCTCATGTTATTGACATAATTACAGATCCCTCACACTCTGAACTGATGGACGGGAGTGAAGGGGAGGATATTAACTTTAGCACTGACAGGTTAGACTGTATCGTAAGATAGACTTCTCAATAACCTGTTCTGAAATGAAATATGACCCCTGTGACCCCATGGCACCCTAGTAAATAAGATAAATCGTATTTCTCCTCATCACTCTGAGTGCTTGTTCACTGTTTCATAGCTGGATTAAACTGAGCTTACAGTAATGGGGATCTTTTGGAAAATATGTGCCTGTAGTTACCAGTGCAGTGGTCTGCTGCATGAAGTCTGGAACACGATGCAAATAAGAATATTTAGTTCTGCTTGTGGATTACTTAGTTCTCCTGACGCTACGGGAAAAGTCTCTTTTCACGAAATACTGAAGCAAAACATTATCCTTAATTTTGTATTTTTGTAAAGTGCATTTGCAGCAGTACACAGCCATAGGCGAGACGGCTCGTTCGCTCATTGGCTTGTTCTGCGGCAACTGCACAGCCTATCGAGCGC
The DNA here is from genome assembly GCF_963082965.1 of Carassius carassius. NCBI lineage: Eukaryota > Metazoa > Chordata > Actinopteri > Cypriniformes > Cyprinidae > Carassius > Carassius carassius. The sequence continues at coordinate 28,745,161 of NC_081785.1, forward strand.
AGGCTGATGCAACATCAGACCAATAAGAGCGCTTCGCCCCCTTCCTGCCACTTCCCGCCGAAACGGGTGTGGCCCAACCTATAAAAGGAGCTCGAAAAGGCTGACTCACCTGATTTTTCATCTCTTCAGTGAAGCTCACGCATCGCTGGATCACGGAGGAAGCAAGCGCCGTCTGAGAGGCATATCAGCTGGACGAGCCATTCTGAAGCTGCTGGCCTTCGCCGCCTTCCACTGCCGTTCCTGCTGCGCTGTCCGGCGCCTATATCCTTTCAATTCTGTTATATCCAACTGTTCTTTATGTGTGTGTGTGTTCGCCCTGCGACACACACTCGTAAAAGAGCTCGCATCTTTTTTAAGATGCCTTCCTGCGGCTCGTCAGAGCCCCACTCAGCGAGGGAGACCGGTACGTCATCTGTGTCTCCTGCCTGGGTGAAGATCATGCAGCGCTCGCGCTCGCTGACGGCGGATGCCCTCACTGCGAGCTGTTGCCATGGTGACTCTGAGGCAGAGGCGGCCTTACCTATGTTTCACCCGTTTCAATTGAAACGGGCCCCGCCCTCCAAGGGGGCCCCCAACAGAACAGGAAAATCCCATTCATTTTCTCCCTAGGATATTGATTTTCAGACATAATGTCTAAAGTGGTCTCCAACACGTCGCTCGCGAGAGTAGCTCGTGACCTGATTGGAGGTAGCTCGAGGGCCGTTCAATATCGCGTCTTTTGCACGCTCAAGTTCATTATTTCAAATAATTGAAGCGACGCGCTCATTTTTTCCCAGGCGCAACAAGTCAACATGAAGGATGGGGGTGCACCCAAACTACGGGTGTTTTTTCTAAATAAATCTTCTAGCAGAGCTACAGCAAAGCGTTTTTCGGTGGTGGAAATCCATTAGCTATTAAAACTTCTCTGTCGTTGTGGAGAGCGCATGGTGCATAGCAACGACAGACGCCACGGGAACTGAATTTTACTTTTAATAATAAAAGATAAGCTAATAATGTGCATTGTAAATGTCAGTATTTTGTCTTTTTTTGAATCATTCTTTCTATAAAAAAGATTTAAAGGCTGAAATATGCGAGGTTTATCTTTTTATAAAAACTTTTTTGTCAAAACTTTATTTGAACGTGTACATGTTAGATAACATGTTGCAAGACACTCCTTTCAAATTTGGCCATCATTTTTAATGTTACTATTTTAATGTTCATGTAAACAAAAAGTGCATATTGATGGTAAGTTTATTTGTTATTTGGTTTTCTACATAAAACTTGGTGAATTGATTTTATTGTGTAGTATTAGTACTTTTTGAACAGGATTATGTGATAACCATGCTCATTTTGGTCACTATAATCATGAAATTACATTTTCATACCATTTTATCTCTAGTTATGATGCACTATAAAATCAACAATAATTATGTGTTTTTACAGTATAATATTTGATTATATATAGCCTATGTCAATTAAGGGGACATATATAGGCCTACAATAACTCTTTTAGGTCTAAAACAGTTAGCATAGTTGTTAATATGAGAGTTATGAGACATTATTTAAGAGATTTAATTATTGCATGAGTAGCTCTCGGCCACTTTCATTTTTAAAAAGTAGCTCTCAAATGAAAAAAGGTTGGAGACCCCTAAACCATCCAAGTTATATTCACCACGAGCTACGAGGTTGTGAAACAAAAGTTTCTGCTCCTATAAAAGCCACAAAGTATAAAAATCAACCTTGTTATTTGCGATCTTCTGGAGAAATACTACACTACCCATAATTCTAAGTAAAACACTGACGTCTCTGATTGGTCGAACTCGAGTCGCGCCGCAGTTACCATAGCTACGTTTACCGCCCCCGCGAACGGTGATCTGAAGTAAACAAATACCGGTATTTTATGTGTTTATATAGCCTACCTATTTTTTACAGTCTATGGGAAATAATTTGAATAGGAAATGAAACGTACATATGCCAGTGGTGCTGAAAAAAGAAAGATATCAGACAACAAAAAAAAAAGCTTTATTCAGTCTACCAAAAGTGACCTCTTTCTTTGGTCCAGCATCTGTAACGTTATCCCTACCGGCCACAGTAGCGGCCGAATCCCCGTCACAGGATGCTAGCCAAAATAAAAATGATCCGTCTTCAGCTCATAGTGCTAGCAATAATGATGACCAAACATTGTTAGAACAAGAACATGACGATGAAGTTTCTACCGCCGAGACAGGTGAGGGAGATGCCAGGGAGAAAGCCCCGTTTACAGAGACAGACCCGGGGTGAATCCTTGCTTTTTCTGCTCTATTATGTTTACATTTTATGTGGGCAGGGCCCCATATTAGTTATTGAAACGGGCCCCCAGATGCTTAAGGCCGCCCCTGCTCTGAGGACTCGCCTGGCCTTTTTCTCTGAGCCTGCATTCTCCGCTGCGCTGAGGCGCCGTAAAACTGTCGCTTCCAGCGGATTCCGGAACCATCTTCAGCTTAACCGAGCTCGCCGGTTCGCCCTGCTTCACCGCCCCCCCTGCATCGCTTCCCGGTGGGCAGCGCCCGCTGTTTGCCGGTGCGTCGTCCGAGGAAGCCGATCTCAGGGCCGCGTCGGGGGAAGAGGACACGCGCTCTCTGCTAGCTTCGGGCAGTGAGGGCTGGGCGAGCTCCGAGGATCTCATGGCTGCTTCATCGAAGCGCCGGTGTTCGAGTTCCGCTGTGGCCGGGCTCTCACCTAAGCGCGCCGCTGTTTCAGTTCCAGAGATTATGACTGTTTCAGCGTCTTTTGCAATGCGCAAGCCTGTACGGTTGCCCGCTTGCCTGCACACAAAAACCGTTATCACGGCTACCCGGATATTTCCCGGAAAAGGTGTAATTTCTGGTGTCCCGGCCACAGCCGATGGTGCTATAAATGTAGTGACGATGCCACTGCTCAGTGCCCATCTCCACAGCCCTTCACACAGGGCTCGCGCCCATAAAAGCGACTCAGGTCGATCACGCGCACTATATAGTAAACGTGCCCACTCCTCAGTGCCAACAATCACTATGTCACACGCGTCATGTGGTTTCTGTAAAAACGAAACCCGTGCACGATCGTCCGGCCACGGCCGATGGTGCAATAAATGTAGTGACGATGCCCACTCCTCAGTGCCCATCTCCACATGTAAGCACAGCCCTGCACGCAGGGCCCGCGCCCATAAAAGCGACTCAAGTCGATCACGCGCACTACATAGTAAACGTGCCCACTCCTCAGTGCCCACAATCACTATGTCACACGCGTCATGTGGTTTCTGTAAAAACGAAACCCGTGCACGTTCGTCCGGCCACGGCCGATGATGCTATAAATGCAGTGATGATGCCCACTCCTCAGTGCCCATCTCCACATGTAAGCACAGCCCTGCACACAGGGCCTGCGCCCATAGAAGCGACTCAAGTCGATCGCGCACACTGCATAGTAAGCGTGCCCACCCCTCAGTGCCCACAATTACTATGTCACACGCGTCATGTGGTTTCTGTAAAAACGAAACCCATGCACGCTCGTCCGGCCAAGGCCGATGGTGCTATAAATGCAGTGACGATGCTCACTCCTCAGTGCCCATCTCCACATGTAAGCACAGCCCTGCACACAGGGCTCGCGCACATAAGATCGACACAGATCGGTCGAGCGCGCCGCATAGTAAACGTGCCCACTCCCCAGTGCCCACATACACTATGTCACGTACGGCGCGTGGCTTCTGTAAAAACGAGGCCCGTGCACGTACGCTCTGCACAGGCAGACAGCAAGTTGAAAGTAGTAAATGTGCACATATGCAGCCCACAGTTACTTGCAGACATATCGAGTCCCACAGGACCTGCTCAGCCTTCCCCCAGTCGGTTAAGCGCCGGGACGGGGTCGAGGAGGAGCGATCTGCCCGCTGTGATCAGCGCGCTCCCCGCCTCAAATGCGCAGCACACCCGAGCGCCGCCGTTGCCCAGTCAACAGAGCGCGCTTCGCATCCAGCCCTTAGCCATTCATGCAGATGCATGGTCAGCGCTTTTCAGCGCGCGTCGAAACTACGGTCAAAACAGAAGTAGCACACATACTTCGGGCCGAAATATCAAAACTGTTGAGCAAAGGGGCTGTAGAGCCTGTGTCTCAAGCTCAAAGCGAGGGGGGCTGTACAGCAGATACTTTCTGGTGCCCAAGAGAGACGGGGGTCTCAGGCCCATACTGGATCTAAGACAGCTGAACAAGGCATTGATGAAACGCAGTTTCAAAATGCTTACGACCAGGAAGCTCCTCACGCAGATTCGCAGAGGGGACTGGTTCATGTCAATAGATCTGAAGGACGCGTATTTTCAAATACAGATAGCGTCAAACCACAGGCGATATTTGAGATTCGCCTTCGAGGGCCAGGCATACCAGTTTACAGTCCTGCCGTTCGGCTTGTCCGTGGCTCCTCGTACGTTACGAGGTGCATGGATGCAGCGCTCGCTCCTCTCAGACTCAGAGGCATGCGAGTGCTGAATTATTTCGACGACTGGCTGGTTCTGGCCCGATCACGAGCGGAGCTCGTGGACCACAGGGCCGTTTTACTCGATCAATTCGAGAAGCTCGGCCTCAGTGTCAATCGGGCGAAGAGTTCGCTGAACCCCAGTCAGACGATTCTGTTTCTGGGTATAGTTCTGAATTCGTGTTCCATGACGGCGTGGCTGTCACCACAGCGCGTGATGGGCATTCAGCGCGCAGCGAGTTCTTTCCGCTGTGGCGCGACCGTGTCGCTCAAACACTGGGCATGCTTCGCATGCGCCCCCTGCAGTTCTGGCTGAAGACGCGGGTGCCGCGGGTGCCTGCTCGAGGGCGGGCCATCCTTTGGCCTATGGTCAAAATGGGAAAAGCTCCATCATTACCGTCTGGAAATGCTGGCAGTGGAGAACGCGCTGATGCGCTTTTGTCCCCAAATCAAGGATCACCACGTCTTAGTCCGTTCGGACAACATGTCTGTGGTGTCCTACATAAATCGCCAGGGCGGTCTCGGGTCCCTAAACCTGTACAGGCTAGCGGAACGCCTCCTGGTTTGGGCTCAGCGCAACGTGCGTTCGCTGAGGGCAGTGCATGTGCCTGGGCTACAGAATCTGGGTCCAGACAGGCTGTCCAGAGGCAATGTTCCTACGGGCGAATGGTCTCTACACCCGCAAACAGTCCGGCTGTTGTGGGAGAGATTTGGCAGAGCGGAGGTGGACCTCTTCGCGTCCCACGAAAACGCTCACTGCCCTGCGTTCTTTTCCAAGAACGAAAGCGCGCTGTCACGGGAATGGCCGTGCTGCCTGCTTTATGCTTTCCCTCCCGTCTCCCTCCTTCCGCAGGTGATAGAACGGGTGAGAGAAACAAGATGTTCAATACTGCTTGTAGCACCTCTTTGGAAGAACCAACCATGGTTCCCAGATTTGATGCAGTTAGCAGATGTCGCCCTGTGGCCAGTACCGTTGAGGAGGGACCTCCTCTCGCAGGCCAGGGGCTCGATTTGGCACCCTCAACCGGAGTTGTGGTCCCTCCATGTGTGGGCGCTCAACGGTTACCCGCTGATCTCGCAGTGGGAGTGCTGAATACCATCACTCAGGCTAGAGCTCCGTCGACACGACGTCTGTATGCCTCGAAGTGGTCGGTGTTCTCCAGCTGGTGCACAGCTTGAGGATATTCACCCCTTAGTTGTGAGGTGACGGAGGTTCTCTCCTTCCTACAGGAGCTGTTGGATAAGGGCAGAGCCCCATCCACGCTCAAAGTTTATGTGGCGGCCATCGCAGCGTTTTCTGAAACAGCGCTCGGTCAGTCAATAGGAAGGAATGATTTGGTGATCCGGTTCCTCAGAAGAGCTAGGAGGCTGAATCCTCCCAGACCTCCGTCAGTCCCTATGTGGGACCTAGCGGCGATTTTGGAGGCCATGAAGGGTCCCCCTTTTGAGCCTATCCAATCGGTTAGCCTTCAGCATCTGTCGTTCAAGACAGTATTCTTGTTGGCTCTCGCTTCGGTGAAGCGTGTGGGTGATTTGTACGCGCTCTCGGTGAGCCAGCCATGCTTGGAGTTTGGGCCTAATGACTCAAGGGTCATACTCAAACCTAGGCATGGTTATGTGCCGGAATCCCTCAACATGCCGTTTCGGACTCAGGTTATTGCCCTGTCTGCCCTGCCGGTGTCAGGAGAGGATAGAGACTTGAGTCTTCTTTGCCCTGCTTTATCGGTGTTTTAAGTTCTTATGTGTCTCGCTCTGCTGCCTTTCGGCAGACGGAGCAGCTGTTTGTCTCGTTCGGTGGACGTTCCAAGGGAATGGCTGTTTCGAGACAGACTCTATACAGATGGATAGTTGATGCCATAGCATTAGCTTACGCTTCCAGGGCCCTTCAGTGCCCGTTGGGCGTCAGAGCACACCCCACAAGAGGCGTCGCCTCGTCGTGGGCGTGGTCTACTGGGATCTCCTTGCAGGATATATGTATGGCGGCAGGTTGGGCCTCGCCGTCTACATTTATCAGGTTCTATAACCTGGAGGTTCCCGCCTTGCAAGCAAGGCTGCTGTCGGTATAGTCGAATCAGGGCCCTGAGGGGAATTCTGAGTTCATGAGCGCTATGCACTGCCGACTGTTATATGGGCAGTATTGCGTAAGACCCGCATTGCCACATTGGTCAGGCTTTGCCTCGGCTGTGTGATGTCATATTGAGTACTATAAAAGGCTGACTCACCTAGATATGGGACGGAGGGCTTTCCCCCTTTTCTGTCCTGGACTCTCTGTGATTCCCTCAGGTGACGGTGCACTGTAAATCCTGGGCGTTGCTTCAGGTTTATTGGTGTGTGATCCCTGCGCGCACAGCGTTTTACATTGGGTTCCCGTAGCGTCTTAGCTAAGACGCAGTACGAGAGAGCTCTCGTAAGAGAACTGCGTTCTCTGCCGTGCGCACGATTCACTCTGGTTCGCTTCGGCGATGAAATAAATCAGGTGAGTCAGCCTTTTCGAGCTCCTTTTATAGGTTGGGCCACACCCGTTTCGGCGGGAAGTGGCAGGAAGGGCGCGAAGCGCCCTTATTGGTCTCATGTTGCATCAGCCTGCGCTCGATAGGCTGTGCAGTTGCCACAGAACAAGCCAATGAGCGAACGAGCCGTCTCTCCTATGGCTGTGTACTGCTGCAAATGCGCTTTACAAAAATACAAAATTAAGGATAATTTTTTGCTTCAGTATTTCGTGAAAAGAGACTTTTCCCGTAGCGTCTTAGCTAAGACGCAGTACTCGTTCGCTCTTCTAGAGAGAACCGAGGTTACGTTTAGTAACCGAGTACGTTTACTTGCTACTCAAGCAAATATTTGATGCCACTATCCTTGCAAACTTTAGCAAATTCAGTGATTATTATTTTATTGGGAGAGAAAAAAAACAGACTTTGCATGGGTTGCATTCGCAGCATTTTCAAATGATTTTATCGGTACTAAAATGTATTCTAAACTTGTGAAAACATAGGAACAAATTAACAAAAATAACATTATCTGTTCGGCCATAACCATGTAAAAATTATATTTTACATTTATTTCAAATATATTTCATCATACCGTATACACTGAACAAGTAAGAAAAGCTGCATCATGGCTCGATCTGCAAGGTTTATACGTGTATGTAAAGCTGGATATTAAAGAGCTGTTGTCCGACTGATCTTGGGCTTGCGTAACTTATGTGTTGTGAATTGGGCGAAAAAGTTGTGAAAAGTTCTCCTGTGCGTGCAAATTCAAAATAATGTGATGCTGAGAAATATGATGCAGTTAATTCTTTATGCCTTTCCTTCTTCAGCTTGGCATTGCTATTGGCTTCTTGATCCCGCCGGTTCTTGTGCCCAACGTGGATGACATGAATGAACTGGCTCAACACATCAGCGTCATGTTCTACATCACAGCCGCTGTGGCCAGCCTCATCTTTCTGCTGGTCGTGTTTGGTGAGAACATCCACAACAGCAGCAATGAATGGAAATCTTACTGTTTTTAATCAGCATGAAAAATCTGATGATAAAACCTGATCTGCTCTTTAACATTAAAACGTGAGTGTGCCACACTACTTTCCGGAATAGTCCATTGATTCATACACTCATGTCATCAGCCTGATTATGAATGCCCAAACATTTGTAAATACATACATACATACATACATACATAATAGGTATTTGATTGCTTCATCATTTATTCTTTAATTCCCTGTTATTAAATGTACTTATGCATTTTTATGCAGGTTTGGGTATTTATATCTATTCCTATAATTCCTATAGTTTTGAGATTTGCTTTTACAAATCCATTTGTGTCATTATTGAAGTAGGGAAAAACATGGAAATAGAGGAAACTTGGAGGAAACACAAGCAGAACCAATTTTTGAGTAACTGTATGTGCTGCAGTGTTTCAGGATAAACCCGAAACCCCTCCGTGTCTGGCTCAGGTCGCTCTCAGACACATGCCCACCACACAGTACTCATACCTGGCTTCAATCGCAAGACTTTTCCACAACAAGCCCTTCATCCTCCTCCTCATCAGCTACGGTATGCACAGATTCATCTCATTCATATACAAATTCACTTAAAGCACATTCTACCTTTGTATATTTGGCTCAGTACATCTGCACTATTAGTGTTCTAATAGTGTTTTTGTCAGTGTTAAGTTCTACTTTTTTAAAAATTAATTTCATAAATATGATTTCATTAATTTCATTCATAAAAAAAGGGGAGTGGGTGATGTATTTTTGCTACTGACTATTCGTGAAACACTACAACAACAATGAACAGACAAATGCTCACTTAATGGCTCTGCTCCAAATTAAATCAGCATTTGAAGACCCCATATAGGCACATATTACATCGTTACAAACTGTTAGAGATTTTATTAATAGATTATTATTAATTATCAGTTTTATTTTTACATTGTCTGTTTTCATTCGACAGTTTTAGTAATTGTCATAGTCTTTAAGTAATTGTAATGAGAAATGTTACATTAAACATTTTATTTCAAGCAACATTTTAGTTTTTAATGGTTTTAGTTTTGGTTAACTAAAATAACGCTGATTTACATAAAAAAAGTGTAATTTTTTCTTCCTAACATTCATCACTGGTTGGATGCCGACTGTGCCATCTGAAGTCAAAATCAAATTAGTCACAATATAACAGGGGTGCAGGCAGGACCGTATTAGGCCAGAAGGGAGCCCAGCCAAAATGCCTTTCCCCCGGAACTATTTCAACCGAAACTTTATGCATGATAGCTGCTTCAATTGTACAGAAATCTGCGTAATTTGATGCATGTCAAATATGCATGATTCTCCCAAGTGAAATTAGAATTGGCCTCTCTTTAACTGAAATTACCTCTCATTTGAAATTATACTTTGTCTTTAAAACTGTGTCAAAAAGTGTGTCAGTTCTGCAACACTAGAATCTCCAAAACTAGAACTGTTCAAACAGGTCTCCCTCTTGGGCTCTGCTTAAACAATCAGATTGCAATCCTTTTTCAATGCTGCTCTTAGTGGTGCAGAATCTGTGCAGAATAAACATTTTTAAACTTTTAATCACTTTTTGAATCCTGTGGTTCATATTAATTTGACATCATGTTTTTCTCTTTTTGTGTGTTACCAGGCCTGAACGTTGGATGTTTCTATGCCGTTTCCACCCTGTTGAACAGGATGATAATAGAGCATTACCCTGTGAGTCGTGCAGTCGACATCCTCGAGTCCTTATCATCCTCATCCACGCTACAGACACAGGATAGCAGTAGCTGAGCTTCGAAATGATGCATGTGCACTAACAAAGAAGTATCATGGCATTACCATGCTATTTTTGGAGATGGTACCATTGTAACAGCATGGCATTTTTAAAGTAACATTTATAAATCATGGTAAATGATTATGATTATTGTTCTAGAAATGCACTATAGGAACATCACCTTACATTTTATTTGCTGAAAACAAAATGTATCGTGCTATAAGTTCTATGTGAATCTCTGAATCACATTCTTAGCAAATGCTCTGTGAAAGTCTGACAGTAGTACTTAATTTCAGTGTATTGGGTCATCTAAATACCATGGACTGAAGTGCATGAGAACATGGTCTTACAGGGTGATATATTAAATATATCTCAGATGTCATTATTGTCTGAAGCACAGGGTGAAGAGGTGAATGCTGGGAGAATTGGCTTGACTCTTGTCATTGCTGGCGTGGTCGGCTCTCTGCTCTGTGGAATCTGGCTAGACAAGACCAAAACTTATAAGTAAGTCATGCATTTTCTGTTATTTCATTTCCCCCGAGCTCCACATAACATGAAAGCAAAGTTTCTTTATTTTATGTTGTGTTCTGGTCATTTTGACCTGGAGTATCAGACTAAAACTTACCTTTCTTACAAATGGTACAACAACTAAAAAAAGAAAAGAAAAAATTGACAAAAGATTTGGTGATAATACAGCATAATGATAGATTTTCAAACAATTTGTAAAAGGCAGGTCATTTTTGACTGCAAGCACTAAATTAGGTAAAGGATTGTCAGGACAACTCCGAAAACACTCGTTTTTTTAATGCAGATGCTTGAGTTTGTGTTACATACTTTGTCTTGTATTGCATGTGCATTTGTGTAATTTAGTAATAGTAATGAACATAAAATGTCCAGACATTTAAGTATCACAGCTTATATCAATTTAACTAGTACACCTTTTAAAAAAGAGGAAGAGTAGAGGAGTTACTTTTACAAGAAAATACTATTTCAATTTTTCTACTTAAAACTATTATTGGAATTTTCTTGTAAAATTTACTAGCAATTTCTGAGGGAAAATTTTGTTGCAGTGTAGATCTTTCAATAGACTGACTTTTCTCCTCAAGACTTTTCCTAAATTGTTAAAACTCTTAACTTTGACTCATGTTAAGCAGCAGAATGAATGTAATGCGCTTTCCTCTATAACGAACTCTCTGTTTCTCCTAAGCCTGTCATGTGTGAGAGGATTTACTAGGACAAATCAGCGGTTACTGGGTTTATTACTCACACTGACCTTGATTCAACAATAGGTTTATGGAGAACTCTCTCTGGTCTTTACATTCAGTGACTCTCAATCCTTGCAGAATACCAATATTATTCACTGTTACTAATGTTATTTCAATCTTGTCATGGTAAGCTTGAACTTAATTGACTTGTAATTTGAGTAGTAGTTCTGGTTCTAACAGTGTACCCTTTGTGCAAATCACACACTGTAACTGAAATACATATTTTGCTTACTCCACTAAATTATGAATGTTTCAAGACTGAACATTATTGGTGGAAGAGCAATGCAAAAATGTCTAAATGCCTTTGCAGATATCACCCCATCACAGATGTACAGTCAATATTTTTGTGCTAAGAACAATATTCTTAAAAGTGTTAAGTGAAAAAAATAAGTTTAAATACATAAAGAACTGCAGAAAACTGTACACACACTGTAATTAGCAAATCTGCAATTGTTACATTAAAGAGCAATTTTATCTGACTTAACCCCTAAGAATTAGCTTTGTACATATAACTTAAATTAAAATTAAATTAAATTTTTACATATAACTTGATGTAAATAGGTTGTTCAGTGATGTTAAGGAATTTTTGAACTTGAATAAGCCTTTTTTTCAGTGTAATAAGAAGATGTGCCTTGAAATGAAAAAGGCCAAAGACCTCTAATTTCCATCAGTGTGACATGAACAAAACACATATATTTAACTAACTAAACAACATAAACCAGATTAAATGGAGCTGAAACATCTATTAATTCTAAATGACAGCTATTTACACAGCCCTATACATATTTAATGTGTTTAGGAGCAAGGCATTATGTGTTTCCCCCAGCCACAATGCTTGCTAGAAGATTTATGAAAGTCTTTTTAACTCAACACCATTACACAATCAGTGCACTACAGAAATCGGTGCAATCGGTGTTTGTCTTGTTGCTTGGCGAATTGGATTGAGGAAAGGTGAGTTGGTTTGTTTTTAAAATGTAATCTGTTTTCTTCCAATGAAAGCACAAGTTTAATCAAAGAAAGTATGAATAACCCACTTAAAGGACAGGTGTTTTACACTTTTACATACAAACAAATCAAGGCAATTTGAATATAATTTGAGAGCTCTGAGAAGCAGCATTGACTTCATGCAGAAACTTTCCTGCTTGTAGAATATTGTTTAACATCTGTGTTCTCCATTTCCAGAGTTATCATCCACCTCCTGGTATTAATGGATGCTTATTGTTATATAAAACGGTTGCTCGTATATTTGTCTGTTAATGCATTATTTCCGTATCCATCACAAAGGCTCTTCACTATAGTGGTCTCTCTTATCTCTTGTGTAGCGCTGGTTTGAAAACTGCCTGTTCAATGAGCACACATCATGCTGGTGCTTGTAATCGGCTCAGAGTCATTTTAGTCAGAATCGCCCCTGGCAGATCCTAACAGCAGCGGTGAAGTGGGGAGTTTTCTTCATGTGGTTGTACAGAACAGCTTCATAATATATTGTTTATTAAGAGGGAGCTAAAAATATAAAATACCTACTTACATGGACAGGAATTTTGTTTTTCCACCAAGGCTGGTTAAGATTAAGAAATACATGCTTTTCCTAGAAATATGTGTGGATTTGTGCCCCGGCGGTCTGACAGATTCTTCAGACATGAGACAAATTGTGTCCCATAACTTAACATTTCCTCCTAAATATTCATCTCAGATTATCACTACAATGTTCTCAACACAAAACTACTATTTAGTTTGATTTTCTATTCATTTGATAAAATAATAACATTATAATAACACACTTCTGCAAAAAGCAGCCGTTCTCAATAACTCAACACTTAAATTCAATTTAGATTAAAATCTATATTTAACTAATATATATATGCGTGTATTTAAAAAATAACATAGTTACCATATTCTGTCAGAAATAACAGTTTTTTTTTCAGAAAATATGGTAAATGGTAAATGGACTGCATTTATATAGCGCTTTCAACAGACCACATGGCCATCCAAAGCGCTTTACAAGTTGCCTCACATTCACCCATTCATACACTCATTCATACACCGACTGCGGTGTCAGCCATTCAAGGCGCCATTCAGCTCGTTGGGAGCAGCTGGGGTTAGGTGTCTTGCTCAAGGACACCTCGACACTTGGTCAGGTGGAGTTTGTAGACAACCTACATGAACCACTGAGCCACTGCCGCCCCAATATAAAACAAATTTACTGAAAAATTTTACATCTGTGTCCCTATGTCTTGTAAACACTGTGAAATTCAATTAAATTCATTTCTAAAATCAGGCAATATTAAACCACTCTTCATCTTGCCTTGATATTGGCTAATTTTTTCCCCCATGTTTCACAACAGTTGTGTTGAGTTGGACAGACAAGGACAATGAGATGCAGATCTAGTTGTAGCTTAACACTTTATTAACAAAATAAAACAGAATGGGAATCCACAAATGGCAAGAAACAAACACAACAGATTTACAAATGACATGCAAAGACAATACCGGACAAGGAACTAAGGAAACTAATGGCATATGAATACACAGAAAATGAAACTTAAAAAGACACAGATGAACTTAATCAATCAGCAAGAATGATGGGACTTTGGATAACCTCCATGGTGGGAATGAGGAAACTTAGGGAGGCCCCCATGGCTGGGATGCTGGATCTTGGAAACTGGACAGGAACAGAAGTGACAAAGGACCTTAAAGACTGGAGAGGACCAGTGGAGAAAAAGGAGCTTGGAGGCTGGATGAGACCAGCAGTTAGGAAGGATTTTGGACAGGACCAGGATCTTACACCAGCCAGATGGGACTGACAGAGGAAGAGCTTTGAGGCTGTGAAAGCATTAGTGCTCCTTCTGGAACAGGCATGGTGGCTGCCTCTAGCTCTGAAATAGACAGGGTAACAGGCTCAGCCTCCAGGAAGAACATGGTCTCTGGCTCTAGCTCAGTGATGAACATCTCTGTTGGCAGGAGGTCCGTGGCAAGCATGGTGCATGGTGGGTACATAGTGGTCAATGTGATTCTCCACCTCACCTATGGTAAAAGACAGGCCATTTCTTTGCGAGCATCAGCTCTAAGTCAGTAAATTTCCCTTGAGGATCATAAACTGAAAAAGGAATGTTGTGTTTTATATTTTCATTAGTCCAAACAAATGGAGAACAAAAAAATGTAATAGAGCCCCCCACTTAAGAAGCATATTCCAGACTCTCCCCAACAACAAAACCAAGAGTCCAGGAGGGAATTGGAGCAGAGCAGAGCAGAGTTGATGGAGCTGAAGACCACCAAGTCAGAGCAGATGAAGTAGGAGACCACCAAAGCAGAGCTGGTAAAGCAGAGGACTGTCCGGGTTCCATGTACTTATTTTTTTACCACTCTCTCTGCCGAGTGCATAATACCTGAGACTCGTGGTCTCTACACTCACTTGGGAGATCGAATTGAAGGTTCGTTCAGCCTTAGAAGGGGTAACGCCTCTGCCTGAGTGCCCAGCGAACCGCTTGTTCGTGCCAGAGGTGCTATGGTCAGACGTTATTCGGTGGGGTCACTGCTCCAATGTGGCTTAACATCCAGGTATTGGTTGCACTAATTTTCTGGTTGGACAACATTTCTGGTGGCGTTCCAGTGCTCGCGACGTCAGGGATTTTGTTTTGGCCTGTTCAGTCTGCGTTCGGGGTAAGACTTCCAAATGCCCTCCAGGGGAGTTACTCCAACTGCTGTCTGTCCCTTCGAGAACCTGGTCTCACATCGCATTCGATTTTGTGACTGCACTCTCACCCTCCCTCGGTAATATGGTTGTTTTGACCATAGTGGACCGGTAGTTGAAGGCGACTCATTTCATCCCCTTCCCCAAATTAACTTCTGCCAATTACACAGCGGTTGCCGTAGTAGATCACATCTTTCACATTCATGGCCTACCGGTAGATGTGGTTTCCAAAAGGGGCCCCCAGTTCATGTCCACATTTTGGAGAGAGTTTTTCTGTGACTGGGGGCGAGTGTAAGTCTGTCTACTGGGTTTCAACCTCAGCTCAACGGTCAGACTAAGCGGGCCAACCAGGACCTTGAGAGAGTGTTGTGATATTTGGTCACGCAGAATCCCAGTTTCTGGAGCCAACAACTTATTACCAGTGCCAGCAACGGGCCTCTTGCCTTTTGAATGTAGTTTAGGTAACCAGCTACCCATTTTTGGGTCTGGAATCTGAAGTTGCGGTCCCTTCTGCTCATACCTTCATCCAGAGTTGCCACCGTACCTGGAAGAGAGCCTGAGAGACTCTCCTCTGGGTGGAGATGCGCATCAAGGCTAAGGACGCTAGCCACTGGTTGAAGCCTCCCATCTAAGTTATTGGTCAAAAAGTGTGGCTTTCCACCAAGAACATTCCGCACTGCTCCATGTGTAATCAGCCAGCTCCCAAATTTATTGGCCCATTTCCTGTCACTAAAATTCTTAGCCCAGTGGCAGTCCACCTAAAACTCCCTCCAGCCTACAGGAGAATTCATCCCGTCTTTCATGTCTCAAAATTAATAATAAATAAAACGTCAGGGATTTTGTTTTGGCCTGTTCAGTCTGCGTTCGGGGTAAGACTTCCAAATGCCCTCCAGGGGAGTTACTCCAACTGCTGTCTGTCCCTTCGAGAACCTGGTCTCACATCGCATTCGATTTTGTGACTGCACTCTCGCCCTCCCTCGGTAATATGGTTGTTTTGACCATAGTGGACCGGTTCTTGAAGGCGACTCATTTCATCCCCTTCCCCAAATTAACTTCTGCCAATTACACAGCGGTTGCCGTAGTAGATCACATCTTTCACATTCATGGCCTACCGGTAGATGTGGTTTCCAAAAGGGGCCCCCAGTTCATGTCCAAATTTTGGAGAGAGTTTTTCTGTGACTGGGGGCGAGTGTAAGTCTGTCTACTGGGTTTCAACCTCAGCTCAACGGTCAGACTAAGCGGGCCAACCAGGACCTTGAGAGAGTGTTGTGATATTTGGTCACGCAGAATCCCAGTTTCTGGAGCCAACAACTTATTACCAGTGCCAGCAACGGGCCTCTTGCCTTTTGAATGTAGTTTAGGTAACCAGCTACCCATTTTTGGGTCTGGAATCTGAAGTTGCGGTCCCTTCTGCTCATACCTTCATCCAGAGTTGCCACCGTACCTGGAAGAGAGCCTGAGAGACTCTCCTCTGGGTGGAGATGCGCATCAAGGCTAAGGACGCTAGCCACTGGTTGAAGCCTCCCATCTAAGTTATTGGTCAAAAAGTGTGGCTTTCCACCAAGAACATTCCGCACTGCTCCATGTGTAATCAGCCAGCTCCCAAATTTATTGGCCCATTTCCTGTCACTAAGATTCTTAGCCCAGTGGCAGTCCACCTAAAACTCCCTCCAGCCTACAGGAGAATTCATCCCGTCTTTCATGTCTCAAAATTAAAACCTGTTTTTCATTCACCCCTTAATCCGCCCACCCCAGTTCTCCCAACACCGTGTCTCAAAGACAGGGAACCTGCACATTTAGTCAATCATAATCTGGACTCGAGGCGGAGGGTACGCGGGTTCCAGTACTTGGTGGACTGTGAAGTTTACAGTTCAGAGGAGAGAATTTGGGTTCCTGCCAGGAACATTCTGAATCACTCCCTTATTGATGATTACAATCAATGGGAAAGTATGGCGAAGATTGCCAAGCGGTGCTCCTAGGAGGGGTGCTGTCATGGTTCATGGATTCACTGTCTCATCGTTGCTCTGTATGTGTGTGTGTGTGAGTGGGCGTGTTACTGATTTGGGCTGAGGGCTGATCAGCCACAGCTGTAGTTCAATAGCAGCTCTATATTAGGTATGTAAACGCTGCCTTGTGTTTTCAGATACTTGAGTGTCTACCATGTCCTGACCAGCAGATCGTCTCCTGTTTCTACGCTCCTTCTGGTCTCTGATTCCTGTTCTGGACTCCGCTGTCCCAGCGATTGGCTGCCCACTGCGTCCCTGCGCTACTCTGAGTTGCCTGCGATCACTAGAGCTTGTTGTCTCTCTCTCCTTGTTGAACCTTTATTCTGACAGTTCAATAAACTTTTCTTTTATCTTTTACTTTTCCCTTGCACTTGAATCTGTCATGGTGCGATCAAGCAACTTAACACTTGAAACTTAACAGTTATTAAAAAATAAAAAAATACAACAAAGAAAAAGAATTTACAAATAGTGAGAAACGATGACCGTAACAGCTTTACACGACATGCAAAGACAATACCAGAAAAATAACTAAGGAAACTGAGGACATGTAAATACAGAGGAAACAAGGAGCTTAACAAAACACAGGTGAATATAATCATCTGTAGTATAATCACTGAGTAGCTATAGAAACCAAGGGAACATAAGACTTCACAAACAGAAACCAAAACAGATCATGGCAGATTATATGAGCATATATTTTCTGTGTCATAATCATGTCAACTTAGTCACATACTATAAAGAAATTGCTTGCAACAATTTCATTATTTCTCCCATTTTAATTTGGTCCTATAAGCAGCTGGAAGCACCAGCAAAACAAAATGACTTCTTTACTTAATTTGTCTATGACATACAAAATATGGTTATTTCATGGTGATTTTATGGTTCTGTTAATTACATTATCACTATTAGAGTAAATGACATACAGGTGCTTCTCAATAAATTAAAATAAATGTCGAGGAAAAGTTCATTTCAGTAATTCAACTCAAATTGTGAAAGTCTTTGGTTCTTTTAATTGTGATGATTTTGGCATTTAATACATGAGTTTCACAATTTGAGTTGAATTACTGAAATAAATGAACTTTTCCTCAACATTCTAATTTAATTGAGAAGCACCTGTATATTTTGGTATTTTAACTCATTAATCTCTGTTTTGCCAGGGAGACAACGCTCTCAGTGTATCTGCTGTCGTTTGTGGGGATGGTGATCTACGCATTCACCATAAACTTGGGTCATCTGTGGGTTGTGTTCCTTACATCAGGACTGCTGGGGTAAGAGCTGCAGTGACACAACCTTCAGTAGACACAGAAGTGTTGTGACATTTAAGGCACACTGGAAAAGAAAATGATTTTCTTACATAGTTTTTGTATGGTTTTCCACTAGAAATATCTAAATATTTTTAAATCAAGATACATTTATATGAGAAGAAAAATGACTTAAGATGTTAAAAGGTTTGTTCAGCCAAAAATGAAAAATTATGTCATTAATGACTCACCCTCTTGTCCCATGTTCCAAACCGGTAAGACCTAAGTTCAACTTCGGAACACAGTTTAAGATATTTTAGATTTAGTCCGAGAGCTTTCTGTTCCTCCATTGAAAATGGATGTACGGTCTACTGTCCATGTCCAGAAAGGTAAGAAAAACATCTTAAAAGTAGTCCATGTGACATCAGAGGGTCAGTTAGAAATTGTTGAAGCATCAAATATACATTTTGGTCCAAAAATAACAAAAATTACAACTTTATTCAGCATTGTCTTCTCTTCTGGGTCTGTTGTGAGTGCATTGACAACACTGCAGTGACGCTGCTGACGTGTTATCTTTGTTATTGGGCGCACCAGAAAACACGTCAGCAGCGTCGTACATTAACAGTCACAGCAGTTACACTCACAACAGACCCGAAAGAGAAGACAATGCTGAATAAAGTTGTAAATTTGTTATTTTTGGACCAAAATGTATTTTGTATGCTTCAACAAATTCTAACTGACCCTCTGATGTCACATTGACTACTTTGATGATGTTTTTCTTACCTTTCTGGACATGGACAGTATACCGTACACACACTTTCAATGGAGGGACAGAAAGCTCTTGGACTAAATATAAAATATCTTAAACTGTGTTCTGAGGTAGAACGGAGGTCTTACTGGTTTGGAATGACATGAGGGGGAATTAATGACATTATTTTCATTTTTGGGTGAACTAACGCTTTAAGTCTTGTTTTCTGGAAAATATCAAAAATGTGAAGAGTTTATGCTTAAAACATGAACAAATGTCTCCCGGTCTAAAAAAAATAAATGAAAATGAGAACGAGTGTTTCATTGAACACTATGGGTAAACTCCTGTTTACTCTGAATATGGAAGCCTGATTTGTTTACATTCATGTAGCTGTACAAACAAATGGAGCCCCAAGTCACTAAGCTGGGGCTACATAGCAGGACCTTCTCCACTCATAAAGGGGATTAGGCAATTTAAGCAGACAAAATCCATGCCTGGAGGACAGGGATGTCCAAATGATAAAACCTGGTGAAGGTGGATGGCGATGACCAGCCAGTGGCCACACAGATATAACCAATAGAAATCCCACTGGACCAAGCCCAAGAAGAGGCCATTCCACTAGTAGTGGATCTTTACCCCTATAAGACACTGTAAGCCCATTGTGGCATAAACCAGAGCTATAGTATCCACTATCCAGTGAGATAGCCTTTGCTGCACAACAGGTGTTGTGGAAATTCTAAGTCAATCAATAAATGTGAAACTGAGAATGAAGACCTTAGCTAAGAGATTGTCTTTGTCTTTGCTTTAATTTCTGCAGAAAGTGATCTGGTTTACATACAGAGAGGCTCTGTGTGCAAAGAGATAGCAAAGGGCCTCTATCAGTCAGCTTTTATACTAACAAATTTTCCTTTTTGAAGATAAACAGTACAACTTTGGGATTAATCTCTAACCAATCCTGTTTCTACCTCTTGGTCATACCATTGATAATAAATAACATGTTCTTCTGACTGGGGGGGATTTGCATTTTCCTTTGCATGTTCTTTGCCATGCATATGTTGTACAGAAGTCATTACATGCAAATAGTCACATGCACAGTCATACAGGAATCATACTCATAGAGAAACCATTGAATATATAGATAATTGATCCCATAATACAGTATATATAAAGGTTACAAAATATGTATAGAGGTTATAAATTCAGCTGTAATGAAAATGTCCATCATGCCAGCAGCCCTTCAGAGCAACTTCTGAAGCATACAAAGAGCTGCTCTAAATGCTGACGGGCCAGAGCGCTCTACATATACTCTAAGAGCCCGGACTGAGCAGAGTGGATTGGAACTCTGCTTATCCTCTAAATTGGGAAGAGCCAGAAGGGTAATGACTTGTACTCTGAACAGAGTGGAGAGCACTTTAGGCTCAATGCCATGTCTTGGCTTGAGGACGACTCTATAGTTGTTAGGCCCATACTCAAGATATGAAGCATGACTGACAGTGCTTACAGGTCACCCACTCACTTGACTGATGCTAAAAGGAGGGCAGTCTTTAGCTAGCTTGATATAGATGGATCACTCAAAAAAGAGAGATTGTAACGACAATGGGCATGAGCAGGAAGTTATAGAAAGAATTTGTTTATTCCTTTGATACCTAATATTTCCAGCTGAAAGCATGATTTAACTAGTACTATAACAGGCAATCACTCTCTCAATAATGCATTCAAAAAAAAGGTAATTTTACAGCACTACTTTATCTGTACGTGATTTTGAATGAGCAGAAATCTGTAAGAAATGCATCGATCCGTAGGTAAAATAACTGATGGTAACATACTGTTATTTTCATCACAAAAAAATTTGCACAGCAAAATGTATCAATTATACGTTTTAATGCTGACAGCCATGATAGTTTGTCATGTGGTAAGAAAAAGGTTTGCACACTTGTGTTCCAGTAAGACAGTTTTTTAAAACTTTTAAATATTTTATTTTTTAATATGTTATGAACAGAACTATGATATTTCAAACATACTGAAATGCTTTAGCCACGGAGTGAAGGTTGAAGGTGGAGCAGTGTTTCTGATTTCAATGAGCGCGGAGTGCAGTGGGAGTGGGAAGTGGTGATGGTTTTTAGGGTTAGAAAAACTGCCATCATCTCATGGTAGTTGATATGAAAATGTTGCTCCAGGTCTGACCAGGTCCAGAGTGGGACCTGCTGACTGGGAGACAGAAAGCTCTTGGCTAAATTGATTTTTGAAGTCCCTCCAGGTAGCTGAGCAGCAGCAAACTGTGAGCAATAAGTTCCTTTTACGATCTGGCTAACACCAGCCAATCGTCCAGGTAGTTCATTATGTGGATTCCCATCTGTCTCAGAGGGGAAAGAGCCACGTACAAGCACTGAATGGTAGGACTGTATATTGATAAGCTACCTCCTTGAATGTGAATCTCAAGAATGGTCTGTGATAGGGGCCTATCTGGATGTGAAAGTAAAAGTCTTTTAGATTCACAGATAAAAATAAGTCCACGGGGCATATTTGTGAGAGGATCTGCTTCAAATTCAGCATCTTGAACAGCCATTTCATAAGCGCCTTTCTGCTTTCAGAAGTTTGGCCTGTAAAACTTGGAGCACCGGCATCATGTGAAGTAGGGGGCGTGCCATGTCCTGGTGAGTTCTTCATGAACCACCAAGAAGAACGGGGTGTGCCATTGGCAGGAGGATCGATGATAGCATTCTTGTGGAAACCTCTCGTCTAAATGGCAGCAGGCAGGCTCTTAAGGAGCAAACCAGTCCAAGCCGAGGTCCTCCACAGCCATAGAGAGAACGGCGATCAACTCACAGTCCGTGCTGCCCTGTGTTGCTTGCTTTGGATGGAGGGTATAAAAATAATCCCACTCTTCAGCATCCGAACCTGTCAGTGATGGAGTCATCAGGGACAACTTCCTGCTTAGACCAGATCAAACTGCTCACAGCTGACGAGGGGCGCTGATCCTCACGTGTGAAATCGGTGCGACGAGGCACTGTAGGGAGAGTGAAGCACATGGGAGCTGAGCCGCCCTCAGATCTGAGTCATACACGGGTTCCCTGCATGAGCCACACTCGCAGTGCGACATTTACAACAACATCACTGGAAATTTGCTCAGAAATGTTCTCTTAATGTCACGGGATGGCCACAGGAAAAGCACTTGTTGAAGGCATTCTTTTCCATGGCGAGCAGGCTTCGAGCTTCGAGATTCATCTTCAGAGTCCAGCGAGGAGATGATCTTCATGATCTTCAGTTTAGAGCTGACTTATTTAGCAGGTGGCTTCTCCCCTTTTAGTGGGTTGAAGCGCCATTTGTCTGCGCAGTTACATGAACATGAACAAATCAGGCTTCAGTATTCAGAGTAAACAGGAGTTTACCCATAGTGTCTAGTGCAACGGGAGAGACCATCTGAAAGGAAACATTATTTTTCTTAACCTACTATTAGATATTTTTTCTTTTATGCATAAACTTACTAAATTCTGATGTTTTTCAGAAAACAAGACTTAAAATTTTGCTTCTCAAGTACGTCTTTATTTAAGAATGTTTAGATAGTTGTACTGTAAAAGACAAAAGAAAAGAAAATTAGGTAAATTAATAAAGATCAATAAAATAAGACAAAAATACAAAAAAAAAATTCTTCTGTGTAGACAACAAAAGATCAAAACCAGTGCCATTAGTTAAAAATAACCATAGTACAATTGCACTTTTCAAGCAAGAAATTTGGCAAAAATAGTTTGCTAGTTGTTGAAATTATAATATAGTACAAGTCTGTGTGGTTACCAAATGTTCGTAAAATGTTTTTAAAGCTTAAGGTGACATTGTTACACTGTTATTACACAAATGAGTACTGAGTAATATTTATTAACAACATGTACAGTATTTACTATAAGGTTAGGGTTTGGTTTAGGGTTCCTGTGGCTCAGTGGTAGAGCATTGTATTAGCAGGGCAAAAGTTTGTGGGTTCAATTCCCAGGGAACACACATACTGAATGCACTGTATTTACATTTAGCAGAGGCTTTTATCCAAAGCAACTTACAAATGAGCACAATAGAAGCAATCAGACCAATGAAAGAAACAACAACAGTATACAAATGCCATGAGAAGGTTCAGTTAGTCTAGCACAAAACGTATAGCTATGGGCTTTTTTTTAAGAATACAGTAGAATAGAAAAGGTAAGTGCTGGTATTAGTTGGTCAAGTGCTGGCGAAAAATATGTGTCTTTAGATGTTTTTCTTTTTTAATGAGTAAATACTCAGCTGTCCGAATTGAGATTGGGAGGTCATTCCACCAGCTGGGCACAGTCCAGGAAAAGGTCAGTGAGAGTGATTTTGAACCTCTTTGGGATGGCACCACAAGGTGCCGTTCACTTGCAACGCAAGCTTTTAGTGAGTTTAGGTATATTGGTGCCGCGCCAGTGGTCGTCTTGTAGGTAAGCATCAGTACATTGAATTTGATGTGAGCAGCTACTGGTAGCCAGTGTAGCCTGATGAGGAGAGGAGTAATGTGAGATTTTTTAGTCTCATTGAAGACAACCCTCACTGCTGCATTCTGGATAGTACATGCAGGAAGGTCCCGTCAGGAGAGCATTACAATAGTCCTGTCTGGAGAGAACAAGAGCTTGGACAAGAAGTTGGGTGGCTTGCTCTGACAGGAAGGGTCTAATCTTCCTAATGTTGTTTAAGGCAAATCTGCAGGACCGGGTCATTGAGCAATATGGTCAGTGAAGCTTAACTGATGATCGATCACAACTCCTAGGTTTCTGGCTGTCCTGGAAGGAGTTATGGTTGACGAATCCAGCTGTATTAGAATAGTTGTGATTAAACGATGGGTTAGCTAGAACTACAAGCAGTTATATCTAAGTAAGGTTGAGCTGAAGGTGATGGTCATTCATCCTGCTAGAAGTGTCACTCAGACAGGTTGCAATGCGAGCAGCTACCGTTGGGTCATCTGGTGGGAATGAGAAGTAGAGTTGAGTGTCATAAGCATAGCAGTGATAGGAAAAGCCATGCTTCTGAATGACAGATCCTAATGACGTCATGTAGATGGAGAAGAGAAGTGGTCCAAACACTGAGCCTTAAGGAACCCCAGTAGCAAGAAGAGGAAGAAGAAGAAATTGCCTGGAGGAGGTGAGTGGGGATAGGATCAAATGGACAAGTAGTAGGATGATTGGAAAGGATAAGTTTGGAAACGTCCATCTCTGAGAGTGGAGAGAAGGAGAAGAGAGTGTGTGTATCAGTTGTTATGAAGTTATCATCCGTCTGCATTGTGGAGAATGGGTCACTGATGTTTCTTGTCTTATTTGTGAAGAAAACTGCAAAGTCATTCACTTTAAGAGTCGATGAAGGATGAGGGGGAGGAGGACAAAGAAGTGGAGATAAAGTTTTGAAAAGTGTGCGAGAGTCAGAACAGTTCTTAATTTTGTTGTGGTAGTATGTTGTTTAAGCAGTAAAAACATTTGCACAGAAGAAGGAGAGGAGTGGCTGATACACACTGAAGTCAATAGAGTCTCTTGATTTGTGGCATTACCTCTCTGCAGCTCTGAGTTTAGAGCGATGTTAGCCAGGGGGCAGATGGGGTGGTGTGTGCTGGTCTGGATGACAGTGGGCAAAGGTTGTCCAAGCAAGAGGTTAGAGTGGAGCAAAGAGTGTCAGAAGCACTGTTCGTGTCCAGAGCTGAAAACTGAGATAGTGAAGGAAGTGAGGATGAAACCACAGTAGATAGGCAAGATGGAGAGAGTGAGCGTAGGTTGCGTCAAAAGGTGACCTGAAGAGGAGTCTGTGCTGTGTCAGGAGTAAGTGTGAGGATAGAAGTTATGAGGAAGTGGTCTGAGGTGTGCACTGGAGCAACTAAAGTGTTGTCTGGGGAGCAACATTGTGTGTAGATGAGGTCCAGTTGGTTGCCTGATTTGTGAGTAGCTGTAGTGTACGCTCACTTGAGATCAAATGAGGCAAGCAGAGTGTTGAAGTCAGCAGCCTGGGGTTTTTCTAAGTGGATGTCACTGAGCAGTACCAGAGGAGTACCATCCTCAGGAAAGCTTGATAGTTACACAACCAACTCCTCCAATAAGTTTCTCAGTCTCAATTTTTGAAGATCAAATTTCCATTCATTTGAGATAAGGAGATCAGTACCTGCAGTACCAGTTGTGCGAGGGGTGTAGGAAATAGTGAAATTAGTGGAGAGGGCTGCAGGAGTGGCAGTGTCTTCATGTTTGATCCAAGTCTCAGTTAGGGCCATGAGGTTGAGAACGGAATGAGTAGCAATAGAATAAATCAGTTCTGCTTTGTTGACTGCAGACTGGCAGTTCCAGAGACCAACTGGAATAGAGAGTAAAGTAGTAAAATTCAGAGGGACAGGCCATAGATTATTGGGATAGGCCTGCCTCTGATGTACATTGAATGCTCTCAGAGTGTTAGTAGTAATAGTAGAGATTTGAAAGCACATAGTGAGTACAAATGACCTAAAAAGTATTTGAGAACAAGATATAGAAAAAGTAAAGAAAGGGGAGAAAAACAATACTCAGGTCCCTTGCCGGTGTTCTTGCTCGGTGGAGTCATGCAGGTAGAGTCGATGGTCTTTGCATTCATCGATCTTCAAACGAGGAGCCTTCACACAATGGCTGCCGTGACCGCTGCCATGGTGAAACTAACCACTTTTATAATTGCCTGAGTACTTGTTATTGAAGGCAGCTGGCCATGCCTTACTATTTAGCAAACCTAAACTGGAGAGTCCCGCGAAACAAAGTGACTTGAGCACGTATTTACCACGGTAAAACACAGTAAGTGAAACAAAGTTTCCTAGCAACGACACCGACGCAAAATCTAATGAGAAAAACAAAACACTTACAAACTGATGTCCTTTTCTGTTGCTCAACTGCTTCTTCTAACAAGGGCTTCCAAACAGGTAAATAAGTATTTTCACCGGCATTTATAACAAAATCTGAGCGTTCTCTCAGTAAAGTGTCTGCTAAATGCATAAATATAAATGTAGGGTTAGTTGTTTGTAATTATGCATAATTTACAGTCAATGAAACAATTGTAATTGTCACATTCAAATTGTGTCTGTTTAAAGAAAAGTTAAACTTTTCTCAGCTTTGTCAAAGGAAATGCTTACATCACATTTCTTCCACTCTGACCAAAGTGCAAATGTACCACTGCTCGTGCACAGCTATAAAAACAAACATGGCAGGATTTCACAACAAATGTCCATTTCACACTTTTAAGAGCCGACATCTAATAATGAAATATTGTAATGTATGAAAGATGCTTTTTTTTTGCACCTAGTTTGTTATAACATTAAATAACTGGACTGTGCTAACCAGCCAAATTTCCTCTTGATTTCTACACAGACTGACCATAAAGTAATTATATGGATTTACATCTAATTATAGTTCAGTCATAACAACTCTCTGAATAGTTTTAGCAAGGGATAAATGACAGTGTTAAATGGATATGACGATGTTAATGATACTCATACTGAGAAAGTATGGACTTGCTACTGCTGATAGATACACAGACACGGTTCTGTTAGCATGGAAGATATGCTGCTGCTTCATGGAAGGGCATACTTTTGTTATGTTATGCAGTCGTCTGCTAGGGGCTCGTTTTGTGTTTATTTATTTGATTATTAAAGTTTTATGATTAAATGTTCATAAATGAGCTTTTAACTTTGTTACACATACATAAATACCATAGTAGATCTAGACAGGTGGTGCTGGGGGAGGTGGAGGGTTTTAGAGCAACTCTGATGGTGTGCAGCAGGACCAACATACAGTGAACACTAAACCTGACTGTTGAAATGTTTAGATTGGGCAAGCAGCTTATGTTATCTAGTGAATGATTTGATTGCTAGCAGACTGCATGTAAAGAACCTATTAGCTTGCAACACCTAGAGTTTCATGACTGATCTAGATATATGTTTTTTATGTCTATGTGTGCTAATGGAAGACTAGTGAATGATTATTTCTAGTATTGCTGCATATAGTGCAGTAGTTTGCAGCGTCTGATTCTTCAGTCTCTTCCGTCTTTGGCTGCAGGTTCTTCATGACGGGTTATCTGCCGCTGGGCTTTGAGTTTGCAGTGGAGCTCACGTACCCAGAGTCAGAAGGAACATCATCTGGACTGCTCAACTGCTCAGCACAGGTCATGCATCTGCTCTTCGCTTTTAGATATATGGAAAAGTCAAATCTAAAAAGACATTCAAGGGACCTATTCCCACTACTAACTGTGAATCAATGCATGGTTGCAAGTTAAAAATTCTAACTTATTGATTTAATTAAAACATCTATTGACATAATACATGTTGATAATTACAACTTAATATGTACATGCTAAATAAGTTTTATTTAGCATGTGCTATACTAGCTGTTAATTTAACTAAAAGATTAGTTGATGTGTTGAGTCGCCACTTAAATTTTTAGTAATTGGAATAACTGGTTAATAATGAGTACTAACCCTGAACCTACCCCTAGCCTAACCCATGTAGTGAAATTTGTAGTTAGTAACAATATAATCGGACTAATTTTTAATTACTATTGACCTACCTAGTTTATCACATTGATTTAAATAGATTAATCCTGTACTATATTGATATAAAAATAAAAAGAGAAGGAAAATACACTAAATTTGTTGTTTAGGAACATGAAGTGCATTAAATATTTCATTCCATCAAGTTTCCCAAAAGAAGTTTGGGAATTGAAAACCTAATAATTAATTAAATCATAAAAACGAACAATTAAATTAAATAATTTTAAAAATCACAACAATCAAAATAAAACACAAAATAATAATTTTTGGAAAATGTGTATTTGGTGCAATATTGAAATGTTGAGAAAATGCTTCTTAAAACTGAAATGATTTTTGTAAATCCAGCGGTGCTAACAGAAGAAACAGAGGTGTATAAAGATAAGAGCGTGTTTATGGTATATAACACACAGGCTCAGGATATTTCTGTTGTGCACAGATGTTTGGAATCACATTCACCATCATTCAAGGCAAAATCATTGATCACTTCAGCACACTGGCCGGAAACATCTTCCTCTGTGTGTTCCTCCTCATCGGCTCCATCATGACAGGTAGAAGCTCATCACATGACCTCTAGATAACCACTTCATGAACATGACTTAAGCAGACCTTAGAGAGTAGAGCAGTGGCGCTTGCAACACCAAAGTCATGGGTTTGATTCCCAGGGAATGCATGAACTGATAAACTATGAACCTTGAATGTTATGTAAATCATTTTGGATTGTGTCAAATTCATGAATGTAAATGTTTATTTTTTTAAATGTGTAATTGTAACTTTTATGTCTCTCTGCCTCGCAGCACTCATAAAATCTGACCTGCGGCGACAGAAGGCCAACAGTCAGCCTCAGACAGAGGTGATCGCTGTAAGTATGTTTTAGTTTGACCTCTCTCTCTTCACCAGGCCTGGATCACAATCAGACGGGCTTATAGTGACCATTCGTTCAACATTTTGCAGGACAATCCTGAAATTGGAAACTTTGTCCTGCATTTTTCAAGTCATAAGAAGTGTCCTGCATGTCCTCCTGTCGTCACTTAAGGGTTTGTGTCTTGGTGAGCAGCTGTCTATAAAGGGGACACAGCGAGGCAGATCACAGTCAAATACACAAAACGGTTAAAATTCAAGAAGAAAGGAGAAGAACAACAGATGAACTGATGATTATTGGCTTAACAAAAAAACTCAATGGGGCCATCTAGTGGTCATGAAGGGACTGGTGAGAGCTCAACGCTTGTGATGAGGAGGTTCCCAGTTTGATCTCTTGATGGACTAATAATATGGCAAACACTAATACAATGTTAATACCTATTATAGATTATAACTATAAAATAAAGTTTTTACTTTCACGCAATATTGGTGAGCAAAACAGGTTGTACAAAAAGACTGTTGACAGGCTTTTACAGATGAAATGGTTGTCGCTCCATGGCTCCTGATATTCAGATTTGCTGATTTAGATCAGGATTCAGGATGTCCCAAACTGTAACTCACGGTCTCTCCTGTGCCTCATAAATGTCTCGGTCGCCCTGTAATTGTATTGTCCTTCGGCCCAGTGAAGCGGTCAGGCTGAGGGTTTTGATGTGACGATTAGGTCTGACAGAGGGACAGAAAGAGCTGGAGGCCACGACCGAGCACCACTTCATAGGACAGCAAGATCATATTCAGTGACAGGACAAACTCTGAATCAAACTGCATGAGAGAGCCTCAGATGTGAGAGACTGTCAGAGCTAAAGCACTCAAAGAAACGTAAAAACTTAAAAACACCCAGAAACCAAAAGGTTTTTGCCATCTGAAGAGAAAGATGCACTACACATAATGCAGCATGTCCATATGGCAAACAAATTACAGCAACAAACACACACACACACACACACACACACACAAATCTATACTAGAATTGCATATAAATTGCAAACAAACCCGAAAAATTAAATAATTGCAAACACTTGTCTCTTAAAATACATATCAGATTGGTTAGTTTGGTCAGTAAACTAGATCAGACAGTAAGCACATCAAATCAAATGTTCTTCTGCATTTGGCAAAGTTTGAGCAATGTGTGTCTGTGAATAATAATAATAATGTCAGTTTATGTTTCTTGAGCTCTCAGCAATTCATCAGAAAACTTGTCTGACTATTATATATAATCTTATCTGCCTGATCAACATTTTTTTTTTGTACAGCTCTTTATATAAAGTGCATATACAGTAGAAGTACGTTTATACAACTATTTGAGAATCTGGAATCTGAGGGTGAAAAAATCTAAATACTGAGGAAATCATCTTTAAAGTTGTTCAAATGAATTCTTAGCAATGCATATTACTTATCAAAAATTACGTTTTAATATATTTACACTAGGAAATTTACAAAATGTATTCATGGGACATGATCTTTACATAATATCATATCATATGATATATATCATATGATTTGTGGCAGAAAAGAAAAATTTATAATTTTGACCCATACAATGTATTTTTGGCTGTTGCTACAAATATACCCCAGAGACTTGAGACTGCTTTTGTACTCCAGGGTCACATTTATGCCGTTGTGGGAGTCTTATTCTACTAAAACGTTACAATCTATTCTTGTGATTCAAAGGTGTATTTTCAGAATCATTACTCCGGTGTTATTTTAAGGTTCCTTACTGATGTACTGTAGTTAATGTGAACGCATGGTTAATTTACCATTTGTTTCTTTTGTTCAGGACTCATTCGTCAATTCCCAAGATGGGAAATCATTACCACTAAAAGAGGTGAAGATGTAAAGATGGAAACCATCGGAATCAACTCTCTTCAACACGTGCATCACAACTCCATATGAACCATCATACACACAAATCCTCCTGAACTTCACGCAAACAGTGACAGCTCAGTCTAACTGCTCAAGCTCAAGTGAAAGGAAGATTCTTACCTTTAGACTGCTGATAACCCTTTTCTGTTCATTCATGAAACACAAGTACAAAAAGTTGGAGACTGTTGAATTCAGTTCGCACAAGTATGTTTTAATATGTGTCATGATGTGACTTTCATAACCTGACAACTGTACAGCACACGGGAAATAAGAGAAGAAAGTATTTCAGGAATATCTTCAGTGATTAATGTGTGTTATAATGTGTAGTGTAATGTGTGACTGATTACAGTGCACTGCATCATATTTGCTTAATGAAATCCAAGATGACTTTCTTACTCATTTTGGGTGCCGATTCCAAAAATAGTGTATGTTCTGACAATGTATGATACATTTTGTAGCTTTTTTTGCTTTCTGTGAGGTGAAGAAGCTTCACATTATCTGTTAATTGCCAGAAAACTGCAACAAAAACATGAATCATGTCTGAATCTGAGCCAGATTGCAACTAATTGTTTTCACGTGCATGATTATTTGATGCCTAATACTTATTTCAAGGTCAGAATTATGGTCAATGACAGTTTAAGTTTTAAGTCATGAAATTTAGTATTTGAACATGTGTTTACACTCCTTTGCAGACTGTAAGTTAAAATATACAATATAAATACTTTTTACCATTAAAGGGGTCATCAGATGCCCATTTTCCACAAGTTGATATGATTCTTTTGGGTCCTAATGAAAAGTCTGTAACATAGTTTGGTTAAAATTTCTCAATGGTAGTGTAAAAAACAGGTTTTTACCCTGTCATAACAACTCTTTTCAGAGCAAGCCATTTTGTACCATGTTCCTTTAAATGTTAATGAGCTCTGCTGACTCCGCCCCTCTCTTCCGAGTAGCTCTAACTGTTTACTTTAGCCGCATTCATCGAGAAACTTGCTAATTAGCACATTATTAGGAACAGTGAGTTGTAAAGATTAAGTAAAAAAAACCTTATACTCACTTCTGTTGGGTCTAAGGTAAGAACCAGTCAGTGGCGCCCCCAGAAAATTTTAACAGGGGTGGCCAAATGAGGCCACAGTAAATTTTGGGGGTGGCACATTAAAATAAAGAAAAAAAAATAAGGGTTTGCAATATAGACAAAAAGTTATATCTCTGTGAGTTCTAGGATTTTATCGATAACGATAATTACACTATTTTGCTGAGTGTTATTGTGCTGATATCTTATTTTTAATTGTGCAGACACCTGAGTTTTTTTTTTTTTTTACCTTTACACCATTGTTACTAAAAGTGTGCACCATATTTTAGGTCAAATACTTGCATTTGGGCTGTTACCAAGCAAATGCAATCAGTATCAACAAAATTGATCTTTGCAATGCAGATAAAACAGAAGCTGCATCTGAAGTACCATTTAGATGTTTTTACACACTGTTTAATGCAGCTCCGTGGAACATGGAATACTTTAACCTGCAGTTACAAATGAACAAATAATGTTTTGATATTTTAAAGATAAAACATTGAAAACTGATGTTTGAAATTATTTAAAAAATGAAAAGGTTCCATTAAATGTGAAATTAAAACCGCCAATAGGTGCAGCGAGTCATTGTTAATAAGTGAGTCATTGCGATTGAACCGAATCATTTAAACGGTTGATTCATTCAGGAACGAAACACTTTAATGTTGCTCAGACAGGGCCGGCCCTGACCAATTTGCTGCCCTAGGAAAGATTTTACCTGGCGCCCCATGCATCACAGCCCATTTCACCCTGTCATTGTGTTCATGATTTAGCATATATATATATATATATATATATATATATATATATATATATATATATATATATATATATATATATACACACACACATTACAGCAGAACTGTTTCCAACACTCATAATAAATCATCATATTAAAATGATTTCTAAAGGATCATGTGATAGACCGGATGTCACATGTGACACTGAAGAATGGAGTAATGATGCTGAAAATTCAGCTTTGCATCACAGAAATAAATGATACTTTAAAACAAATTATTTTAAATTGTAGTAATATATCACAATATTACATTTTTGATCAAATAAATGCAGGCTTGATGAGCAGAAGAAACTTCTTTCAAAAACATTAAAAATAGTAATGTTTCCAAACTTTTGGCTTGTACTGTATCCCCTGCACAACTGTAGAGTAAAACATTAATAAAAAAGTGATAATAAAAAATGCGTCTTAAAACTGACATGATTGTACAAAATCACAGTCTGGGGACTCAGAACTCAGAACAACTGCTAACATTAAGTTTAAGGTAAAAATAACTGCCATGAAATTATAGTATCTTACTCCTATGCAATAAATTGTTCTTTCACTACATCTCTTTACCTCTGTCTTTATCCTCTTCTCTTCTTTTTGGCACTGTATCTATCGCAGACTATGCTCATTTATAATGTGTCATGTAAATTCGGCCTTCCGTCACAATCAGGAAACTTTCACCGTGTCTAGAACTGGCGCGAGCTGCCAGGCCCGTTTCTACGAGCTGTGTGTTAACAAAAGCAGTGCTGTCTACATTGGATGCGGTGTCGGGCACGCTACACAACAAATTACCAACAACTGATCATGCGCGCTCTGTTTCTGACGCACTTCAAGCACTCGATGGATAGGGGAAGAATGAATAGCCGGACTTTTTTTTTTTTTTTTTGCTTTATTTGGTAGTATTTCGAATTAATGGTTTTAAAATAGTAGCCTATTATAAAAAAAAATATATGTAAAAAAAAATAAAAAAATAAAAATTCACTGGTTCACTCATTCTGGCGCCCCTATGGATGAGTGGCGCCCTTAGCATTTGCCTATACCGCCTATGCCGCGGGCCGGCCCTGTGCTCAGAGACGCAAAACTGTGGCTGCAGCAGGTGCTGCACTTTTTTTTTTCACTTCTTAAACTATTGTGAATTTACATTTTGCATTTAAATTAATAGGACCCACTGTAAATAATCCTAGGGGTGGCCGCAGGGGTGGCCAGAGTTTATACAGGGGTGGCTGTGGCCACCCCTGGCCACCCCTTGGGGGCGCCCCTGGGACCAGTCCAGTCTGTGCTGAAACGCTACTGTCAATCAAACTATTGTGGGAGGGGGCTGTTTCTGTGACATCATCTGTGATCAGCTCGATTTGAGAAAGTGGAAATGATTTAATGCGATTAAATATATATATATATATATATATATATATATATATATATATATATATAAAACAGGTGGATTTTTCTCATTATAAGGTGGTTGTGTACACACACTGCCAACACACAGTTAATTTCAAACAACTTGTAAAAGTGCATGTAACCCCTTTAAAAAACATTTTACATTTGGCTGCTTTTGTAACTTTGATAAGTGCATTAAAGCTGTACACATGATGGAAGGTTTCATTGATCTTTTTTTTTTTTACTACGCATTATCAAATTAGGTAATATGAGGCCTCTTTTTTTTTTTTTTTTTTTCTTTTTCTTTTTTTAGATGTCATGGATTTCTGTGTAATAAATCAGATCACAGGCACAGATGTAATGCAGTCGAATGTATGTGTCCAACCCTTTTGTCTCCTTTCAACAAATTTGCAGACAACGACATTCCTTAAGGTCAGTTCACTTTATTAATTTCATATGGCTTCAAATATCCAGAATACTCTGCCCTGCAAACAAAGTGCAGTAAGTACAGCAGCACACTGATTATGAGTGTTTTTTGTGTGTCACGGCACAGATCCTGCTCTCAGAGACAACTCAAGACTTCTGTGTGTAGATAGTTTCTGTTAGCAGTCTGTGTGGATGTGGATGTTACAGTATTTGTATTACAGTATTTCTATAGAAACATTCTTGGTGTAAACTGAGTCTGACATTCAGTAATAAAGATAACTGGTGGCTAAATTGCAAACTGTGCACGTCTTGTATTTTTTTCCATGTTAGTGAGTCATTTAACAAGCAAACGATCTTCTAAATTATTCCACATACGTTCTGCCTTTCCATTACAGATATGCGCAAAACTTTAGTGATATTATATAAATGTTGTTAATTGCAATTAATCGATTTGGCAGCACTAATTCAAATATTTATTGACATCATAAGTGGTACTCTTCTGAACAGACGGGTTTATGATGTGCGTAGTTATTAAATGAACGATCTAGACACAGAAGCAGCTCAAATGTGTCAGGTTTTCATCATTCCCAGATTTACAATTATGTTATTTCACAGTTCCAATCACTGTACTATTATTCAAACACAGTAGTGCCTAAAATCAACATTAAAATTCAATTATATTGATATTATATGCTAAAATAATAGCTAAAATAAACACAAAAATACTAGTACTGTAATTGCTTCTGGACAGTTGAACTTCAAATTACCCTATACACTTTTTATAATTTTAATATTACACTGATTTCAATGCTTTAAAAAAATACTCAGTTCCTCTTCTTCTGACGGACTCCCATTGTGGTGTTTTCTTCTCTCGGTGTGTGTTATCTCAGCGAGGGTTGTGTGTGGTGTTTCTCCTCTCGGTGTGTTCCGAGTGACGGTGTGTGTTATCTAAGCGAGGGGCGTTTGTGTGTGGTGTTTCTCCTCTCGGTGTGTTCCGAGTGACGGTGTGTGTTATCTCAGCAAGGGTTGTGTGTGTGGTGTTTCTCCTCTCGGTGTATTCTGAGTGACGGTGTGTGTTATCTCAGCGAGGGTTGTGTGTGATGTTTCTCCTCTCGGTGTATTCCGAGTGACGGTGTGTGTTATCTCAGCGAGGGTGAGCCTCTCAGTGAGGGTCGTTTGTAGTGTTTCTCCTCTCGGTGTGTTCTGAGTGACGGTGTGTGTTATTTCAGTGAGGGTTGTGTGTAGTGTTTCTCCTCTCGGTGTGTTCCGAGTGACGGTGTGTGTTATCTCAGTGAGGGTTGTGTGTGATGTTTCTCCTCTCGGTGTATTCCGAGTGACGGTGTGTGTTATCTCAGCGAGGGTTGTGTGTAGTGTTTCTCCTCTCGGTGTGTTCTGAGTGACGGTGTGTGTTATCTCAGCAAGGGTTGTGTGTGTGGTGTTTCTCCTCTCGGTGTCTTCCGAGTGACGGTGTGTGTTATCTCAGTGAGGGTCATGTGTGGTGTTTCTCCTCTCGGTGTGTTCCGAGTGACGGTGTGTGTTATCTCAGTGAGGGTCGTTTGTAGTGTTTCTCCTCTCGGTGTGTTCTGAGTGACGGTGTGTGTTATTTCAGTGAGGGTTGTGTGTAGTGTTTCTCCTCTCGGTGTGTTCCGAGTGACGGTGTGTGTTATCTCAGTGAGGGTTGTGTGTGATGTTTCTCCTCTCGGTGTATTCCGAGTGACGGTGTGTGTTATCTCAGCGAGGGTGAGCCTCTCAGTGAGGGTCGTTTGTAGTGTTTCTCCTCTCGGTGTGTTCTGAGTGACGGTGTGTGTTATTTCAGTGAGAGGTTGTGTGTAGTGTTTCTCCTCTCGGTGTGTTCCGAGTGACGGTGTGTGTTATCTCAGTGAGGGTTGTGTGTGATGTTTCTCCTCTCGGTGTATTCCGAGTGACGGTGTGTGTTATCTCAGCGAGGGTTGTGTGTAGTGTTTCTCCTCTCGGTGTGTTCTGAGTGACGGTGTGTGTTATCTCAGCAAGGGTTGTGTGTGTGGTGTTTCTCCTCTCGGTGTCTTCCGAGTGACGGTGTGTGTTATCTCAGTGAGGGTCGTGTGTGGTGTTTCTCCTCTCGGTGTGTTCCGAGTTACGGTGTGTGTTATCTCAGCGAGGGTTGTGTGTATGGTGTTTCTCCTCTCGTTGTGTTCTGAGTGACGGTGTGTGTTATCTCAGCGAGGGTTGTGTGTTGTGTTTCTCCTCTTGGTGTGTTCCGAGTGACGGTGTGTGTTATCTCAGTGAGGGTCGTGTGTGGTGTTTCTCCTCTCGGTGTGTTCTGAGTGACGGTGTGTGTTATCTCAGCGAGGGTTGTGTGTTGTGTTTCTCCTCTTGGTGTGTTCCGAGTGACGGTGTGTGTTATCTCAGTGAGGGTCGTGTGTGGTGTTTCTCCTCTCGGTGTGTTCTGAGTGACAGTGTGTGTTATCTCAGTGAGGGTCGTGTGTGGTGTTTCTCCTCTCTGTGTGTTCCGAGTGACGGTGTGTGTTATCTCAGCGAGGGTTGTGTGTGTGGTGTTTCTTCTCTCGGTGTGTTCTGAGTGACGATGTGAGTTATCTCAGCGAGGGTTGTGTGTGTGGTGTTACTCCTCTCGGTGTGTTCCGAGTGACGGTGTGTGTTATCTCAGTGAGGGTCGTGTGTAGTGTTTCTCCTATCGGTGTGTTCTGAGTGACGGTGTGTGTTATCTCAGTGAGGGTTGTGTGTAGTGTTTCTCCTCTCGGTGTGTTCCGAGTGACGGTGTGTGTTATCTCAGTGAGGGTCGTGTGTAGTGTTTCTCCTCTCGGTGTGTTCTGAGTGACGGTGTGTGTTATCTCAGTGAGGGTTGTGTGTAGTGTTTCTCCTCTCGGTGTGTTCCGAGTGACGGTGTGTGTTATCTCAGTGAGGGTTGTGTGTGGTGTTTCTCCTCTCGGTGTGTTCCGAGTGACGGTGTGTGTTATCTCAGCGAGGGTTGTGTGTGTGGTGTTTCTCCTCTCGGTGTGTTCCGAGTGACGGTGTGTGTTATTTCAGTGAGGGTTGTGTGTAGTGTTTCTCCTCTCGGTGTGTTCTGAGTGACGGTGTGTGTTATCTCAGCGAGGGTTGTGTGTAGTGTTTCTCCTCTCGGTGTGTTCTGAGTGACGGTGTGTGTTATCTCAGTGAGGGTCGTGTGTCGTGTTTCTCCTCTCGGTGTGTTCCGAGTTACGGTGTGTGTTATCTCAGCGAGGGTTGTGTGTGTGGTGTTTCTCCTCTCGGTGTGTTCTGAGTGACGGTGTGTGTTATCTCAGCGAGGGTTGTGTGTTGTGTTTCTCCTCTTGGTGTGTTCCGAGTGACGGTGTGTGTTATCTCAGTGAGGGTCGTGTGTGGTGTTTCTCCTCTCGGTGTGTTCTGAGTGACGGTGTGTGTTATCTCACTGAGGGTTGTGTGTGGTGTTTCTCCTATCGGTGTGTTCTGAGTGACGGTGTGTGTTATCTCAGTGAGGGTTGTGTGTAGTGTTTCTCCTCTCGGTGTGTTCCGAGTGACGGTGTGTGTTATCTCAGTGAGGGTCGTGTGTAGTGTTTCTCCTCTCGGTGTGTTCTGAGTGACGGTGTGTGTTATCTCAGTGAGGGTTGTGTGTAGTGTTTCTCCTCTCGGTGTGTTCCGAGTGACGGTGTGTGTTATCTCAGTGAGGGTTGTGTGTGGTGTTTCTCCTCTCGGTGTGTTCCGAGTGACGGTGTGTGTTATCTCAGCGAGGGTTGTGTGTGTGGTGTTTCTCCTCTCGGTGTGTTCCGAGTGACGGTGTGTGTTATCTCAGTGAGGGTTGTGTGTAGTGTTTCTCCTCTCGGTGTGTTCTGAGTGACGGTGTGTGTTATCTCAGCGAGGGTTGTGTGTAGTGTTTCTCCTCTCGGTGTGTTCTGAGTGACGGTGTGTGTTATCTCAGTGAGGGTCGCGTGTCGTGTTTCTCCTCTCGGTGTGTTCCGAGTTACGGTGTGTTTTATCTCAGCGAGGGTTGTGTGTGTGGTGTTTCTCCTCTCGGTGTGTTCTGAGTGACGGTGTGTGTTATCTCAGCGAGGGTTGTGTGTTGTGTTTCTCCTCTTGGTGTGTTCCGAGTGACGGTGTGTGTTATCTCAGTGAGGGTCGTGTGTGGTGTTTCTCCTCTCGGTGTGTTCTGAGTGACGGTGTGTGTTATCTCACTGAGGGTTGTGTGTGGTGTTTCTCCTCTCGGTGTGTTCTGAGTGACGGTGTGTTATCTCAGTGAGGGTCATGTGTGGTGTTTCTCCTCTCGGTGTGTTCCGAGTGACGGTGTGTGTTATCTCAGTGAGGGTCGTGTGTGTTGTTTCTCCTCTCGGTGTGTTCCGAGTGACGGTGTGTGTTATCTCACTGAGGGTTGTGTGTGGTGTTTCTCCTCTCGGTGTGTTCTGAGTGACGGTGTGTGTTATCTCAGTGAGGGTCGTGTGTGGTGTTTCTCCTCGCTGTGTGTTCCGAGTGACGGTGTGTGTTATCTCAGCGAGGGTTGTGTGTGTGGTGTTTCTTCTCTCGGTGTGTTCTGAGTGACGGTGTGTGTTATCTCAGCGAGGGTTGTGTGTGTGCTGTTACTTCTCTCGGTGTGTTCCGAGTGACGGTGTGTGTTATCTCAGTGAGGGTCGTGTGTAGTGTTTCTCCTCTCGGTGTGTTCTGAGTGACGGTGTGTGTTACCTCAGTGAGGGTTGTGTGTGGTGTTTCTCCTCTCGGTGTGTGTTATCTCAGCGAGGGTTGTGTGTGGTGTTTCTCCTCTCGGTGTGTTCTGAGTGACGGTGTGTGTTATCTCAGTGAGGGTCGTGTGTGGTGTTTCTCCTCTCTGTGTGTTCCGAGTGACGGTGTGTGTTATCTCAGTGAGGGTTGTGTGTAGTGTTTCTCCTCTCGGTGTGTTCTGAGTGACGGTGTGTGTTATCTCAGTGAGGGTCGTGTGTGGTGTTTCTCCTCTCTGTGTGTTCCGAGTGACGGTGTGTGTTATCTCAGTGAGGGTCGTGTGTGGTGTTTCTTCTCTCGGTGTGTTTTCCGAGTGACGGTGTGTGTTATCTCAGCGAGGGTTGTGTGTGTGGTGTTACTCCTCTCGGTGTGTTTCTCCTATCGGTGTGTGTGTTATCTCAGTGAGGGTCGTGTGTGGTGTTTCTCCTCGCTGTGTGTTCCGAGTGACGGTGTGTGTTATCTCAGCGAGGGTTGTGTGTGTGGTGTTTCTTCTCTCGGTGTGTTCTGAGTGACGGTGTGTGTTATCTCAGCGAGGGTTGTGTGTGTGCTGTTACTTCTCTCGGTGTGTTCCGAGTGACGGTGTGTGTTATCTCAGTGAGGGTCGTGTGTAGTGTTTCTCCTCTCGGTGTGTTCTGAGTGACGGTGTGTGTTACCTCAGTGAGGGTTGTGTGTGGTGTTTCTCCTCTCGGTGTGTGTTATCTCAGCGAGGGTTGTGTGTGGTGTTTCTCCTCTCGGTGTGTTCTGAGTGACGGTGTGTGTTATCTCAGTGAGGGTCGTGTGTGGTGTTTCTCCTCTCTGTGTGTTCCGAGTGACGGTGTGTGTTATCTCAGTGAGGGTCGTGTGTGGTGTTTCTCCTCTCTGTGTGTTCCGAGTGACGGTGTGTGTTATCTCAGTGAGGGTCGTGTGTGGTGTTTCTCCTCTCTGTGTTTTCCGAGTGACGGTGTGTGTTATCTCAGCGAGGGTTGTGTGTGTGGTGTTTCTCCTCTCGGTGTGTTCTGGGTGATGGTGTGTGTTATCTCAGCGAGGGTTGTGTGTGTGGTGTTTCTTCTCTTGGTGTGTTCTGAGTGACGGTGTGTGTGTGTTATCTCAGCGAGGGTTGTGTGTGGTGTTTCTCCTCTCGGTGTGTGGTGTTTCTCCTCTCAGTGTGTTCTGAGTGACGGTGTGTGTTTTCTCAGTGAGGGTCGTGTGTGGTGTTTCTCCTCTCGGTGTGTTCTGAGTGACGGTGTGTGTTATCTCAGTGAGGGTTGTGTGTGGTGTTTCTCCTCTCGGTGTGTTCCGAGTGACGGTGTGTGTTATCTCAGTGAGGGTTGTGTGTAGTGTTTCTCCTCTCGGTGTGTTCTGAATGACGGTGTGTGTTATCTCAGTGAGGGTCATGTGTGGTGTTTCTCCTCTCTGTGTGTTCCGAGTGACGGTGTGTGTTATCTCAGCGAGGGTTGTGTGTGGTGTTTCTCCTCTCGGTGTGTTCCGATGACGGTGTGTGTTATCTCAGTGAGGGTCATGTGTGGTGTTTCTCCTCTCTGTGTGTTCCGAGTGACGGTGTGTGTTATCTCAGCGAGGGTTGTGTGTGGTGTTTCTCCTCTCTGTGTGTTCCGAGTGACGGTGTGTGTACTCCAGGTTTTTGGTCTTTGGCTCCGCTCATAAACGCTGCTTTATCATATCAAATCAAAACGCCATTGTAACTTTTCTAAAGACAGTCCTTTCCCTTCAGAGATACATTCATATAAAACACATGAGAGGAGTTTTGATCTTGAAACGTGCAGTGCTCATGTTTATTCAATGTGTGTGGTGTTCCGAGTGACGGTGTGTGTTATCTCAGTGAGGGTTGTGTGTAGTGTTTCTCCTCTCGGTGTGTTCTGGGTGATGGTGTGTGTTATCTCAGCGAGGGTTGTGAGTGTGGTGTTTCTTCTCTTGGTGTGTTCTGAGTGACATGTGTGTGTGTTATCTCAGCGAGGGTTGTGTGTGGTGTTTCTCCTCTCGGTGTGTTCTGAGTGACGGTGTGTGTTATCTCAGTGAGGGTCGTGTGTGGTGTTTCTCCTCTCGGTGTGTTCCGAGTGACGGTGTGTGTTATCTCAGTGAGGGTTGTGTGTAGTGTTTCTCCTCTCGGTGTGTTCTGAATGACGGTGTGTGTTATCTCAGTGAGGGTCATGTGTGGTGTTTCTCCTCTCGGTGTGTTCCGAGTGACGGTGTGTGTTATCTCAGCGAGGGTTGTGTGTGGTGTTTCTCCTCTCGGTGTGTTCCGAGTGACGGTGTGTCATCTCAGCGAGGGATGTGTGTGTGGTGTTTCTCCTCTTGGTGTGTTCCGAGTGACGGTGTGTGTTATCTCAGTGAGGGTTGTGTGTAGTGTTTCTCCTCTCGGTGTGTTCTGAGTAACGGTGTGTGTTATCTCAGCGAGGGTTGTGTGTGTGGTGTTTCTCCTCTCGGTGTGTTCCGAGTGACGGTGTGTGTTATCTCAGCGAGGGTTGTGTGTGGTGTTTCTCCTCTCGGTGTGTTCCGAGTGACGGTGTGTGTTATCTCAGCGAGGGTTATGTGTGGTGTTTCTCCTCTCGGTGTGTGTTATCTCAGCGAGGGTTGTGTGTGGTGTTTCTCCTCTCGGTGTGTTCCGAGTGACGGTGTGTGTTATCTCAGCGAGGGTTGTGTGTGGTGTTTCTCCTCTCGGTGTGTTCCGAGTGACGGTGTGTTATCTCAGCGAGGGGCGTTTGTGTGTGGTGTTTCTCCTCTCGGTGTGTTCCGAGTGACGGTGTGGGTTATCTCAGCAAGGGTTGTGTGTGTGGTGTTTCTCCTCTCGGTGTGTTCCGAGTGACGGTGTGTGTTATCTCAGTGAGGGTCGTTTGTAGTGTTTCTCCTCTCGGTGTGTTCTGAGTGACGGTGTGTGTTATTTCAGTGAGGGTTGTGTGTAGTGTTTCTCCTCTCGGTGTGTTCCGAGTGACGGTGTGTGTTATCTCAATGAGGGTCATGTGTGGTGTTTCTCCTCTCGGTGTGTTCCGAGTGACGGTGTGTGTTATCTCAGCGAGGGTTGTGTGTGGTGTTTCTCCTCTCGGTGTGTTCCGAGTGACGGTGTGTGTTATCTCAGCGAGGGTTATGTGTGGTGTTTCTTCTCTCGGTGTGTGTTATCTCAGCGAGGGTTGTGTGTGGTGTTTCTCCTCTCGGTGTGTTCCGAGTGACGGTGTGTGTTATCTCAGCGAGAGTTGTGTGTGGTGTTTCTCCTCTCGGTGTGTTCCGAGTGACGGTGTGTGTTATCTCAGCGAGGGTTGTGTGTTGTGTTTCTCCTCTTGGTGTGTTCCGAGTGACGGTGTGTGTTATCTCAGTGAGGGTCGTGTGTTGTGTTTTTCCTCTCGGTGTGTGTTATCTCAGCGAGGGTTGTGTGTGATGTTTCTCCTCTCGGTGTGTTCTGAGTGACGGTGTGTGTTATCTCAGTGAGGGTCGTGTGTGGTGTTTCTCCTCTCGGTGTGTTCCGAGTGACGGTGTGTGTTATCTCAGTGAGGGTTGTGTGTAGTGTTTCTCCTCTCGGTGTGTTCTGAATGACGGTGTGTGTTATCTCAGTGAGGGTCATGTGTGGTGTTTCTCCTGTCGGTGTGTTCCGAGTGACGGTGTGTGTTATCTCAGCGAGGGTTGTGTGTGGTGTTTCTCCTCTCGGTGTGTTCCGAGTGACGGTGTGTGTTATCTCAGTGAGGGTCGTGTGTGGTGTTTCTCCTCTTGGTGTGTTCCGAGTGACGGTGTGTGTACTCCAGGTTTTTGGTCTTTGGCTCCGCTCATAAACGCTGCTTTATCATATCAAATCAAAACGCCATTGTAACTTTTCTAAAGACAGTCCTTTCCCTTCAGAGATACATTCATATAAAACACATGAGAGGAGTTTTGATCTTGAAACGTGCAGTGCTCATGTTTATTCAATGTGTGTGGTGTTTCTCCTCTCGGTGTGTTCCGAGTGACGGTGTGTGTTATCTCAGTGAGGGTTGTGTGTAGTGTTTCTCCTCTCGGTGTGTTCTGGGTGATGGTGTGTGTTATCTCAGCGAGGGTTGTGTGTGTGGTGTTTCTTATCTTTGTGTGTTCTGAGTGACGGTGTGTGTGTGTTATCTCAGCGAGGGTTGTGTGTGGTGTTTCTCCTCTCGGTGTGTGTTATCTCAGCGAGGGTTGTGTGTGGTGT
This sequence comes from Carassius carassius, assembly GCF_963082965.1. NCBI lineage: Eukaryota > Metazoa > Chordata > Actinopteri > Cypriniformes > Cyprinidae > Carassius > Carassius carassius. The sequence goes on from NC_081785.1 coordinate 28,787,628, forward strand.
TTCTCCTCTCGGTGTGTTCTGAGTGACGGTGTGTGTTATCTCAGTGAGGGTCGTGTGTGGTGTTTCTCCTCTCGATGTGTTCCGAGTGACGGTGTGTGTTATCTCAGTGAGGGTTGTGTGTAGTGTTTCTCCTCTCGGTGTGTTCTGAATGACGGTGTGTGTTATCTCAGTGAGGGTCATGTGTGGTGTTTCTCCTCTCGGTGTGTTCCGAGTGACGGTGTGTGTTATCTCAGCGAGGGTTGTGTGTGGTGTTTCTCCTCTTGGTGTGTTCCGAGTGACGGTGTGTGTTATCTCAGTGAGGGTCGTGTGTGGTGTTTCTCCTCTCTGTGTGTTCCGAGTGACGGTGTGTGTACTCCAGGTTTTTGGTCTTTGGCTCCGCTCATAAACGCTGCTTTATCATATCAAATCAAAATGCCATTGTAACTTTTCTAAAGACAGTCCTTTCCCTTCAGAGATACATTCATATAAAACACATGAGAGGAGTTTTGATCTTGAAACGTGCAGTGCTCATGTTTATTCAATGAAGTCAAACGCCACAAATACAGTAAATCAATGTATGGGAAACAATGTATATCGAAATATCGGAAATGTGTTTAAAAATCATCACCGTTATTTTAAAAAATATTTCGCTATACATATATCGATATTGAATTATTGTGCAGCTCTAATTTTAATGTCACATAAATGTGAAATTCATCTGACAGAGGAAATATCAGTGCTTTTTTTGCTTTAGCACGTGTTGTGATGCGAAACATCCGTGCATTGTCTGGAGTCGTGTCAGTAATAAGCGGATTCTCGGGCTGCTCTTCTGTGCAGAAGCCACTGCGTCCAAAGATTTGGCCATCCGCACTGTTGGAGGTACAGACACTGAGAAATCTTGTGTGTTTGATACAGAAGAATTGATTTAATTACAGATCAAAATATTCTGCAAAGCTACACAACAGAGGAATCCAATCAGTAATTGCATCACTCTTTTCATTACTGTATTTTCTAATGCATAGAATATCTGAGGCTGGATCCAATATAAATCAACTCTGCATATTATATGATTCACAGTTTATTTCAGTGACATTAGCGTGTTATTAAGCTATATGCTGATAAGCATAAAATTAATCAGCAAATAAACATCTCCGAAAGAATGTTAAGGGGTTTCAAATCAGAATATAACTTTTTGACTTTTTGTTATGTAACCGGGCATAATTTTCATACATGTCTTCTGTAGAGGACACCAGGACAAACGGCTGTTAATCAGGCATTTTGGGGAAACACAACAAGAAATTATAGATCAAACTTCCTATGAAATATGAAATATTCTTACGGAAATGTTGCCAAATTATTACTCCCATTATAACACTTATTTTTTCATTATGGTTTGCTCCAAGAACAAATTAATATGCAAATTAAATGCAAAACATTGTTTAGAATAGGAAAACCACATTTTTAAAATTTTACACACATATTGCATAAAGTAAAGTAGCATATCCAATAATTCTGTTATATCTTTCATAACATGGCTGAGAATCATCTTTGTACAAAGTTACTAAAATAGACAAAAAGTAGTCTGAAAGCTAAAAACTGAATGGTGAATGAAAAAATAAATCATTGTTTTTGCCTATTCATGTCTACTTTATTTTTTAATAACTTAGCCCTGACTTTCTTTAAGGACATCGAGTAAAATATGAATAAAACATAATTTTTCAAAAAAAAAAAAATTTTTTTTCTATATTTATTTCTAATGCTCCAACCAATGCAATGTCATTAAAAAAATGACATTGCTATGCCTCATTAAAGAGCATCAAAACAACATTTATTGTTTGGATTTCATTTCAAATTTGAAAGTTATTGTATTGTAGACATACTTCAAATAATGTACAGTGGCATTTCACACATCAGAAGAAACAAACAAAAAAAAATCTATAATTGTTTATCAAAATATAGTTTAAAATTAATTATACATTTTGCCAACCTAGCCTTAGACAACACAAACAAATGTCCTTCCTTAATCGGATTGAACTCTTTCATCAATACTTTTTGATAATTAATGTATTATGTAGCTATATATCAGCATTTTCTAGTTTTCTGGGATAGCCTCTGTGTTGGGCACTCCTGTGATTTGTGAAATGTTCAACCAAACACTAGTTTGTGGTGTGCAGTGTGTATCCCACAATGATAATATGTTACCAGAGACACACACATTCTCACTCAGCAGCAACAACGTCCACACAACCAGCTTCCCAGTGGGCGGACAGCATGTGTTCATTGGCAGTTTGAGTTGAGCACATTTTGTTTGGACGCCTGCCTCTCTGAAACAGCGCAATAGATCAAACTGACCATATGCTGCCGCTGTGGTGTTATTTCAAGGGTTTATGTTCCCCTCGCTATCTCAGATGCAAACCTCATCCTCAGTATTACGGTCAACGCTCCCGTCATTTTCCAGGTTGTACGAGCTCACCAGAAAAGACCGGCTCTACAAAAACATCCAGAGGATGCAGCAAACCCACAGCTTTCAAAACTTCCACATCGTACCCCAGACCTTTGTGCTTCCTGCCGAGTACCAGGAATTCAGCAGTGAGTGGGCACCTCATCCAATCAGCACTCAGACTAGTGTTTGGCTGTTAACATAAACAGTGTCTATTAGAAAAATGTGTCTGCTTCTCCTCTGGGCTTTAATAACACCCTCTCTGTCCTCACGCAATCCTCAGGCTCCTTCAGCAAAGACAGGGGCGCGTGGATCATCAAACCAGTGGCGTCCCCCAGAGCCAGAGGCATCTATCTGTGAGTATGACATGCATTTTAAGGCATCACTGGTGTGTTTCTGACGTTAAAAATCAATCTATTTCCCACAAGACTAGACAGGGCTTAGTTTGATTACTTAGGAGATCACAAAGTTTCCCTGGAGTTAATAATAATAAGTTTAATTTTAACTTCACTTGATGCTATATGATGCATATGATTAATTTAAACATTTATTCTCCTGGTTCAGATTCATGCGAATCATGTAAACAGCTACAAATCCACCCATGCAGCTTCAGCTAATGCAACACAAATGAATTACATGAACTTCAGATTACATATCCAAGTAGATTGAACACAGTCAAATTAGGTTGTGTTGCTTTCGTTTAATTTAAAGGGGTGGTTCATTACGATTTCACGTTTTTAGCATTAGCTTGTAATTTTGCTGTTTGAGCATTAACAAATATCTGCAACGTTACAAAGCTGAAAGTTTAATTAAAATGGAGATATGTCTTTTAAAATTCGGGCAGTTTAAAACCGGCTGGTAGGGACTACAACAGGTTACTTCCCGGGTTTGTGACATCACAAACCTGGATAAACCCCGCCCTCTGGAAAAGGCAGCAAAGGGGCAGGGCCATGCTGCACTGCTTTAGAGAAGAGGAAGCGAAAACTAGGGGTGCATGTAAAAATCTGTTCATATATGAATTGATTCTGTCTTCTAATGATTCTAATGGATTCACAAGTTTCAAAATCAGTGTCAAAATCTAAAGCTGCGGTTCTTAATACTGTTCCTGGCGGTACCCTGCTCTGCATGGGTCTACCATTAAAATCCGTGCTGGCACAGGTTCTGCGTGATCCTCTTCAGTAATATCCTCTGCTTCTCAATCGGGCTCAAATTGATTAGTGATATTAATGACGCCGTTGTTTACAATACAACCGGAGCACATGCTGCTGTGGTGAGGGGCGGGAAGTTTAGACACGCACTAGAGGTGGTTTAACCAATCACAACACACTGGGCTAGCTAACCAATCAGGGTCCATCACCTGTTTCTGAGGGAGGGGCTTCACAAAAGAAGGAAATGATCAGCATGTTTCTCAGAGTACGAACAGAGCGGTTAGTTATGTGAATTATGTTTTGTAAAAAACGAAACATTGACACATGTTAGACTGCACCCCAGAAACACAAACAAGCCTAGAAAACAGTGAAACACCCCTTTAAGTTGAACAAGCAGCAAAAATATTATTTTCTAATGTAAATGGCATCATGTGCTGATTTGTATAAATAGCAGAAAGAGAGCATTTTTAAGCATGATTTTCTGCTGATTACATCAACGTGCCTATATGGGTCTATATTGAATCTAAAAGAGTGTTTATCATGTCTCTGTAATCTGACAGTTTTGTTCTGTGCTGCTTGATATCTCACGTTCGGTGTTTCAGCCGAGTCAGATCCCACTGGATGAGAATATTCTGATGTCGCGCTACATCAGCAATCCATTGACGGTGAGTCTACAGCACTAACACCAGCAGATTCAACACAGTCTGCATGTTTTTAAATGGAGTTCATTTTGCATATCTGCTTTTAAGTTTGGCGTGCGTCCGTATGTGCTGGTGACCTCATACGACCCTCTCCTGATCTATCTCTATGAGGAAGGCCTGGCCTGGTAATTCATTTGCATCATCTAGGGTTTTAAATTAAGCCCCGCCATCTAACAGTAAGCATCACACATCTAGGACACTTGATTAGAAATGTTGTTGCTTGCATAGAAGAATTCATGCTTTAACAAACAGAAGGTATGAAAGCTTCTGGTTGAGAAATTCAGAAAATCAAACTTCAGTTTAGTCTACACTAGAGTGGCTAGACTAAACTAAATACACTAGGTGGCTCTTATAAGTTACTAGACCAATTTTAAACCAAAAGATAGGTTCGAAATAAACAAATCAAGCCTCCAGACAGAGTTTAAAGTCAGCTTTTGGTTATGTCAGACTCAAAAAGAACTAAATGGACCAATTCTAACTGTTGAAGCTTTCTGAGGATCACTGAAGAGTCTGTCGAATGAGTCTGAGGCATATACTGGAAATATGACTACATTATGACTACAGATGAAAATGAATTAAACTATAGTTTATTGTCCATGCAGATCATATTTTATGTGTAAAGCTAAATCATGGAGTTTATTAGACTAGTTTATTCTTTTTATATACTTCAACAGTGTAGAACACATCCATGTGCAAAAATTTACTGTGGGAAACCTGTGCAAGATGTAGATAACTATTTATCAGTCGTATGCTGTTCTACAGAATGAAAGTGAAAACAAACACCATTAGCTTTAACATTAATCATCTGAAAAAAACGCTCTGTGAAAATTAATTGCTCCTCCCATCTCTTTGTATCCTGATCTTCATAATTACATGACGGAAAGCAGTAATTATGACATGGCCTTCTTATTAAATGGCCAATCATTGTGATTTGCTAAAAATAATATCTAATAATTTCTTTACTGTATCATATGATATACATATTTCTTATGTCTTTAAATGATCAAGATGATGCAAACCTGGCTGTTAAACCTGTTTCACACTCAATCTCCTTGTGTCTTCTGTCTCTGATTGATAGTTTAGAGTGTTTTAACCAGTCAAAGCTCTTTCAGTGTAATTGTAGAAGCGTCCAGCTTCAGCTCGTGTCAAATCTTGTCTGATTTTGATCAATTAAAGGTCAGAATAAGGTCAGTAATATCCCCAGATGAACTCTTACTGGACTGAAGCAACTGAGTCTTATGGTCAAAAGGTTTGAAATAATTAAAACCTTTTTTTTATGTTTTTGAATTCTCTTCTGCTCACCAAAGCTGCATTTATTCAATCAAAAATACAGTAAAAACATTTACATTATGATATTAGAATGATCACATCATCGTTCTTATATGTATTATCCAGAAATCTTCTTTTTTTTTTTAAAGAAAAATAATTTTCAAATGTATTAACTTTGATCATCAAGCTTTTGAGGAGCGTTTTTGTCTTCATCTCTCAAATCAGCACTGGATTGCATTGAAGTATATGTTTGTATTATTTCAATCTAATCTTACTAAGACATATAACTGTAGATATAGACTAACGACTGATATTTCTATCATATAAAGTGTTATAAAGATATCACTGATATACATCACAAGCATCAGAATTTACATATAAATATCAGCATCTGCAACTTCTACCTAACCAGAAATATTTCTTTAAGACACTGAAACAGCTCAGGCACTAGATGGCAGCAGAAATGTTCCCAGTGAATTTGGACCGGCTCATCGAGTCCTCAAACAAAGCTTTCCATTGTCTCATAGCTGGAAGGACATTGACAAAAGTTTTTTTTTTTCCTTCAGATTTAAAGCATCATGGAAATGTGATTAGTTCAAAAACATTTTAAGTGAGAATGTTCTCGGGCTTACATAATTGTCTTTTTAAATGTCTTCAACCTGAATAAGCTCCTTTTCATGAAATTTTCTCATAAGCCACGAATAATAGTGGGAAAGATTTCTGGCTCTGTTCGGCAGTATTGGAAAGCCTCACAATCGCTCCGACAGTCGTAACCCTGCATTAAGCGCCTGTGAATTCAATCTAGATATACACACGGGGTCCTGCTTCTGGCACAGCGAGGAGAGTGTTGTCTCAGACATGTGAGTGAGAAGCTCAAACAAATCCTCTGATTCTTGGATGCCATGTGGAGTGAAACTGTGTGAAGTGGATGTGCTGTGTATTGTGGGCCGCTGTGTGTAAAACGCTTGGCCTGGCTCTATTAGGCTTGGCACTGACACCACCTTTACAGAGTGACACACTCTCTTATGAACTGCTGGCGGTACATACTGGCACTTTTCCCTACTCAACTTTTATCTTGGAGATCCCAGAAGCTTTGAAGGCATTCAGGTGCTCTCTGTGTGCCAGGAAATTCTTCCTCCACATGTTGCGTCCACTTCTCCTAAACCCAGCGGCTGTGTATTCTGGGAATACTGTGAGCTTTAGGACAAATCACTCAGATTACAGTTATAAAACTCTGTTTGTGGTTTTGCAGTATTGCCACTGTACCATAATATGCAGTTTATGAGGAGAACAACTGTAAAGCTTAAATCAGAAGTAAAAAGCTAAACTTAGGCTATAAACAAACTACAACCCGGTCACATGACTTCAACATCACCACCGTTAAGCCCCCAACAACTCTTTCAGTCTTTCAAACATTTTCCATGAAAGTTAGAATAGTTTGCAAGAGCATGACAGTAAACATATCAAGGCCCAGTGTGATGAAGTTTATAATCCTGAAAAACCCTGTAGTCCCGTTGAGTTTTTCAAGACAAGTAAAAGTTTTAAAGGAATAATTGACCCAAAAATTTACATTTGCTGAAGATTAGGATGAGTTTCTTCATCAGGTTTGTAGAAATGTAGCGCTGCATCAGTGTCTCATCAATGGATGCTCTGCAGTGAATGGGTGCCGTCAGAATGAGAGTCCTAACAGCTGATAAAAACATCACAATAATCCACAGCACTCCAGTCCATCAGTGAACATCTGGAGAAGACAAAAGATGAAACACATCCAGCATTAAGATGATTTTCACAAAGAGTTTTGCTCTGAATCAGGAGAGAAATCTCATCAAGCAGCGTTTAAACAGCTCTAAACAAATATGTGGCTGAATTTTGAGGTGAGAGACAACAGGAACAGCACGTTTTCATTGGACGAAGTTATAAAAAAAATCACAAGGGAGGTATAATTAATGTGTTTTATGTTGTAGAATAAAATGTAAAAACACATTGAGCTTGTTTTCAGTCTTACTTCAGGCATTTAACCAAAAACCCACTGACTTCAGGACAATGGAACTGCAAAAATGTTTGTTTCCGGGATTTGTCCTACAAGAATATGTCATTCCATCACAGAGCTGGTGTTGTAGTTGTGTGATTTGCTAGTTTTAGTTGGATGGCTGTTGCAGAACCTCTCAGTTTATATGTCACATTAATATTAGATAGATCTGTGGCTGGAGTTTAAGTCGTCCCATGTTAACACAAGGCTGCTTGCTTTGGTACTGTACCTGTTTATTCTTTTCAGCAGGTCAGTTGAATGTCATACTCGCTATTAAGTTCTATTTTCCTTCTTGCTTGTGTGTGTTGTAGGTTTGCCACAGTGAAGTATGACCATGACACAGCAAACATCAAGAACCAGTTCATGCATCTGACCAACTACAGTGTCAACAAAAGAGCAGCGATTACGTCAGGTGAGCTCTCTCGGGGTTTGATATTTCAACTTCTAGTGTGGATATGAATATGTACTCTAAGAATATAGTCTCAGTATTAAACACGACTAAAGATATTTCTGGTTGACTAGAGGTTGTTAATTTTAAGCATTAGTCGACTATTAGTCACACTTTTATTAATAAACCATATAAATCATAATAATGAGCCCTTAATTGCCTACATAGCCTAATAAGGCTTGCCACTGCGCACTGGCAAATATAATAATTATGAAAAACAGTAAGTACACTGCAATAACGTTTGAATTTATTGTAACGTTGTAATTTATTGTTACACTAATGCTGTCGGATATTGGTTTAAGAGATTAAGTCAGCGACACTCGTCATCTCCGCAGCACCTGTATGCATGTCTCATACGGATTATATAATGTGACAATATTTGTTTTCTGTTTGAATTGGTTAATTTAAAATTTCGCTCTCTATAGATATATTTTTCATGTCTGTCATAAAGCAAGCATCAATGTAGTTCACAGACCGAGACGGCAGAAAGCACATTTTTTGCTTTAATTATTTTACAACCCGAATTCCGGAAAAGTTGGGACGTTTTTTAATTTCAAATCACATGAGCCAATATTTTATTCACAATAGAACATAGATAACATAGCAAATGTTTAAACTGAGAAATTTTACACTTTTATCCACTTAATTAGCTCATTTAAAATTTAATGCCTGCTACAGGTCTCAAAAAAGTTGGCACGGGGGCAACAAATGGCTAAAAAAGCAAGCAGTTTGGAAAGATTCAGCTGGGAGAACATCTAGTGATTAATTAAGTTAATTGATATCAGGTCTGTAACATGATTAGCTATAAAAGCTTTGTCTTAGAGAAGCAGAGTCTCTCAGAAGTAAAGATGGGCAGAGGCTCTCCAATCTGTGAAAGACTGCGTAAAAAAATTGTGGAAAACTTTAAAATCAATGTTCCTCAACGTCAAATTGCAAAGGCTTTGCAAATCTCATCATCTACAGTGCATAACATCATCAAAAGATTCAGAGAAACTGGAGAAATCTCTGTGTGTAAGGGACAAGGCCGGAGACCTTTATTGGATGCCCGTGGTCTTCGGGCTCTCAGACGACACTGCATCACTCATCGGCATGATTGTGTCAATGACATTACTAAATGGGCCCAGGAATACTTTCAGAAACCACTGTCGGTAAACACAATCCGCCGTGCCATCAGAAGATGCCAACTAAAGCTCTATCATGCAAAAAGGAAGCAATATGTGAACATGGTCCAGAAGTGCCGGCGTGTCCTGTGGGCCAAGGCTCATTTAAAATGGACTATTTCAAAGTGGAATAGTGTTTTATGGTCAGACGAGTCCAAATTTGACATTCTTGTTGGAAATCACGGACGCCGTGTCCTCCGGGCTAAAGAGGAGGGAGACCTTCCAGCATGTTATCAGCGTTCAGTTCAAAAGCCAGCATCTCTGATGGTATGGGGGTGCATAAGTGCATACGGTATGGGCAGCTTGCATGTTTTGGAAGGCTCTGTGAATGCTGAAAGGTATATAAAGGTTTTAGAGCAACATATGCTTCCCTACAAACAACGTCTATTTCAGGGAAGGCCTTGTTTATTTCAGCAGGACAATGCAAAACCACATACTGCAGCTATAACAACAGCATGGCTTCGTCGTAGAAGAGTCCTGGTGCTAACCTGGCCTGCCTGCAGTCCAGATCTTTCACCTATAGAGAACATTTGGCGCATCATTAAACGAAAAATACGTCAAAGACGACCACGAACTCTTCAGCAGCTGGAAATCTATATAAGGCAAGAATGGGACCAAATTCCAACAGCAAAACTCCAGCAACTCATAGCCTCAATGCCCAGACGTCTTCAAACTGTTTTGAAAAGAAAAGGAGATGCTACACCATGGTAAACATGCCCCGTCCCAACTATTTTGAGACCTGTAGCAGAAATCAAAATTGAAATGAGCTCATTTTGTGCATAAAATTGTAAACTTTCTCAGTTTAAACATTTGTTATGTTATCTATGTTCTATTGTGAATAAAATATTGGCTCATGTGATTTGAAAGTCTTTTAGTTTTCATTTTATTAAAATGTAAAAAACGTCCCAACTTCTCCGGAATTCGGGTTGTACAAAAGCGCAACATTTTGTTGCTATTCTGAGTGCACATGAATAAACGTAGAGTCTTTACATATACAAAAGATGCATTACTCTTATGTGTATTACCAAAAAGTATTTTAAGAGCAAATGATTGCAGCGATGCCTCCATCTGTCACGCAGTAGCCCAAGCGCGCTCCTGTTCAGCTTCCAAACTCTGCATAAACATGCACACTTTTTTGTAGGTTAATATTAGAATGAGCTGCCATGTACTACATAGATATCTCAGACGATAAGCCATATTTGAGGTCGATGAATGTTAGGTGAGCATATGTATGTCCTGCCCAATCTACTATATTACCGCATAGACCAGCCGTTAACGATTTGTCCATCACGGACTGCATGATTTCGACACTTCATGTGGAATTTTTTTCTGCGACTAAGTAACTAATAACATTTTAGTAATATGCATATAAACAGCCTTTTAATTAGCAGAATAGTCATGGCAGATAGTAAGACATAAAAACATAAAAGAAAACCAAACTGGACGCGAGAACAGCTATATATTAAGGATATAATCAAACATTTGGAGTTGGGATAACCTCCAAACCAAACCAATTAGATTTTTTTTTCTAAAATGTTTATATTCCGAGGTAGATTGCTGGCCACAGCCATTTTAGGATATTTCAGATTTGGTCTTAGTGACTTATGAGTGCTTTTCAACACTTCAGATTTAGGAGCTAGTTTTAGCGTTAAACGCTTTGTGAAATACTCCTAAATTTAGGACTGACATGCCCATTATTTTTAAGATTTTCTCCTAAAGTTAGGAGATACTTTTATCCTTAAGATGTTTTGTGAATACCGGTTCCCTATCTGTCGGTCACTATGACTTATGTCGAACGACATATGGGGTCTCACTTGGGAGACCAATCATCTCTGAGTTTAAGAGAAAACGCCAATGAAAATTGGCTAGTGGATTTAACACTCCCCATGCCCACGGGTATAAATAGGCGGCCGGTGCATCCTCTCAATAAGTTTTACGCTGAGGAGCCGAGAACGTGTCCTGGCAACAGCGAATGGTTCAAGGTTGTGGCATGGGGACATAACGTCTCCATTCCCTCCATCAGGGAACAAGGGTTACGTACGTAACCGAGATGTTTCCTATATGTCCGTCACTACGAGTTATGTCGAACGACATATGGGGTCCTATGGAAAACGCCACAACGTAACCGAGACGTTCTGATTTGTAGGTAAGGGATGATAAATCAAATTTCAAAATTACGACCAAATAGTAGAAAAATGTGATCTCTACTAAAGTTTATTGATCATAAATGATCAAAATCTCCTTGTTACAGTATAAATGGAAGAGGTAAACAGCATTTACATTGTTGAAAAGAGAGTTTTTATTTTCAGTGAACATTTTATTATTATTTTTTTATAAAAAAAGACTTTATTCCTTAAACGTTGATGGACAGGTAGTCAGTAAGACAGGAGAGGTACAGTCAGCAGATCATTATTGCAATCGTAGACTCATTTTATCATGATTAAACCTATTAAGCATAATTTCCACCAATATTAACAGAGGAAATGTGTGAAACGTCTTTCCATCTGAATCTGCATAAGATTATGCAGCAATAATACTTAATACATCTTCATAAATGCCTGATGATATTACATTAGCTTGTGTTTGTCTTGTGGCAGTGCATGCCATAAAGCATCATGCGTGTTACGGTAAGGGGAACAGATCTAAGCTGTCACTCGTTGTTCATCATCATTCCTAAACGGCTCAGGAATGTGATCTCAAATACCAGCTAATCCTGCTGTTTGCTAATCATGTCAACATTGTTACGCTGTGCCTATTTCTCTGCATTGTTTTGGCAGTGCTGACAGTCAGGGTTTCTCTTCTTTTCAGCTGCGTTGACCCTGAAGTAGAGGATTATGGGAAGAAATGGAGCATGGGCGCAATGCTGAGATGTTTGAGGCAAGAAGGCAAAGACACCACAGAGTAGAGCTTATGCAATCATATACTTTCATGTTTAACACTCTGTGACGTTTGACATTCATAGCCACTAATCTGCACAGATTCTCAGGCATAAAGCACTACAGAGTCATTAGAAGATTGACACGCACGTGTGTTACTCCTGATGAACAGCAGCTGCAGATTACATTGAGCTAAATTATTAATTGTTGCCCAAGAGTAAAGGCTGGTTTAAAAGATATAAAGTCTATTCTGTCTGTGTTGCATCCTGTAACAGTCTTCTGCAGTGTGTTTAACCAGAAGAATGCAGACTTAACTGTTTGATAGACTGTTTATGGAGGTGGTAAAAGAATAGGATCTGCTGTCAGAGCAGAACTGCAGAGATGCCTGTTTACAGTCCAAATGTTCCTCATTCTGAGCTGTTATTGGATGTTAACTACCTGCATGAGATCAAACACATTATCCTCCAAAATAATCATTGACACATTCACTTCATCAGTGCTCTGATTTATGTTAGTTAATTAGTGTATTCGTTTATTGAAAAAAAAAAGATTATATATAATAATAATAATAATAATAATACAATTTATAATAATAATAAATCTTTATGGTTCTATTTTGTTTTCCTTGTGTGCCAGAGGACTTTCCTGAAGGTGAATAAAAATGTGTGTCATGTGACGTAACAAAGCAAGAATTTTACTTTAAATCCTGGTCCAAAATAAACACTTGCCAAGAGGGAAACTTCTTTACAAAGAGATGATTTAACAATATGGACGAGTTAAACAGAAATAAATAAATACATTCGATTTCTAACTCATCCATTTTAATAAATAATTGACCCAAAATTAAAATTGGCTGAAAATGGGCTCACTCTCAGGCCATCCTGGATGAAGCTGAGTTTGTTTCTTCATCAGGTTTGTAGAAATGTAACCTCAGTGCATCAGTGTCTCATCAATGGATGCTCTGCAGTGAATGGGTGCCGTCAGAATGAGAGTCTGATAAAAACATCACAATAATCCACAGCACTCCAGTCCATCAGTTCACATCTGGAGAAGACAAAAGTTGTTTGTAAGAAACAAATCCATTACTTGGTGAGTAAGTGATGAATTGCTACATTTCTCCAAAATATATCCCTTATTTAATAACATATATAATCAGCCTAACAGTTTGGGAAAATTATGAATTTTACAAAGTCCCAGTATTTGGGTTTGTTTATGTTCTAAATGTCATTGAGCTTCAGTGGAAGCAAGATTACAAAAAAATAGCATAATCAGTGACTCTTATTTACTTATAATACATTGCATTAGTCATCTAGAAACAAGAGCCGAAATGAAAATATTTCTTACTTTACGTTTTCGTAGTTTACTTAGTTTATGTTCATTTTAAACAATGTTCAGGAAACTTTAACGATCATTGTTTTTGCAGTTCCATTTGGTAAAGCTGGTGGCAGAGATTGATTTTTCTTCTTGATTGCTGAAAACAACATTGATCGTAATGACTGCTTTGTTTGATGAACTCATTTAATTAAGCTTTTATTCACATATAAACATTGATTAATGAACACATAGAGCACATTAAATATGATAAATGGAAACTCAGACATGCTCGCTTGATGCAGAAGAACTAAGCTCACTGGTTCTGGAACGTCAAGCATGCATGTTTGATCTTCTGTTTACCAAAAAATGATGAGAGAATAATAAAAATCAATTTCTGCTCCGAAGAGGAATGCATTTCCAGAGAAGGCAGTGACTGAGAAATGTTGTCTATGGGGTCTATGATGATTCAGACACATTTAACCTCATTTTTCATCCTTGTCTTTCTCCGCTCCAATGTTCTATCATCTCCACTGTAACATGTTTGTAGACATAATATTTTCTCCAGGAGGTGTTGCTTGTTTAGGCTGTGATAACACAGTCCCTGTGGACTGCTCTGTTATCGTACAATCACCTGCATGAAAGAGATATCTTAACCCTGCACCCGGTCTATGCCCTCATCTCACGGTGAATCATGGGATACTGGAAGCAGGCAGGGCCAGGCCAGGTTCACTTCACTGTCACGTGACTGAATATGAGCCACCCATGCAGATGCATCAGTGGAATGTGATGGATACAGTGTGAAACTGGTAACACACAGGGCCTGTTTAATACGCTAAAATCAGTCTGTACACCAGGGGTGTGTCCAGTCCTGCTCCTAAACACATCCTGCTTTAGCTAAAAATATTACTATAGTACTATATTACTATTACTATCATTACTGTATCTTATTGAAATACATTGGATGTTTGTCGTGGACCAAACAAAAACAAAAGGAACAAAAAATTTTTTTTTTTTCATTTAGCTGAATACTGAAACTCAAAATAAAGTTTATTTAATAATCAACACTAACATAAAAACGGACTTGATTATAAGCATTTAAATTGCAGTTTTTATATAAGATGTTTTTACTTAAATTCAGTGCTGAAATATAAATATTTAAACAGTGGCTGTGATAACTTATTTTGTGTATTTTAAAAAAAAATACATTATTTAAGACCACTTATTACAAAGATACTGGAAATGTAATATATTGCAAATATTTAACAAAAATGCTCTTTGGAGTTATTTTTCTAGCTGAGTTATTAACGAGTTTATGGACATTGCTTGTCTTTTTTGAGATAAATGAGATGTTGCATGACATTATTGATCCCAAGCTGATTTACTGAAGTACTGACTGATCGATTACATGATACATGATTTATTTCAGAAAGTTGTTCTGTTTCTTCTGATGTTCATTCATGTTTATTTTGTGCCATAACTAGTAGTAAAGATGAAGAGATGATCGGGTCACATGCCACTTGAACTGAGACTACAGCAGTCTGTCACGACACATTTAGCTTTTGTTTGAATTTTGTTATAAAAGAATTTGAAAGCTGAGACTTTGTTTCATATCACAAGTAACAGCGCACAGCTTATTGAGATTATTGGATAGGAGTCACACTGCAAAAATGTTGAGTTATTTTGAAAACAGCGTAGACTAGAAGATCTTGAGTCATGAAAATTATGATTGATTAAAATCCAGAAATCAACATTATTAACCCAACATTAATGTCCACACATCTGATATGTAGTTTATCTATTTTGTTTGTACAAAATAAACACTAGCTGTGTTTCCATCCATCTATTTAATGCAAATTTTGGGATATTGCATAAAAAACACTGGATGAAAACACCAAGATGTTCATCAATTATAAAACATTGCTTTTTTAATCTAATAAGAAGACATGCAAATAAACTCTGGATGGAATATGTTCAGTTGCTGAAATTTTGGTGCATAACTATACGATTCATTTTTTTCCCTTCAAATCAACCTTTCCTCATATCTATACCCCACTCTGTATATCTCCTTCTTACTTTCTTTATCAAAGTGGGAAATCTCCATGTCATACCAATAAATAAAGCAATCAAACAAGGAAGCAGAAGCAGGAAGTGATGCGAAGGCTAATAAATGAGAAAGTGTTGAAATAGCTCTTTAGCATTGGCTCCAGGAGAACAGCCCCATTGTTTTCCCAGGTTACATCTCATCTCGCTTAATTCTGGATCAGAGCCACACGGCTGATTCGCTCTTTAATACGTTCCTCATTGTTCGCTAGTGAATTAGCAGCGGGATTGTCTAAATGAACTCCTGTAATGTGACTAATGTGAATTATTGGTCCCTCTTCACCTCTGACACGGAAAGCAGAAACAGTCCCTTACTAGTGAATAAATGAGCCTCTTTGTGTGTGTTAGGCTGGGTGTGTGATTTGTGTAATGACCGTTCATGTCTTTAAGTCCAGGTGAATGCTTCTTTATATGTGCGCATGCCCCAGTTTTGTGGTCTCAGACAAATTTCATAAATTGTAAAAGATTTATTTTGGCTTTCTTTGATGGCTTTGATGGGTGAGTACACTCTCAGAGAAAAAAAAAAGTACAAAAAGTTGTTACTGAGGTATTTTCAGAATGTGCAGAAAGATTTCAGTGTTGATGCCATTAGTGTTTACAGTAATTTACTGGTGGATTTTATGGAAATTGACCCGTTTAAATGTGTAAAAAAGCAGCTACTGAATGCCCTCTTTATTTCTGGTTAGTAATGCATGTCTTCTTTCTTCCTTATTACTGACCACTTTAATCGCTACATTTCTATCTTTTTAAGCTCATTTTAATTACTTAAATTAGCCAAATGCAGTTATTTTTGTTTATTATTATTATTTTTTTTAAATTACGTTATTATTTAATGAATTGATTTAATAAATCATTATTTTAAGTAAATTGTAAAATAAAGATTTAATGTAGTTAACATTGATAGCTGTAGACTTACAATACTCAAGTTTGTCTGGTATAATTTCAATTTTGTATGAAGAACCGGACATGGTTTGTAACAAAGTACTTCATTTGATGTGTGGATGCCTGTTTATGATCATCATCTTTAAACAGAGCTGTGAGCAGCGGTTTCATAGTGGCACCATGCTTTCTAGAGCTTTATTTTTTATTTTTATGTGAGCAGTAAATGCCAGACTCAGATGAAACATACTTTCTGTAGTCGTGGTGCTGCAGATTCAGCAGCGGTGCTTAAGTCACTATCAGAGTTTTTCAGTAAGGTTCTTCATTCACATCAACCGAAGAATGGAAATGCTCAAGAAGCGTTCGGTTCGGTTGAAACCTGAATTTTTATATCCTGAATTTATCCATGTGACCGCACAACCACTGAACGTATTTTTTTCTCTCTCTGAAATTATAGTAATGACCATTATATTTGTTTTTCAAAGACTTTGTTCCAAAATCTAGTCAGCTGTCTAAGTAGGCGGGATTTTAAGATTAACACATAGATGCTTCCACCCTGCTTAGAGCGAAGCAGAGCGGGATCCCATGTGTTATTTATGAATAAGACAATCCTACATTGCACTGCAACTAGCTCAAAGAACAGAATAATCCACAAAGTCACATGAATTATTTTTATGATAGTACTATGGTGTTATGTATTTTTTTGAAGTAATCACTATTGTGTCTTGTCACATGAAAGAGAGCTGCGTGAAGATCCTTCAGATTTTTTATTTATTTTTATTTTTGAAAAAAAGCAACAGCATTTGGATTTGCATATTTTTCATATTTTTGGTAAGTCTCCCAGTTTCCTTGGAGTTCTCTGCAGTGCTGTGATAATGTGTGAATTGTCTCTAACTTGAGCTTAGATGTGAAGTTATATTTCACCAGTGAGTTCGTGTGAGCTGCTCCACCCTCTGTTTATATTGTTTATGAAAAGACACCCAAAACCAGCAGCACATGAGTAATTTCTCCAGTGATGCAACGCTGTCAAGTGACACAGCAGACGCTGGAGACACCCAGTGAGATGATACTTTACGGCCTTGTTATTGGTGTTGTGGTGAGTTTGGTTTGGGCTTGTTTTCTCGATTCCAGAGCCCAACGGCTCATAATAACACCCGGCTTTGATCTTCCCTTGCTGGTGCTTATTTATTCTCCTCACAGTGAATATTTTGCGGTGATGTTAATGGGCCCTCCCAGCACACATTAAAGAGCCACAAACACAGAGAGCGGAGGCGGAGAGAGCGGGGCAGTCTGTGAGGGCTGAGGTGTGGGCAGGATCAGTGTCTGATCCCAATTGGAGGAAAATGTGTTGCACGTGGGCTATTGGCTGCTCGCTGTGTGAAGCACGGTGTTAATGCGTATGGAGCATGCTGTTTTGTGTTCGAATGTGTGTTCACGATGCAAAAGGGTGCTTTTGCACATCTTGAGTAATTAGTATGGGCAGTTCGCCCTGTCTTTCAGCTTGTGTTGTGTTGTGTTGTGTGTTTAGAGCTGATTAAAGAAAGATGTACTCATCTGAAGCTCAGTAAAATCACTTCTGCTGTCTACACAGACATTTGCTTGACTTCTAAATCAGCCTCCTAGGCAGAGGTGAAAATGAACAGGTGCTTGGGATAAAAATGCCAGCAAAGTGAATGATACAGGGTCAAAAATGCCCTTGTTTAAACACAATTAAACAATGCCACAATTAAACTAAAATGATTATGAATTTTACAATTAGGACTTCCCCCATAATAGTGGACTCGACAAGGCCTAGTCAACTAAAATAGAAATAGTCGGTTAGTGTCTGTGTCTAGAAGAGACTGAAAAAAAGACTGAGCCAATTTTACTCCCTGTTTTCATTTCATGACCGCTGGTATGTCTCCATGTGTGTTTACGTGAACACACTCTGAAGATCAGATGTTTCTATTTACGACACGTGAACAGTGTCAAACATAGTTTCTTTCTTTCTTTCTTTCTTTCTGTCTTTCATTCTTTCATTCATTTATGTATTTATTTTTTCATTTTTTTTGGTGAATCCATTCATTATAACCAACTTAAAAACTACACTCTTAAACATAAAGGTGCTTCAAAGGTTCTTCACAGTGATGCCATAGAAGAACCATTCTTGGTTCCACAAAGAACCATTCAGTCAAAGGTTCTTTAAAGAACCATCTCTTTCTTACCTATTTATAATAAAAATAACCTTATTTTGCCACAAAGAACCTTTTGTGAAAGTTTTTTTTTTTTTTTTTAAGAAAAAAAGGTACAAAGCTGTTACTGGGGGAGTACCTTTGTACCTTATTTACACCTAAAGAGTGCATATCAGTATGAGTTCATATTAGTACCTAAATATGGTTTGGTTTAGTACAGTTGAAAACATACTGCCCTAGTTGACAACTTTTGTACCTTTTTTTTCTGAGAGTGTGGCTACACAAAGTCTTGGTGTATTAACTAAAAAAAAAAAGAAAAAAACCTGCCACCTGCCCTGTAATGTGTTTCTTTTTGAAGTCTTTTTTTGCAATTTTTTTAATGTAAATTTTTTTTAAAGCAGTGACTAGTACTTTTACTGTAAGTACATTGTAACAGTAGCTATTCTATTTAAATAATGTATTGTAAATGGGTTCAGAGGTTGGAAGGAAGAGGACAAGGGGTCGGATTTTACTGCTGACGATTTTTAATTAAATAAAACATAAAACAAAGACGGTGCCTCTCGCACCATATACTGAAAACACAGACTGGTAAGCAGAGCTTTGCGATCACGTTCGTCAGCAGCGGGTCTCTCTCCTCTACTCCTGTTTCTCCTGGTGTTAAATACTCTCTCCACGCCAATTACTGAAACAAGAGACAGGTCGTGATTATTTGCTTTCAGCCCGCTCACTCACCGTTCGTCTCCCAATTCTCTCTCCGGCTGCAGACTTCGCTAAACCACGCCTCCGCCTCCACATACCCCCACCGCCCGACTCAGGCCGGGGAGCCATCCGGCCTGCAGCCTCCCCCCCCATTTCTGGAGAGGAAGTCAGCCACAGCCATCTGAACACCCGGCCTGTGGACCACCTTGAACTTAAAAGGCTGCAGAGAGGCAGATACCACCGAGTGATCCGCGTGTTGGTATCCTTCATGCGGTTGAGCCATTGCAGGGGGGCGTGGTCCGAACAGAGGGTGAACTCCCATCCCAGGAGATAGTAGCAGAGGGTGAGGACGGCCCACCTGATAGCCAGGCACTCTTTTTCAATGGTGCTGTACTTAGTCTCTCTCTTAGAGGGCTTAAGACTAATGTACAGCACCGGCCGTTCCTCTCCCTCCATCTCCTGAGACAGGACTGCGCCCAGCCCCCTGTCCGACGCGTCTGTCTGCAACAGAAAAGGGAGAGAAAAATTAGGAGCGTGTAACAACGGCCCGCTACATAGGGCAGCCTTCACTTGGGTAAAGGCCTGCTGACACGGCTCCGTCCACTGGATTGTATCAGGCGCCTCCTTTTTAGTAAGGTCAGTCAAGGGGCTAGTGAGGTCCGAATAATTAGGCACAAACCGTCTATAATATCCCGCCAGACCCAAGAACTGTCTTACCTCCTTTTTGGTCTTAGGATGCGGACAGGTCGCAACCGCAGCTGTCTTATCAATTTGGGGACACACCTGTCCATGCCCCAAGTGGAAGCCCAGATACCTTACTTCCACACGCCCAACCGCACACTTCTTCGGGTTTGTCGTGAGTCCAGCCCCTCTCAGCGACTTCAAGACCACCCTAAAATGCTGCATATGTCGCTGCCAATCATTTCTTAATATAATGATGTCGTCCAGATAGGCAGCGGCATAAGCAGCATGGGGTCCATGAGCCGCTGGAAGGTGGCTGGAGCCCCGAACAAGCCGAACGGAAGGGTAATGAATTGGTGTAAACCAAACGGCGTTGTGAAAGCTGTCTTTTCTTTGGATAATGGAGACAAGGGGATCTGCCAATATTCCTTTATAAGGTCCAACGTCGAATAAAAGCAAGCCGTGCCGAGCCGATCAAGTAACTCGTCAACCCGCGGCATTGGATAGGCGTCGAATTTCGACACAGCATTCACCTTGCGGTAGTCCACACAGAAACGGACCGAGCCATCCGGTTTTGGAACCAAAACTAATGGGCTCGCCCAGTCGCTGCTGGACTCTTCTATTACACCCATTTCAAGCGTCGCGCCTAATTCCGCCTGAACTACCGTTTTCTTATGCTCAGGCAAACGATACGGCCGGCTGCGAACTACCACACCCGGCTCCGTCTCGATATGGTGCTGAATTAGGTTTGTACGGCCGAGTAGGGGCGAAAACACATCGGCAAATTCAGCCTGCAACCTCGTGACGTCAGTGAGCTGGGACGGCGAGAAGTGATCTCCCCCGGGGGCCAGGGTGAGGGATTGCGTTTTGACACTCGCCTCTGGCCCAAGATCGTCCTCTCCACTAATCACCATCGCCAACATCAATGGCTCCACCTCCCTCCATTTTTTAAGGAGGTGGAGGTGGTATATCTGACGTGCTCCGTTCCTATTTGACCGTATAACCTCATAATCGAGCTCTCTGACTTGTCGTGCGACCTCAAACGGCCCCTGCCACTTTGACATTAATTTGGAGCTTGACGTTGGGAGCAATACAAGTACTTTCTCTCCCGGTGCAAATTTGCGGAGTTTAGCGCCCCTGTTGTACCGGCGGCTCTGTCTGTCGTGGGCTTGTAACAAATTCTCCCTTGATAGACGCTGGTCCGAATCGATTTAATGCCCAACAATTCGTAAAGTTCGCGTAACGTATGTGACATAAACGCCGTGCCTTGATCGTGAGGATTTCTTTCGGAACCCCCACCCGGGAGATTAAACGAAACAGGTAGTCCGTAACACTTTTAGCCGAAATGTTGCGTAGGCCCACTGCTTCAGGATATCATGTTGCATAATCGACTATGACTAATGCAAAACGATGTCCCCGTGCAGATCGCTCTAATGGCCCGATGAGGTCCATACCAATTCTTTCGAAGGGGACCTGCATTAATGGAAGAGGGCGCAATGGCGCTTTTGGGGTGGCCGGTGGGTTTACCAACTGGCATTCAGGACAAGATGCGCACCACCTGTGCACATTCTCGTGAATGCCCGGCCAAAAAAAACGGGTCATGAGGCGATTCAGTGTGGCAGCCTGCCCCAAGTGGCCCGCCATTGGATTAAAATGAGCCGCTTGGAAAAGCATTTCCCTGCGGCTTCTTGGAACTAACAATTGGGTTATATCTTCTTTTGTCTGAGCGTCTTGGGTCACTCGATACAACCAGTCTTTTAAAATGTCAAAATATGGATAGGTGAGCATTTGGGGAGGATGGAGAAGCTGGCCGTCGATGGTACGGACCTGTTGTAATGCATGTTTCAATGTCTCATCTCGAGACTGCTCCAGGGGAAAGTCATCGCGCTCTGAGAGACCCCACCTCTCGACTTCACGCGTTTCCCCTGAAGCAGGACTCAGCGGTCCCGGCTCAGTTTCTCCCACCTGCACCCGCGCGCCCCCGACCCGTGCCTTATTTCCCCAAGAGGCATCCGTGCATAGAGACCCCAATAGAACATCGAAAGCAGGCCAATTTGTACCAAAAATTATCGGATGCTGGAGGTGAGGACTAATGGCCACCTCAACGCTATGCTTTTGACCCCGAAATTGGATAACGACGGGCATTAGCGGGTATTCCCTTATATCCCCGTGCACACACCGTACCTTAACCACGTGGCTTGTATCCAATGCCCCCGGTTGAATCAGGCTTTGATGGATCGAGGTTTGGTTACATCCTGAATCCACCAAGGCTGGATAAATACCCCCCTTGATACTCACAGGTATTTGGTATTCGCCGGCCTGACCAGGGGTGACCTGTGGGGCGTCCGGGACCCGGATCATAGTCCCCACATTCATCATTGGACACCTGTCCACAAAAAGGTCCGGATCCCCGCAACGCCAACAGGCCAGCCCAGACCTTCCCCCTGCCCCAGCGACGGGGAATGGGCCGAACAATTGGCGTGGAGAGAGCGGAGAAACCAAAGTGCTGTCCCCTCCAGCGGTCATCAGTCCCACCCCACTGGGCGGGAACCCACAAAGGATCCCTGGTCCATCCCCAGGGCGGGACTCGATGAGGGCCGGGTGGCCGGGATCTAGGGAGAGGGACAGGGTGAGAGAGAGAAGGAGGGGGGAGAGGGGAAGAGAGAGAGGGAGAGGGTAGGGGTTCGCCGACCCCTGGGCACGCCACCATGTGGTCCTCCGCCAGATGAATGGCCGAGTCCGGCTACGTGGGGCTGTGGAACTGGACCCAATCGGCCGTCTTCTTGGGTAGGCGAGCGACGAACTGCTCCAGCACCACCAGGTTGATGACATGCTCCACGTCACTTCCCTCGGCCAGTAGCCACTTGCGGCAGGAGTCCCGGAGCTGTTGGGCCATCGCGAAGGGCCGACCGGCTTCCCCCAATTCCAGGGACTGGAAGCGTTGGCGATGTTGCTCGGGGGACCGGCCGACCCGCTGGATGATGGCCCTCTTGAGGCCCGCTCACTCACCGTTCGTCTCCCAATTCTCTCTCCGGCTGCAGACTTCGCTAAACCACGCCTCCGCCTCCACATACCCCCACCGCCCGACTCAGGCCGGGGAGCCATCCGGCCTGCAGCCTCCCCCCCCATTTCTGGAGAGGAAGTCAGCCACAGCCATCTGAACACCCGGCCTGTGGACCTCCTTGAACTTAAAAGGCTGCAGAGAGGCAGATACCACCGAGTGATCTGCGTGTTGCTATCCTTCATGCGGTTGAGCCATTGCAGGGGGGCGTGGTCCGAACAGAGGGTGAACTCCCATCCCAGGAGATAGTAGCAGAGGGTGAGGACGGCCCACCTGATAGCCAGGCACTCTTTTTCAATGGTGCTGTACTTAGTCTCTCTCTTAGAGGGCTTAAGACTAATGTACAGCACCGGCCGTTCCTCTCCCTCCATCTCCTGAGACAGGACTGCGCCCAGCCCCCTGTCCGACGCGTCTGTCTGCAACAGAAAAGGGAGAGAAAAATTAGGAGCGTGTAACAACGGCCCGCTACATAGGGCAGCCTTCACTTGGGTAAAGGCCTGCTGACACGGCTCCGTCCACTGGATTGTATCAGGCGCCTCCTTTTTAGTAAGGTCAGTCAAGGGGCTAGTGAGGTCCGAATAATTAGGCACAAACCGTCTATAATATCCCGCCAGACCCAAGAACTGTCTTACCTCCTTTTTGGTCTTAGGATGCGGACAGGTCGCAACCGCAGCTGTCTTATCAATTTGGGGACACACCTGTCCATGCCCCAAGTGGAAGCCCAGATACCTTACTTCCACACGCCCAACCGCACACTTCTTCGGGTTTGTCGTGAGTCCAGCCCCTCTCAGCGACTTCAAGACCACCCTAAAATGCTGCATATGTCGCTGCCAATCATTTCTTAATATAATGATGTCGTCCAGATAGGCAGCGGCATAAGCAGCATGGGGTCCATGAGCCGCTGGAAGGTGGCTGGAGCCCCGAACAAGCCGAACGGAAGGGTAATGAATTGGTGTAAACCAAACGGCGTTGTGAAAGCTGTCTTTTCTTTGGATAATGGAGACAAGGGGATCTGCCAATATTCCTTTATAAGGTCCAACGTCGAATAAAAGCAAGCCGTGCCGAGCCGATCAAGTAACTCGTCAACCCGCGGCATTGGATAGGCGTCGAATTTCGACACAGCATTCACCTTGCGGTAGTCCACACAGAAACGGACCGAGCCATCCGGTTTTGGAACCAAAACTAATGGGCTCGCCCAGTCGCTGCTGGACTCTTCTATTACACCCATTTCAAGCGTCGCGCCTAATTCCGCCTGAACTACCGTTTTCTTATGCTCAGGCAAACGATACGGCCGGCTGCGAACTACCACACCCGGCTCCGTCTCAATATGGTGCTGAATTAGGTTTGTACGGCCGAGTAGGGGCGAAAACACATCGGCAAATTCAGCCTGCAACCTCGTGACGTCAGTGAGCTGGGACGGCGAGAAGTGATCTCCCCCGGGGGCCAGGGTGAGGGATTGCGTTTTGACACTCGCCTCTGGCCCAAGATCGTCCTCTCCACTAATCACCATCGCCAACATCAATGGCTCCACCTCCCTCCATTTTTTAAGGAGGTGGAGGTGGTATATCTGACGTGCTCCGTTCCTATTTGACCGTATAACCTCATAATCGAGCTCTCTGACTTGTCGTGCGACCTCAAACGGCCCCTGCCACTTTGACATTAATTTGGAGCTTGACGTTGGGAGCAATACAAGTACTTTCTCTCCCGGTGCAAATTTGCGGAGTTTAGCGCCCCTGTTGTACTGGCGGCTCTGTCTGTCGTGGGCTTGTAACAAATTCTCCCTTGATAGACGCTGGTCCGAATCGATTTAATGCCCAACAATTCGTAAAGTTCGCGTAACGTATGTGACATAAACGCCGTGCCTTGATCGTGAGGATTTCTTTCGGAACCCCCACCCGGGAGATTAAACGAAACAGGTAGTCCGTAACACTTTTAGCCGAAATGTTGCGTAGGCCCACTGCTTCAGGATATCATGTTGCATAATCGACTATGACTAATGCAAAACGATGTCCCCGTGCAGATCGCTCTAATGGCCCGATGAGGTCCATACCAATTCTTTCGAAGGGGACCTGCATTAATGGAAGAGGGCGCAATGGCGCTTTTGGGGTGGCCGGTGGGTTTACCAACTGGCATTCAGGACAAGATGCGCACCACCTGTGCACATTCTCGTGAATGCCCGGCCAAAAAAAACGGGTCATGAGGCGATTCAGTGTGGCAGCCTGCCCCAAGTGGCCCGCCATTGGATTAAAATGAGCCGCTTGGAAAAGCATTTCCCTGCGGCTTCTTGGAACTAACAATTGGGTTATATCTTCTTTTGTCTGAGCGTCTTGGGTCACTCGATACAACCAGTCTTTTAAAATGTCAAAATATGGATAGGTGAGCATTTGGGGAGGATGGAGAAGCTGGCCGTCGATGGTACGGACCTGTTGTAATGCATGTTTCAATGTCTCATCTCGAGACTGCTCCAGGGGAAAGTCATCGCGCTCTGAGAGACCCCACCTCTCGACTTCACGCGTTTCCCCTGAAGCAGGACTCAGCGGTCCCGGCTCAGTTTCTCCCACCTGCACCCGCGCGCCCCCGACCCGTGCCTTATTTCCCCAAGAGGCATCCGTGCATAGAGACCCCAATAGAACATCGAAAGCAGGCCAATTTGTACCAAAAATTATCGGATGCTGGAGGTGAGGACTAATGGCCACCTCAACGCTATGCTTTTGACCCCGAAATTGGATAACGACGGGCATTAGCGGGTATTCCCTTATATCCCCGTGCACACACCGTACCTTAACCACGTGGCTTGTATCCAATGCCCCCGGTTGAATCAGGCTTTGATGGATCGAGGTTTGGTTACATCCTGAATCCACCAAGGCTGGATAAATACCCCCCTTGGTACTCACAGGTATTTGGTATTCGCCGGCCTGACCAGGGGTGACCTGTGGGGCGTCCGGGACCCGGATCATAGTCCCCACATTCATCATTGGACACCTGTCCACAAAAAGGTCCGGATCCCCGCAACGCCAACAGGCCAGCCCAGACCTTCCCCCTTCCCCAGCGACGGGGAATGGGCCGAACAATTGGCGTGGAGAGAGCGGAGAAACCAAAGTGCTGTCCCCTCCAGCGGTCATCAGTCCCACCCCACTGGGCGGGAACCCACAAAGGATCCCTGGTCCATCCCCAGGGCGGGACTCGATGAGGGCCGGGTGGCCGGGATCTAGGGAGAGGGACAGGGTGAGAGAGAGAAGGAGGGGGGAGAGGGGAAGAGAGAGAGGGAGAGGGTAGGGGTTCGCCGACCCTTGGGCACGCCACCATGTGGTCCTCCGCCAGATGAATGGCCGAGTCCGGCTACGTGGGGCTGTGGAACTGGACCCAATCGGCCGTCTTCTTGGGTAGGCGAGCGACGAACTGCTCCAGCACCACCAGGTTGATGACATGCTCCACGTCACTTCCCTCGGCCAGTAGCCACTTGCGGCAGGAGTCCCGGAGCTGTTGGGCCATCGCGAAGGGCCGACCGGCTTCCCCCAATTCCAGGGACTGGAAGCGTTGGCGATGTTGCTCGGGGGACCGGCCGACCCGCTGGATGATGGCCCTCTTGAGGCCCGCTCACTCACCGTTCGTCTCCCAATTCTCTCTCCGGCTGCAGACTTCGCTAAACCACGCCTCCGCCTCCACATACCCCCACCGCCCGACTCAGGCCGGGGAGCCATCCGGCCTGCAGCCTCCCCCCCCATTTCTGGAGAGGAAGTCAGCCACAGCCATCTGAACACCCGGCCTGTGGACCACCTTGAACTTAAAAGGCTGCAGAGAGGCAGATACCACCGAGTGATCCGCGTGTTGGTATCCTTCATGCGGTTGAGCCATTGCAGGGGGGCGTGGTCCGAACAGAGGGTGAACTCCCATCCCAGGAGATAGTAGCAGAGGGTGAGGACGGCCCACCTGATAGCCAGGCACTCTTTTTCAATGGTGCTGTACTTAGTCTCTCTCTTAGAGGGCTTAAGACTAATGTACAGCACCGGCCGTTCCTCTCCCTCCATCTCCTGAGACAGGACTGCGCCCAGCCCCCTGTCCGACGCGTCTGTCTGCAACAGAAAAGGGAGAGAAAAATTAGGAGCGTGTAACAACGGCCCGCTACATAGGGCAGCCTTCACTTGGGTAAAGGCCTGCTGACACGGCTCCGTCCACTGGATTGTATCAGGCGCCTCCTTTTTAGTAAGGTCAGTCAAGGGGCTAGTGAGGTCCGAATAATTAGGCACAAACCGTCTATAATATCCCGCCAGACCCAAGAACTGTCTTACCTCCTTTTTGGTCTTAGGATGCGGACAGGTCGCAACCGCAGCTGTCTTATCAATTTGGGGACACACCTGTCCATGCCCCAAGTGGAAGCCCAGATACCTTACTTCCACACGCCCAACCGCACACTTCTTCGGGTTTGTCGTGAGTCCAGCCCCTCTCAGCGACTTCAAGACCACCCTAAAATGCTGCATATGTCGCTGCCAATCATTTCTTAATATAATGATGTCGTCCAGATAGGCAGCGGCATAAGCAGCATGGGGTCCATGAGCCGCTGGAAGGTGGCTGGAGCCCCGAACAAGCCGAACGGAAGGGTAATGAATTGGTGTAAACCAAACGGCGTTGTGAAAGCTGTCTTTTCTTTGGATAATGGAGACAAGGGGATCTGCCAATATTCCTTTATAAGGTCCAACGTCGAATAAAAGCAAGCCGTGCCGAGCCGATCAAGTAACTCGTCAACCCGCGGCATTGGATAGGCGTCGAATTTCGACACAGCATTCACCTTGCGGTAGTCCACACAGAAACGGACCGAGCCATCCGGTTTTGGAACCAAAACTAATGGGCTCGCCCAGTCGCTGCTGGACTCTTCTATTACACCCATTTCAAGCGTCGCGCCTAATTCCGCCTGAACTACCGTTTTCTTATGCTCAGGCAAACGATACGGCCGGCTGCGAACTACCACACCCGGCTCCGTCTCGATATGGTGCTGAATTAGGTTTGTACGGCCGAGTAGGGGCGAAAACACATCGGCAAATTCAGCCTGCAACCTCGTGACGTCAGTGAGCTGGGACGGCGAGAAGTGATCTCCCCCGGGGGCCAGGGTGAGGGATTGCGTTTTGACACTCGCCTCTGGCCCAAGATCGTCCTCTCCACTAATCACCATCGCCAACATCAATGGCTCCACCTCCCTCCATTTTTTAAGGAGGTGGAGGTGGTATATCTGACGTGCTCCGTTCCTATTTGACCGTATAACCTCATAATCGAGCTCTCTGACTTGTCGTGCGACCTCAAACGGCCCCTGCCACTTTGACATTAATTTGGAGCTTGACGTTGGGAGCAATACAAGTACTTTCTCTCCCGGTGCAAATTTGCGGAGTTTAGCGCCCCTGTTGTACCGGCGGCTCTGTCTGTCGTGGGCTTGTAACAAATTCTCCCTTGATAGACGCTGGTCCGAATCGATTTAATGCCCAACAATTCGTAAAGTTCGCGTAACGTATGTGACATAAACGCCGTGCCTTGATCGTGAGGATTTCTTTCGGAACCCCCACCCGGGAGATTAAACGAAACAGGTAGTCCGTAACACTTTTAGCCGAAATGTTGCGTAGGCCCACTGCTTCAGGATATCATGTTGCATAATCGACTATGACTAATGCAAAACGATGTCCCCGTGCAGATCGCTCTAATGGCCCGATGAGGTCCATACCAATTCTTTCGAAGGGGACCTGCATTAATGGAAGAGGGCGCAATGGCGCTTTTGGGGTGGCCGGTGGGTTTACCAACTGGCATTCAGGACAAGATGCGCACCACCTGTGCACATTCTCGTGAATGCCCGGCCAAAAAAAACGGGTCATGAGGCGATTCAGTGTGGCAGCCTGCCCCAAGTGGCCCGCCATTGGATTAAAATGAGCCGCTTGGAAAAGCATTTCCCTGCGGCTTCTTGGAACTAACAATTGGGTTATATCTTCTTTTGTCTGAGCGTCTTGGGTCACTCGATACAACCAGTCTTTTAAAATGTCAAAATATGGATAGGTGAGCATTTGGGGAGGATGGAGAAGCTGGCCGTCGATGGTACGGACCTGTTGTAATGCATGTTTCAATGTCTCATCTCGAGACTGCTCCAGGGGAAAGTCATCGCGCTCTGAGAGACCCCACCTCTCGACTTCACGCGTTTCCCCTGAAGCAGGACTCAGCGGTCCCGGCTCAGTTTCTCCCACCTGCACCCGCGCGCCCCCGACCCGTGCCTTATTTCCCCAAGAGGCATCCGTGCATAGAGACCCCAATAGAACATCGAAAGCAGGCCAATTTGTACCAAAAATTATCGGATGCTGGAGGTGAGGACTAATGGCCACCTCAACGCTATGCTTTTGACCCCGAAATTGGATAACGACGGGCATTAGCGGGTATTCCCTTATATCCCCATGCACACACCGTACCTTAACCACGTGGCTTGTATCCAATGCCCCCGGTTGAATCAGGCTTTGATGGATCGAGGTTTGGTTACATCCTGAATCCACCAAGGCTGGATAAATACCCCCCTTGATACTCACAGGTATTTGGTATTCGCCGGCCTGACCAGGGGTGACCTGTGGGGCGTCCGGGACCCGGATCATAGTCCCCACATTCATCATTGGACACCTGTCCACAAAAAGGTCCGGATCCCCGCAACGCCAACAGGCCAGCCCAGACCTTCCCCCTGCCCCAGCGACGGGGAATGGGCCGAACAATTGGCGTGGAGAGAGCGGAGAAACCAAAGTGCTGTCCCCTCCAGCGGTCATCAGTCCCACCCCACTGGGCGGGAACCCACAAAGGATCCCTGGTCCATCCCCAGGGCGGGACTCGATGAGGGCCGGGTGGCCGGGATCTAGGGAGAGGGACAGGGTGAGAGAGAGAAGGAGGGGGGAGAGGGGAAGAGAGAGAGGGAGAGGGTAGGGGTTCGCCGACCCCTGGGCACGCCACCATGTGGTCCTCCGCCAGATGAATGGCCGAGTCCGGCTACGTGGGGCTGTGGAACTGGACCCAATCAGCCGTCTTCTTGGGTAGGCGAGCGACGAACTGCTCCAGCACCACCAGGTTGATGACATGCTCCACGTCACTTCCCTCGGCCAGTAGCCACTTGCGGCAGGAGTCCCGGAGCTGTTGGGCCATCGCGAAGGGCCGACCGGCTTCCCCCAATTCCAGGGACTGGAAGCGTTGGCGATGTTGCTCGGGGGACCGGCCGACCCGCTGGTTGATGGCCCTCTTGAGGTCGTCGAAGACCAGGAGGTTCGCCACCGGGAGCTGTTGCGTGGCCACCCGGGCTTCGCCGTAGAGCAGGGGGCTGAGGCGCACCGGCCAGCCGCACGCCTCTGACGATTTCTGGAACAGCTCCAAGAACGCTTCCGGATCATCCTGGGGCGCCTTCTTGTGCATCGGCAGATGCATGGGTGCGGCGGGTGGCCCATCGGCCTCGGCGCGAACCTCCCAATCGATCCAGCTCCGGAACCTCTCGCGCTCCTCCTGCTGGGCCTTGACGATGGCCTGGAACCGCCTCTCCTGGTCGGTCCTCAAGTCCAGCAGAGCCTGATGTTGTTCGCGGTGCAGGACTGCGAGGGAGGCGATGATGTCTGCAAGCGGCGTGGAGGACGGGCTTTGCATGGCGGCGGCGGCGGTCCTTCTTCCTTCCCGGGTTTCAGCACCAGTGTAAATGGGTTCAGAGGTTGGAAGGAAGAGGACAAGGGGTCGGCTTTACTGCTGACGACTTTTAATTAAATAAAACATAAAACAAAGACGGTGCCTCTCGCACCATATACTGAAAACACAGACTGGTAAGCAGAGCTTTGCGATCACGTTCGTCAGCAGCGGGTCTCTCTCCTCTACTCCTGTTTCTCCTGGCGTTAAATACTCTCTCCATGCCAATTACTGAAACAAGAGACAGGTGGTGATTATTTGCGTTCAGCCCGTTCACTCACCGTTCGTCTCCCAATTCTCTCTCCGGCTGCAGACTTCGCTAAACCACGCCTCCGCCTCCACATGTATTTATTTTATTTATTTATTTTTTTATGGGGGCTTTAAATGCAAATTGCCAGATTTCAAATACACTTAAATTATATCCACTTCCAGTATTGATGAAAAGTCTAATTTAACACTTATTCTCTTTTTGTTTGTTCTGTGTATTTTATTTTTATGAGCAGTGCATGTGTCTATGTGTGGTGTTAGTCAGTGACTTATCTGGGTTATGTTTGAGTTAAGGATGCTTATGTAGACTGTAGACAGAAACGCAGCTCACAGAGGTATGGAACAGAACTAATAATTGAGGTAGAAATGTCCTTTTATTTATTCATAAAACACAGTGTCTCTCAGAATCGCATGATGCTTCTTCCTAGTATTGACAGAAATATTCAACTTCATCTGTTTCTTAAATCACAGAGCTACAATATGGCTGTAAATATCCCTTCTCTGGGGTGGCCACTGTTTAGTGTTGTGTTTACAGGCCTCAGTTATTTACTTCTGTATTTTGAAGAGGTTGTCACACCCCAAATCTGTCAGTGTGTTTGCAGCCTGATTCTTCTTTCATTACTGCTTTAATTTGTTCATTGACAGACTTCTCTGTGGGGTGTGTATCCTCCCGTTCACCCGTCTCAATCTCTGTGTGTGTGTGTGTATGTCTCAATTCACAGAACTGTACGGTTTCGACATTCTCATTGATTCCAACCTCAAACCGTGGCTCTTGGAAGTGAACCACTCTCCCTCATTGGCATGGTGAGCGACGCACACACACTAATCCACTGATTTTTCCATTTTCTTTTGTGTATGGTAATGTGTGCAGTAACAACCTCTTACCAGTAGCCTGTTGCATGAAGCTAGCTTAACAAACTCCGAGTTGACATAATCAAACAAATCCAACTTGGTTTAGATCATGCTCACGAAGCTGGATAGAAACATACTGTAAACTCAGAGTTTGTGATTAACTCTGGAGCAAACTCTGGAGCCAATCACACGAGACATGGAGAGCATCTGTTTGATTCACTTCTCTGATGAAGATTAAAAGATGTCGTTATTAAAAATATAATAAATGCATTTACAAGGCAGGAATAAACACTGTTGTAGTAGCAAAAGTTTGAGAAGGCATAATAAAGCTCAAGAGAAAACAAATAAGTTCAGTCATTTTAAAAGCTTAATTTATTTGTATATATTTAATTTAATTAACATGCAAAGTTTTATTAGTTACCAGTTCATATAATAATTTTAATTCATGCAATATGAATATAATAAATAATTAGACGGGCAAAGAAATTTTGTCTCTAAAATTCTACTACTGTATATTGCTTTAAAGTAAAGCAGGAGATAAAGGGTGAGAAGCTTTATTGCATCATATAAACGTCATTGCAATTCAAGAGCAATGCGCTGTGCACTTTAAATTCCCATCACATACTACCATCCAGACGGAATGTAGAAATGCAATCAGATCTGCTTTTTTAGCATTGATCTGGAGTTTTAAATCAGGCCTGAAAATAGCTAGATGAACAAGTATGAACTATAAATACTGTCCTAGTCACAATGTGTATTTAGTTTTGACAGGAATGAAAGTGAGGTTGTGAGGGTTTAAAGTATTTCCAGTGGATAACACAGTGAGTTTTGACAGTTACATGTGATCCAGGACTTTTATACAGTGCATGCCATCGTAAAGTTTGTAAGTCTATCCATCAAAGCCTCTTTTTCATCCATGTAAAATTCAACATGGTATATCTAACATCTCACAATTCCTTAAACGGCTGATCTACACAACAACTTCTGTCATGACTGGGGGGATCAAATCGAAACCCCCAGGAAAAGCCTGTTTCAAAGTGTATCAGCAGATGAGTGGAAGGATTTCCCAGTACAGGTGATCTGGAAGATCTACCCAACTGGAAGTTTTCAGGTCTTAACTTTTCTAAACTACTGGATCAGAAGCTTTGATGCAGTGCATCAGCTCTAAGTGAAGCAACCAGGCAATCATCTTAAACGCCATTAAGAAGAAGAGGAACATTCAGTATGGCATACATCAACATAAAAGCATTTGACAGCATTCCCCTTAGTCTGTGAACATACCAAACAGACCCAGTCATCATCGGCTTCTTGGAAGGTGAAGCATTGGAAAACCAACCTGCGGTTCCATGCCAATGGTTGCATAATGGCTGGTAAAAGCCATTAAGTGAAGAGTTTTCCAAGGCAACTCTCTCTCACCACTGAAAAACTACTAAATATTGGGAACGCATTTTTAATAAGATGAAGAACATCATCCATCTTGTCAGGTTGCTCAGCAGTGCTCCAAAAGTGATGAACTGAAGATCTTAATAGTCAGTGACTTCCATCATTTGAAAGCTGAAGCCAAATACTCTCTCTCTCCTAGATCAGAGATTAAATGAAGAAATAAAAAAGCTTCTTATAAAGAATGCTATTTTCTCCCCAAATATTTCCCATTACAAAACAACAAATGATCACAAAAAAATTCACAAAAAAATGACAATTCACACTCAGTTGTTTCTGTGTTCAACAAATCCTTAGAGCGAAGTTCTTAATGAATACTTCAGTCAACCTCAGGCCCACCATTAAGTGTACTTCTCAACATGCTCATAAATGTTTGTGTAGTGCTTTGTCAATTTTTTTATATTAATTTCTTTGAAGTATTAATTACTTACGTTGCTTGTGATATACAGGTGAATCTCAATAAATTACAATATCTGGAAAAGTTCATTTATTTCAGTAATTCAACTCAAATTGTGAAACTCATGTATTAAATAAATTCAATCCACACAGACCAAAGTAGTTTAAATCTTTGGTTCTTTTAATTGTGATGATCGTGGCTCACATTTAACAAAAACCCACCAATCTCAACAAATTAGAATACTTCATAAGACCAATAATAATAATAATAATAATAATAATAATAAAAAACATTTAGTGAATTGTTGGCCTTCTGGAAAGTATGTTCATTTACTGTACATGTACTCAAAACTTGGCAGCCCATTTGCATTGTTTGGTCTCTTGTTTCTCGTCTTCCTCTTGACAATAGCTCATAGATTCTCTCTGGGGTGCAGGTCTGGTGACCAACACCATGGTCATTTTGGTGATGGTGTTTTTGGCAGTGTTTTTGGCAGTTTGGGAATGTGCCAAATCCTGCTGGAAAATGAAATCAACATTTTCAAAAAGCTGGTCAGCAGAAGGAAGCATGAAGTGCTCCAAGATTTCTTTGTAAATGGGTGCAGTGACTTTGGTTTTCAAAAAACAAAATGGACCAACACCAGCAGATGACATTGTACCCCAAATCATCACAGACTGTGGAAACTTAACACTGGACTTCAAGCAACTTGGACTATGAGCTTCTCCACCCTTCCTCCAGACTCTAGGATCTTGGTTTCCAAATGAAATACAAAACTTGCTCTCATCTGAAAAGAGGACTTTGGACCACTGGGCAACAGTCCATTATTTCTTCTTCTCCTTATCCCAGGTAAGACGCCTCTGAAGTTGTCTGTGGTTCATTGGCATGTCACCATATTCTAATTTGTTGAGATTGTGAATTGGTGGGTTTTTGTTAAATGTAAGCCAAAATCCTCACAATTAAAAGAACCAAAGACTTAAACAACTTTGGTCTGTGTGCACTAAATTTATTTAATACACAAGTTTCACAATTTGAAACTTGAAAGTACAAATAACTATTGACTTACATTGTGTGGAAACGCGCAGCTTGTATTGTATTGTATTAAGTGAAAGCTTATAAATTTAGAAGTTTATTGGCCTACAGGGATAATATAACAGTGCACTTATGCTTGTTTCTTTTTTTATATTTCTAGCGATGCTCCTCTGGATTAAAAGATAAAGGCCAACGTGATCTCCAATATGTTTTCTCTTGTGGGTAAGTCTGCTCTTTCCCAGGCTCAGAGTCTCAGTCCTAACCCTGACCAGTGCTTGACCACTTCATGTTGTAAATGTGCATGTATGGTCATCTTTTCAAACCACAGAACAGCCATAACTGCAGGTTTCTGTGGCCGTGGCTTTTGTCATGTGGGTCACAGATGTTTGGTCTGTAGTAATGACCGATTGAGAAGAAGGAGTGTTGTGCTTTCCTCCCTTACCGGAGGGTTTGTGGAAAACACAGACGAAATTTGGCAAAATTTGGTTGAATAAATACAAAGTAGGATTGCAATTTAATCATATGGCGATATTGACTAGTGTCTGTGAATATTCAAGTTCAAAAATATTGCATTTCACTATATGAACACTATATCAACTTCATCTCCAGAGCTGCTCTGAGAGTCACTTCAGCATTTCTTTTTAGAAAAACTATGGCCAAATACACACAGAATCTCATAAACCTCAATGAGGTGTATGGGGCAAACATCATAAGCATTCATTATGAAATTATGAATAACACATTAAGAAATTATGACTATGAAATATATTTCTATTGAATAGTAGAATACATTTCTCTATTTATATTTTTTTTAAAGAAATATCAACATTTTTAACCATAAACCTCTTTTGTGCAGCACTTTGCCAAAAAATGAAAGGAGTTGTTTAAATTATTTTTAATTACATTTTAAAAGATTAATTAAATAGTTAAAAGTTTTATGCATGTACGATTACCACCATTTTTGATAATAACTTTGTATTACATCATAAAACAAAGAATCTACAAAGATAAAAACGGAAAACACAGAATCTGATATATATATATATGAAAAACAGTGAATTGTACTGCATCAGAAACAGTGTTAAAGAGTTCCCCGCAGGCGTTGTTCATGAGCATAAGATGACTTACATGAAGGAACTGTCAGCAGAACATTAGACGCTTGCACGAGTCATTGAACTGTCACAGTTTGGCTGAAGAAAACACCTC
Source organism: Carassius carassius (assembly GCF_963082965.1). Taxonomy (NCBI): domain Eukaryota; kingdom Metazoa; phylum Chordata; class Actinopteri; order Cypriniformes; family Cyprinidae; genus Carassius; species Carassius carassius. The sequence continues at coordinate 28,823,442 of NC_081785.1, forward strand.
TGCAGCGCTCATGAAAATAATGATTGCTCAAGGCAGAGTTTTGTTATGCTTGCGCAATGGTCTGTCCCCACTCCAAAAGCTCACAACGCTCAGTGTAATGATTGATCTCTGTACAATGACGCTCGCTGATCGCATGCAGGGTTTCGTCTTCTTCGTTTTTATGGCAGCGTCTGTGTAATGCACATCCCTGATGATTACTTGACATCATTTTTGGGTCTTATTTGCCACAGGAGAACTGATCAACTCCAGACTATTCGTTCATTCTTTATAAAAGTTAAGGATTTTGAAGTAATACATAAAGTATTAAAAAACAGCTAAATAATTATGTAGGCGATATTTATGCAAGATAGCTAAAAAAAGTTTTGGAACAGAGCCGTTGTGTGATGTGTGACGCTTTTGATCACATACACTACTGTTCAAATGTTTGTGGTCTTTATATTTATTAGTCTCTTCTGCTCACCAAGGCTGCATTGTTTATTCAACAATACAGTACAAACAGCAATATTGTGAAATATTATTACAACTTAAAATAACGGTTTTCTGTGTGAATATCTGTAATGTATTTCTGTGATGCGCAGCTGGATTTTCAGCATCATAACTCTATCTTCAGTGTCACATCATCATTCTAATATGATGATTTGCTGCTCAAGAAACATTTATTATCAGAGTTGAAAACCTGCATTGGTGAAACCACAATGCAGTGTCTTTATTCTGAATTCTTAGATAAAAGGGAAGTTTAACAAGCAGCATTTATTTGAAATATAAATCTTTTGTAACTTTATAAATTTCTTTACTGACATTTTTGTTCAATTTAATGCGTTCTTGCTGAAGAGATGTATTTTTTTTTTAAATGCTATTGTATAGTAGATGTATAGGAAATAACAATAGCACATTAATCCAGTCATCACGTTTGGTCCATGGAGGTCTCTCATATTTTTGTCTCTACTTTTATATTCTAGCGCTTTATATGACGACCGCTTTGAGGTCGTAAAACTAGGAAAGTGAACCAAAGAGCCTAAATATTTAGATCTTGAGTTACAAGTGCAAAATGATTTAATGTGGTGAGATGAACTAAACCACAGAAATGAGTGTTCATTTGACAGGATTCTAGCGAAAAGCTATTTGTCTGTCCACACCAGACAGAGTCAGAATCCCTCAAATACCACGGCCATTCAGAAACCCACTGCACTCCCAACGAAATGGACAAGTTTATAATCTAATTCATAGATATTAAACCGTTTTAACATTATTAAAAGTACATTCTGAGTGACTGATAACATCTTTGTCGAGTTTGTTGAGTTTGCCGTTTTAAAGTACATGTTCGCTTTAATTTATTTTCAAGAGGTATCTGTTGTTGCTTTCAGAATGGCTATAAATGTCACACAACATGATATTCAAACTCACATTAGAGACAATTCACACTGAACAAAGCACATAATCAGTAGCTGAGATTATCAGCGTCATAGTTTGTATGTTGTTGTTCCAGCCGAGACGTCACTGAAATAGAAAAAATAAACTTAGGGTTAGAACAAAAACTCTGATTGACATGGAAAAGATTGTGCTGACATCACAGGATATTCCGTCATGATTCCAGTTCGATGCGAACGTATGTGTTCCATTCAAAAGTGCATTGAAGTGTGTGAGACGTGAATTTAAATTGTATTTATTTACCGAGGTATATGATGTCACACTTGTCCGTGTTTGAAGATGTTGCACAGCGCAAATCCGTGAATGAATGTTCAGAAGTGAGGTAGACTTCAACAGATTTCCCCTGGTCAGAGAGTAGGGAGCAATGAACACTGTGTAGGGACCATGTCAATGGGAACACAGTTCATGCACGGAGCTCACTTCTAAGGAGCTGGTTATCTGAATCAGGTGTGTTATTAAAGAGAGACAAGCAAAATATTGTTGGGGGGGGCACAAGGACTGGAATTGAGTAAGTATATACTCTTTTGGTGAAGAAAAGGTACAAACTTTTGAGTGTGCAGTAGAAAAATAGGTACGTTTGGGACAAACTCTCACGTCATACAATTGCCTGTTTAATGAAGCGCTCTGTCGCATAATTACACGTACCCTGTCACTGTAAACTGGCCTGTCAATCATCTTCTCACAGTTAACATCCTCCACCTTTCATTAGATTTAACTTCCGTTTTGGAGAGAAATGAAGAGGCACATTGATCTGTGAGCCATGGATCTTCATGCGGAGATATTTTATTCATAATTGTGCATTTAAAAGTTAGTGACCAAACAGATGTCTATAAAAGTTTAGATTGTTGTTGCATACAAAATATAACGCAGATAACCTTAAATAAGTATTTTTTTACCAGGCTAAATATTGGTTATTAGTAACTCAAACCCATTTATCTAAACTTCTCTACTTAACCTTTGGCCGCGCACATCCGCCATGTTTTTAACACTTTTAATTCATGTTTGTAGTTCTCAACCAAATCATTCGCCAATGCGCAATGGATTGTGGGTAATATTAGTCCTTAGAGTGTGCACGGATGCACACTTCAAAGATCGACCTGAAATAGTAGAACATCTGGGGACTTCTGGCTTACTTTTAATTTTTTATTTTAATTAATATTATTATTATTTATTTATTTTTTTTTATTTATTTTTTTTTACATATTATGCTTTGGGACACACTAATTAAAATCTCACATACTATTTAGTATACACTGCTATACTACTAAAAGTCACATTCAACACTTCTGCAGTGGTGTTTCTAGCTGATCTTTTTTTTGAGTAAAACTGAGTTTTCAAATTTCTTGATTTTGTTTGTTGTTGTAGCAGAATAATAAGATTGAGACTCAGAGCAACCAGCCAAGGCTCATGAGTTCCACACTGGTCACGAGATCATATGATTGGTTCCAAATGGTTATAATGGACTCGTAATTTCTGGCCCACAGTCGGTTCTCAAGAGGGTGGGACTCTTCAGCAACCCATCAAACTAGCTGGCAGAATGTGGAGCAGCTGTTTCATATCAATCTGATGAAAAGGATTTAGGGAATCCCATGCTGGATTGGGGAAGCTGCTCTCCTCAGCTAACAAACTACATGTTAAGGAGCCGATTTCACTGTCCATTTGTTGTGTGTTTTTTTTTTAGACCAACAGTAGACCAATGCGATCCAGCTTGAGATCTTCAGCGTTAGAGGCTTACATGGCGATAATGAGAGTGCTGCTGATGGAAATCTTTGAGTGCTGTAGTTTGATACACAGCTGTAATGATTTTGTAAAGCTGACTGAAGTGTCCAGCTGTGAGAGCTGCCCCATGGCCAGAGCACACAAACTGAATAATGTTACCACACTAAAAGAATGTCTTTTAACTTGGTCACACTCCTAGTAATGTGTACATGATTAGTCAGGGATACTTACTACTTTGCAGTAGAATGCTGTGTGGGATGCACTGTAGACAGTGAATGTTGTTTGACAGTTTCAACAGCAATCTGAAGGATCATGTGACACTGAAAACTCGAGTAATGATGCTGAAAATTCAGCTTTGATTACAGAAATCGATTGTGCAATATATTACAATAGGAAACAGCCATTTTGAATTGTAATAATATTTAACAATATTACTGTTTTTACTGAAATTTTCAGCACATAAATGCAGAGGCCAATATTTAAAGCACACATTTAACAAACTTTTGGCAAGTACTGTACCCATTAAATAATATGTAATACGATAATAATTTTGACAAAATAAGAGAGATCATAAAAATACATGCTATTTTTATTTAGTATTGTCTTGAATGAGCAATTTCACCTAACAAATATTGCATTGTTAGTGGACAAGACAAAATAAGAACTGAATTTACACAAAATGATTCATACTGTACTACTGTGTCTCGTTATCTGGATGATCAACAACTTATGGAAGCCTGTTTCTGCCACTGAATAAAAAATAAAACAAGGTAATTGTGACTTAATTGTAATCTCACATTTCAGACTTTTTTTTTTCAAAGAATATTTTGATATGAATTCACAATTCTTATTTTTGTTTCTAAATTGTGACTTCTCAGAATTGTGAGATATAAACTCTCAATTGTGAGGAAACAAAGACTTTCTTATGATTTCTTAGAGCTGAGAATTTATATCTGGCAATTCTGACTTTTTTCACAAAAAGATATAATCGCGCAGTTCTGACTTGATCAATTCTGACTGCTTTTTTCAGAGATTTCAGATATAAACAGCAACTCGCAATTGTGAGTTATATCGCCGCTTACAATGCCGGTTTTCTGTCGGGAAACATGAGCGAGTACAAAGCATTGTGCTATGCTCTCCGACGTGCAGTAAGAGCCGCCAAACACAGATACAGGGAATGCATAGAGTCACATTTCCAGCTAAATGACTCCCGACGCATGTGGCAAGGACTAAGGACCATCTGTGCCTTTGGACATAAATCCTCCGCAGAGGTGAGACCAGATCCGTCGCTTGCTGAGGAGCTAAACACTTTCTACGGCCGCTTTGAAAGCAGTCTAAGCAGTGTGAGTCTACTGATCAGCGTGTCAGGAAGCAGGAGTCAGAGCAGCGATCATCATGTGATCACTGTGTCGGAGGACGAGGTTTGGAGGGCACTAAAGCGAGTGAATGTAAGGAAAGCAGCCGGACCTGATGGGATTTCTGGCCGTGTTCTGTGGTCCTGTGCTGATCAGCTCGCTGGTTTGTTTACATATATTTTTAATGAGTCTCTTACTACATCGGTGGTTCCCAGCTCATTCAAAATATCTGTCATCATCCCTGTGCCTAAAAACAATAAACCCTCTTGTCTGAATGACTATCGTCCAGTTGCCCTCACATCAATAGTCATGAAGGTCTTTGAGGGACTGGTTAAAAACGTCATTTGCTCGTCCATACCGGATACTTTGGACCCTCTTCAGTTTGCCTATCGCCCAAACAGATCCACAGATGATGCCATCTCTCACATCCTGCACTCTTCTCTCACACACATTGACAGCAATAACAGGAACTACATAAGGCTGCTATTTATTGACTATAGCTCAGCTTTTAATACTATAGTCCCCTTAAAGCTAGCTTCTAAACTCATAGACCTCGGCCTGAATTCTTCACTCTGCAACTGGATTCTTGATTTCCTCACCGGCAGACCTCAAGTGGTGAATCTAGGCCAGTACACCTCCAGCTCCATCACCCTGAACGTAGGAGCACCGCAGGGCTGTGTCCTGAGTCCCCTGCTCTACTCTCTCTACACACATGACTGCGTGTCTTCGCACAGCTCCACATCTATAATCAAATTTGCTGATAATATTGTGGTTCTGACTTGGACTACTCACATTCAAACACAGGTTAATAAAGCCAGGCAAAGACTGTACCATCTGCGACAGCTGAGGAAATTCAGGGTCTCACCAGCAATCCTGAAAACTTTCTATTCTGGGGCTATAGAAAGTGTATTGACTCAGTTGTGAGTCTGATGTTGTTCATACTCGTCTCTTTAAGGAAGTGTTCGAAACTTTGTGCCCAGCTGTAACAGACATTATTAACAGTTCTCTAGCGACCGGAATTGTCCCTGCTAGTTTTAAACATGCTGTAGTTCACCCTCTGCTTAAGAAACCTCATTTGGATCCATCTCTCCTCAATAATTTTAGACCTATATCTAAGTTGCCTTTTATTTCTAAACTTTTAGAGAGAGTTGTGCATAGCCAGTTGAATACTTATCTCAGTACATCCAATATTTCTGATACTTTTCAGTCTGGTTTTAGATCTATGCACAGTACAGAAACTGCTTTGTTGAAGGTCAACAATGACCTTTTGCAAATCCTCGACACCGGATCACACGCAGTACTTGTCTTACTAGATTTAAGCGCTGCTTTTGATACGATCGACCATAGTACCTTGCTGCATCGGTTGGAAAAAGTGGTGGGCATTCAGGGCGTTGCCTTGCAGTGGTTAGCCTCGTATCTCAAAGACAGAACCTTCTCAGTAAATATGGGGAAATTTACTTCTACATCTGTTCCCCTACTTTGTGGTGTGCCCCAAGGGTCCATTTTAAGCCCGCTCCTCTTTTCACTCTATATGTTGCCACTGGGTGCCATTTTTGAGAAACATAGGATATCCTATCACTGTTACGCTGACGATACACAGTTTTATCTACCGGCAAAAACTGATATGTCCTATCCCCTGAAGCACTGTGTGACTGTTTTGAGGAGATCAAATGTTGGATGGCAAATAATTTCTTACAATTAAATGAAAGTAAGAGCGAAATTTTGATCTTAGGCCCATCTAGTTTCTCATCTACTTCTAATTTCGGTTCCTTCCCTGTCAGTGCTCGACCTCATGTAAGGAATCTCGGAGTTACATTGGGTTCGGCACTTAATTTTGAAAAACAAGTCAGCTCAGTGGTAAAAGGCAGTTTCTTTCACTTGAGATCGATTGCAAAAGTAAAACATTTCTTGTCTCGGAAAAAATTAGAGATTGTAATCCATGCCTTCATTACATCACGGCTGGACTACTGTAATTCCCTGTACTGTGGTCTGCCTCAAACTACAATCTCTCGCCTGCAAGTTGTTCAAAATGCTGCAGCGAGACTTCTGACCGGTACTAAAAAGAGAGATCACATCTCACCTATCCTAGAAATTTTACATTGGCTTCCGGTAAAGTTCAGAATCGATTTTAAAATTGCAGTTTTTGTGTACAAGGCGCTATCCGGTGTTGCACCAAAATACTTATCTGACCTTCTGACTTTGTACACTCCCCAAAGGACTCTCAGGTCTTGCAATCAGCTTCTTTTAACTGTCCCACGCTTTCGCTGTAAAACTAAGGGTGGTCGGGCCTTCTCTGCTGTGGCACATAAACTCTGGAATAGTTTACCCTTCGCTGTGAGGTCTGCCCCGTCATTATCCAGTTTTAAATCAGCTCTAAAAACTTATTTATTCTCTTTGGCTTTTAATTAAGTCACTTTGATTGATTTTATATGATCTATTAAATTGATTATATCGGGTGTAATCGTGTCTATAATTGTATTTTTTCTTGCCTATTCTAATGCTTTTTATTTGCACACTGTAGCTCTGTACAGCACTTTGGCGCAGCTCTGTTGTTTTTAAATGTGCTATAGAAATAAAATTTGACTTGACTTGACTTGACAGTGTATCTCAGTGTGGTATGGTAACAGATCCAGTCAAGACTGCAAAGCCCTGCAGAGAGTTGTGCGCTTAGCTGAGCGTATTTCAGGGTCTGCTCTTCCCTCTCTGCAGGACATCTATCTCAAACGCTGCAGAAGCAGAGCTGCTAAAATCTTCTAAGACTCCACCCACCCCAGTAACCATCTTTTCACTTTGCTGCCATCTGGTAAGCGCTTCCGTAGCCTGATGGCAAAAACCGAGAGACTCAGTTGGAGTTTCTTCCCCCAGGCCATCAGGCTCTTAAACTTAACATCCTCATGCCTCCACTTAATGTACACTTTATCAGTAGATATTCATCATTCACTACCTCACATTGACACACTGACAGTATCAACCTGTTTGCACATTTGCTTCTTGTACATTCCTGTGTATCTTAATATTTAAGACTACAGTATAATGCACATATGCATATTGTACATCCCTGTATATCTTATTATTTAAGACTACAGTTTACTTTCATGCACATTATTTTGCGTTCTATATTTAATTCTACAATATACATCTTTTTTATATTTTATTCTTATATTTTTATTGTTTACTTTTATTTCATTCTTACATAGCTATATTTATGTATATTTTCATCTGTGTTGTTTTCTTTAATTATTGCACTGTCCATGGAGCGGACCTGACTCACATTTCACTGCTGGTTATATTATGCTATATATAATTTTGTATGTGACGAAAAAAAATCTTGAATCTTGAATCTTGAATAAAGTAGAATTCTGAGGAAACAAAGACTTTTATTTTCATACAATTCCGATTGCAATATTTGACAATTCTGACTTTATAAATTGGATTTTTGCATGTTTTTTAGTCTTACAATTCTGACTTTATTTCTCATTTCCATTGTGAGTTTATTTCTCATAATTTTTAGACAAATGTCAGAATTGCGGGATGTAATATGCAGTTGTGAGAAAAAAATTGTGAATTGTGAGATGAAAAAAGTTGCTATTACCTTATTTATTTATTTTTTTTTCAGTGGCGGAAAGGGGCGTCCATAACTACCTGAGTAGTCAAACTACCTGCTGTTCTTCACAGAAAACCTCCAGGTCCTGCACGTTCTTCGCTTTTTTAGCATCTTCTGCATATTTGAACCCTTTACAAGAGTGATAGTATGAGTTTGACATCCATCCTTTCACAATGAAGGCACCTGGTTGACTCAACTTTTATAAATAACTATTATAAACGCTGCAAACATTCACTGATGCTCAAGAAAGAAACTTGACGCAGTAAGAGCTGAACTTTTCAGATAGATGATCAGGGTAAATTGTACTTTTTTATTGTCTTCTGGGAAAGCCCAGTCTGTCAATCAAAAGTTGTTATTGAAATAATTCTCTTCTGCTCAGCAAGGCTGCTTTTATATGACAAAAATACTGTAAGAACAGCAATATTGTAAAAAATAATAAAAATTTCAAATGTTACTTTGTAATATATTTTCAAATATAATTTATCCCTGTGATACAAAGCTGAATTTTCAGCAGCCATTACTTCAGTCTTCAGTGTCACATGAGGGAGGAAAGATAAAAAAAGAGATAAACACTTTTATTAAGCAAGGATGCATTAAATTGATCAAAAGTGCCATTTTGAACTTTCTGTTCATCTGTGAATCCTGAAAAAAATAAAAAGTTTTACAGTTTCCACAAAAATATTGTGCAGCACAACTGTTTTCAACATTGATAATAATTAGAAATATTTCTCGAGCAGTAAATCATCATATTAGAATGATTTCTGAAGATCATGTGACACTGAAGACTGGAGGAATGATGCTGAAAATACAGCTGTGCATCACATAAATAAATTACACTTTAACAGAGATTCACATAGAAAACAGATGTTATAAATTGTAATATTCAAAATTTTTACTGTATTTTTGATCAAATTAGCTTTTCTGAGCAGAAGAGACTTCTTCATATAATGTATGCATAATATTATTTACAGCTATATAATTATTGTTGTTGTTCAACAAAATACTTTGGAAAGCAGCTTTGGAAATGTGCTAATTTAATACTGCAGCTAAATACAATGGTCAGTCATTTACTTTCACACACTGACAGATTGTTTGAGAAATGTGCTCTGACTCATTCTCAAGCTTTGATACAGTCTTTCTCCACTTCATTTTTCTGTCAACCCTGTGGTCTAGCAGCAGATGAGAGAGCATGTGGTTTAATGAGCAGAAATAAAACACAGAGCTTCTGCTGATGGTGGTTTGAGAAAACTCTTGTCTGTGATTGGTGATTACTTTTGTGAGAAAATCACTAACAGGTTTAAACTTAATTCGATGGTTTGAACTGTAAGCATCACATTGTCAACCATCCGTACACACATTAAGTTATACTTTAAGACATTCACTTCTGTGTTTTAATGATTCCAACATTTGTGGTGTGTGTATGTTGCCAGAGTCAGCTTAAGATTGTACTCTTTTGTTTTTCTGTAACCCTGAGATCACCTACGGTATAAGGACAAATCACCTTTAACTGATCATGAGCTGCAAAACTAAATCAGACGCTGCGATCATGTCTAACAAGTGAAAGCAAACAGCGGTGAAAGCAGTGAAACTAAAATTTAAAACAGAATATATATATATATATATTTGTTTTATCCATGCAACAGCACTTAACTTTGAACACTGAGAAGATTGTGTTAAGGTAGGAAAAAAAAAAATAATAATGCTCAAATGTAGTGCAAGCCATCTGTGCAGGTAAACCCAGTTCTTTAATTAATGGGGTCATGGACGGCATTATTTTGTAATGTTCTCTGAGGTCCATTCTTAAAGTTAGCAACAATATTACCTTAAACAATTTCATCTATGCTGTTTTTGAGCCTCTCTGCAGAATGGTCTGTTTTCATTGGCGGGAAGCATTAAGGACTCACAAGTAAACACCCACTGCTGTGATTGGCCAACAGTTCCAATTATTAAAATAACAGATAGACGCTGCTGTGATGTACTGTGAAAACAACATGGCTCATTTGGGTTAAAAACATGTAAATACTCGGTATATATCAAACAGTCTGGAACAGACAAAAGCAATCATGTTAAAAGCACGTTTGATACTGGAACCATTATAGTCTAATTCGGCACTGCTTCCTCTAATACGTTCAGTATCTCTGAAAAGCCTGCGTCGAACCGCCTTGTTTAAAAAGGAATCCACAGTAAATTAAAGTAAACAAACAATTGATGTTTCACTGATGCAATCTGGAGCTTTTTTATTGTCTGTACAGTGATGTAGAAGAAGGCGTAGATCTTCTCCTGAGGAGGCGGGGCTTAGCCACACTATTATGTCATAAAGTGGCACATTCCACAACAAGTCGTTTTCTGAGCTTAGTTTCAATAAAAGCTGTTTTTAAACTAACGAGAAGGTTTCAAGTTCTGAAACTTACATAATTTTTTCAAAAGATCAAGGAAATTTTAATTTCTCACTTCATGGCCTCTTTAACCCTTCAAAGGGCTCAGAAAATCAATTTATTGCTATTTTTCATCTTATTGGGAGTCAAATAGTACAATTTCATGTTTTTTTTTTTTTTAAACTTGATTCTTAATTTTGATTTGCCACTTCGTTGGTTATAAATTCACTGAAAACAGAACACTTGCTTATCAATGCAACATTTTAAAGAAATGGCTGTAATTCCTGAACAATTTGGAATACAGGCCTAAAGTTGGTCTCTTTTTAAAGATGGCACATTGAAGATTATTGCTGAAGTTAAAGCATTTTTTTTTTTTTTATACAATATGTTGCACTCTAAAGTTGCTAAAAAAATTCAAAGCCATATTTCTAACCAAGTTATGTTCCAAATTTGAAGTTGATATCACAAAAACTGTGGTCCCTGTTAGATTTTGTTTGGGCACTATATCAAAAATAACCATTGGGTGACACCCAAACTCTATTGATTTTTATTATGCAGTATTCTGTTATAATATCACTTCCATTGCAAAACAGTCACCAAAAAAAAAAATGAATCTTGACTGTCAGACCTTTCCAACCATATGTGTTTTGTCAAGATTACAAAAAGATATGACTTTCTAAAAAACAAGCCACAAAAGAGTCTATACAGTACATATGTTTTTTATTATTATTATTTTTTTAATCACTATAAGGGCAATGTATCCCCTGAGATACAAACATTTAGAAACTGATACAAAAAGCATTTAATTCATAAAATTCTTATGTAAACCTAATAAGCTAATACTGAACACCAGCTTTTTAAACAGGTAAGTCCCCTCCAACATGTGTAAATATGTGAACTAGATCAACTTTTACTGGACTTTGAGTAGTTTTCCTACTGCAGGCGGCCATGCCATTTTAATGCTGCCTGTGAGCTAAACAAAGAATGTATGAACAAAGTCAATATATCTAAAAATTCACAACAAATACCCTTTCAACATGAAACCAAGAAATGAGACGTACTCTTACCCTGCATCCCCCGCAGCCTATCAAAAGTTTGTATCCCCCAGGATATGTCAAAAGACACAGATCTAAGATGGTTTGTCCCTGCCAACATCATTCACTGATTTATTTGAGAAATAAAGACTAAAATAACCAGTGCTTCTTAATGCTCTACACTGTTAAAGAGAATTTTTGTTTTTTAGTTTATTTGAGTTTGTTTTCCAAGAGAATACTACTACAGTCAATGCTATTTCTGGGGGGAAATTGTTTCAAAGTAAATACTACAGTGTAGTAAGGGTGTTAACATAAACACAATTGAAGACTAGAATGAAATAATGTTCAGGTGCAGTATTACACCACTTACTTGTGATAGGAAACATCTGTGAACAGGGTACAGGGATCGCCCTCCGTTAGATCAGATGCCTCCAAAAACCAGATGTGCTTAGACCAGAGCATTCAATTCCATCATCAGTCTTTATTCTCTCTGCTTTAAATATGAATATGTTAGACGGGCAGTGAAAATGATATTTCAGCAATGCCAAGTCATGCGTCCATCATTTCCATCAGTCATGCATGTGCTCTGCCTCTGAATACAGAAGGCCTGGAGTCACATGGGTTACCCTCAATGAGCCTGAGTGGGTCTCATCACTGAACATGACGAATATCAGAAAATATTTGCAGGCTAAGAAGACTGTTCATGTAATATATGGATAAAAACAGGTCTGTTAAGTCACATTATTGATCTACAGCACGTTTATTATTGTTGGATAAAACTAAAACCTATTAAAAACATTTTTTTTTTTTGCCAATTCTCAAATAACTATTATGATGAATTTTGTTCTACACGCTCAAATGATAGAAGAACTTGCGCTGTCCAATCTATTAAGACTGTGTCTGTTCCCCGAATAGTGAGGTCAAAATATTAATTTAATGTAGGATCTAGAGAGAATATTATCGTGATTAACCAGTAAAAATTAAAGCAAATGAACAAAAACAATTTTTAAAGTTTGGGCTCATAAATATTAGATCACTCACAACCAAAGCAGTTATTGTAAATGAAATTATCACAGATAATAGTTTTGATGTACTCTGCTTGTCTGAAACCTGGCTAAAACCAAATGATTATTTTGGTCTAAATTAGACTACTCCACCAAACTACTGTTATAAGCATGAGCCCTGTCAGACTGGTCGACAAGTCAAGTCACCTTTATTTATATAACGCTTTAAACAAAATACATTGCGTCAAAGCAACTGAACAATATTCATTAGGAAAACAGTGTGTCAATAATGCAAAATGATAGTTAAAGGCAGTTCATCATTGAATTCAATGATGTCATCTCTGTTCAGTTAAATAGTGTCTGTGCATTTATTTGCAATCAAGTCAACGATATCGCTGTAGATGAAGTGACCCCAACTAAGCAAGCCAGAGGCGACAGCAGCAAGGAACCGAAACTCCATCGGTGACAGAATGGAGAAAAAAACCTTGGGAGAAACCAGGCTCAGTTGGGGGTCCAGTTCTCCTCTGACCAGACGAAACCAGTAGTTCAGTTCCAGGCTGCAGCAAAGTCAGATTTTGCAGAAGAATCATCTGTTTCCTGTGGTCTTGTCCTGGTGCTCCTCTGAGACAAGGTCTTTACAGGGGATCTGTATCTGTGGCTCTAGTTGTCCTGGTCTCCGCTGTCTTTCAGGGCAGTAGAGGTCCTTTCTAGGTGCTGATCCACCATCTGGTCTGGTACTGGATCCGGGTGACTGCAGTGACCCTCTGATCTGGATACAGACTGGATCTGGTGGCTACGGTGACCTCGGAATAAGAGAGAAACAGACAAATATTAGCGTAGATGCCATTCTTCTAATGATGTAGCAAGTACATAGGGTGTTATGGGAAGTGTTTCCGGTTCCGGTTTACCTAATTAATGCAGCCTAAAAATCCTTTAACGGATTTGGATATTAAAAGCATTTTAGTATGTTATGTGTAAGCCAGGTTAAAGAGATGGGTCTTTAATCTAGATTTAAACTGCAAGAGTGTGTCTGCCTCCCAAACAATGTTAGGTAGGTTATTCCAGCGTTTAGGCACCAAATAGGAAAAGGATCTGCCGCCCGCAGTTGATTTTGATATTCTAGGTATTATCAAATTGCCTGAGTTTTAAGAACGTAGCGGACGTAGAGGATTATAATGTAAAAGGAGCTCATTCAAATACTGAGGTGCTAAACCATTCAGGGCTTTATAAGTAATAAGCAATATTTTAAAATCTATACGATGTTTGATAGGGAGCCAGTGCAGTGTTGACAGGACCGGGCTAATATGGTCATACTTCCTGGTTCTAGTAAGAACTCTTGCTGCTGCATTTTGGACTAGCTGTAGTTTGTTTACTAAGCATGCAGAACAACCACCCAATAAAGCATTACAATAATCTAACCTTGAGGTCATAAACACATGAATTAGCATTTCTGCATTTGACATTGAGAGCATAAGCCGTAATTTAGATATATTTTTGAGATGGAAAAATGCAGTTTTACAAATGCTAGAAACGTGGCTTTCTAAGGAAAGATTGCGATCAAATAGCACACCTAGGTTCCTAACTGATGACGAAGAATTGACAGAGCAACCATCAAGTCTAATTGTTCTAGGTTATTACAAGCAGAGTTTTTAGGTCCTATAATTAACACCTCTGTTTTTTTGGTCGTGGTGGAGGTGTTGCAACAATATATAGTGATATTCTCAATGTTACCTAGAAAACAGGATACAGGTTTAACTCATTCGAAATACTTCTGCTTAATGTTACACTGTCAGACATGAAAAAGAAATCTAATGTATCTCTTGCTCTGGCTACTGTGTATAGACCACCAGGGCCGTATACAGAATTCCTAAAAGAATTTGCAGATTTCCTCTCAGACCTTCTGGTTACAGTAGATAAAGCGCTAATCATGGGAGATTTTGCATATCACTGATATTAACTATATGTCTCAGCGTTACCGTCTGGGCAGAACTATTGTTCCAGTCACCAAAGACAGATTCACAAATAACCTGCCTGATCTATCTCAACTGCTATTTGTACCCAAAAATACACATGAATTAGACGAAATGACTGACAACATGGGCACTATTTTCTCTAATACATTAGAAGCTGTTGCCCCCATCAAATTGAAAAAGGTTAGAGAAAAACGTAACATTAGAAATACAATAGCGAATGTAGATTCTACAGCATCTAACACTTCAGTTTCATCCATCGCACCCAAAGATAAACTGCAGTGCTTTACAAATATAGGACAGGAAGAGCTAAATAAATGTATCACTGTATCTAAACCAACAACATGTTTATTAGATCCTGTACCCACTAAATTACTAAAAGAGCTGTTACCTGTAGCTGAAGAACCGCTTCTCAATATCATTAACTCGTCGTTATCTTTAGGTCACGTCCCAAAACCATTCAAGCTGGCGGTTATCAAGCCTCTTATTAAGAAACCAAAACTAGATCCTAGTGTACTGGCAAATTATAGGCCTATTTCAAATCTTCGATTTATGTCTAAAATTTTTCAAAAAGTTGTGTCTGCTCAATTGAGCACCTTCCTAAAAAAAGAGATCTGTATGAAGAATTTCAGTCAGGTTTCAGGCCCCACCATAGCACAGAAACTGCACTTGTTAAAATTACAAATGACCTGCTTCTTGCATCAGATCAAGGTTGCATCTCATTTCTAGTTTTACTTGATCTTAGTGCTGCGTTCGACACCATAGATCATGACATACTCATAGATCGATTACAAAACTATACAGGTATTAAAGGGCAAGCTCTATGATGGTTTAGATCCTACCGGTCCGATCGCTACCATTTTGTTTATTTAAATGGAGAGTCATCTCATTTATCATCAGTAAAATATGGAGTGCCACAAGGATCCCCTTGGTAATATTATTAGAAAATATGGGATTAGTTTCCACTGTTATGCTGATGATACTCAGCTATATATCTCAACAAGACCAGATGAAACTTCTAAATGATCTAAGCTAACAGGGTGTGTTGAAAATTTAAAAGATTGGATGACCAATAATTTTCTCCTATTAAATTCAGATAAGACAGAGATATTAATTATTGGACCAAAAAACAGTACACAGAATCTTGTAGATTTCAATTTGCAACTAGACGGATGTACTGTTACTTCCTCTACAGTCAAAAATCTGGGTGTTATATTAGACCGCAACTTGTCTTTTGAAAATCATATTTACCATGTTACAAAAACTGCATTCTTCCATCTTAGAAACATTGCCAAGCTACGAAACATGTTATCTGTTTCTGATGCAGAAAGGTTAGTTCATGCATTCATGACCTCTAGACTGGACTATTGTAATGCACTTCTAGGTGGTTGTCCTGCTTCTTCAATAAACAAGCTACAGGTAGTCCAAAATGCAGCAGCTAGAGTCCTTACCAGGTCAAGAAAATATGATCATATTACCCCAATTTTACAGTCTCTGCACTGGCTACCTATTAAGTTTCCGTATCAGTTACAAATTATCATCACTTACCTATAAGGCCCTAAATGGTTTAGCTCCTGCGTACCTAACTAGCCTTCTACCACGCTACAACCCATCACGCACCCTAAGGTCACAAAACGCTGGACTTTTGGTAGTTCCTAGGATAGCAAAGTCCACTAAAGGAGGTAGAGCTTTTTCACATTTGTCTCCCAAACTCTGGAATAGCCTTCCTGATAATGTTTGGGGTTCAGACACACTCTCTCTGTTTAAAAATATATTTAAAACACATCTCTTTCGCCAAGCATTCGAATAATGTATCTCTTAAATTCTGACTGCAGTTGCATCTGATCAAATGTGCATTCTTATTCTTTAGCTTGGGTTAAACTAATTAATTTTACTATGTTGGAACAGCAGCTATGCTAATGATGTCTCTATTTGTTTCTATGTTTTGCCATGGGATTTACATCAGCTCCAGTCTGGATCAAGAACACCTGAGAAGAGATGATGCTGACCCTCAGAGGACCCCAGATGATGCTAACCCTGAAACAACAAACAGAATTTACAAATATTGCTACAAGTGTAATTGCATCATATAATAATTGCTGTTAATAATGTTCATCGTCTGGTTGACTACGTCTTGTATACATTTTTCTGAAAAATCCTGTCATATGCACACAAACTGACAGTCACCACTTATAAGCTACTACTAAATATTGTAGAAACGTAATTTTCTGTAAAGTTGCTTTGTAATTATTTGTATCATAAAAAGCGCTTTACAAATAAACTTGAATTGAATTGAATTTTTGTAAATTTAATACAAGCTGAAATAAAATAAAATATGAATATTAGATGAAAAAACTTTAAAGGAGACAAATATTGCCTTTGTAACTAACTAAAGCATTAAAATTAAATCTAACTGAAAAAACAAACAAACACTGAACTAAAACTGAATAAATAAAAATAAATTAAACCTGATTAGGAATATATATATATATATAATAAAATAAATAAATAAATAATACAAATGACAAACATTACAAAAAAAAACCCCCGAAATTTTTAAAATAAAAATAAAATAAAATAAAATAAAATGAAAGTTTACTGCCATTCACACCTAGGCTGATAACTACACCGTAATGATAAAGATAAAGATATGCTTTTAAAAAATCTTTCTAAATGTAAAAGAATATCAGGTTTCACCCCACACCTATAACGAGAACAGCATCGAAGAAAGATATTGTTGGAATCACTCTCAGAATTATATATAAAAAAACATAAATATTTATATATATATATATATATATATATATATATATATATATATATATATATATATATATATATATATATATATATATATATATATATATAAATTACTGTCAGCCAATTAGAATCATCTTGACTTTAATGAGCTTGAGCATTTGAAGTGGCAGACTTCAATAATACTTTTTTTTTTTAACAGAACATTAACATGCAATGAAGTGTACATTATCATTCTTGGTCTGAACAGCTCAAATATTAAAAATATAAATTTAAATATATAATAGTTTATAAATAATAATAATAGCCCTTGCATTTTATTTGTATTATTGTACCATTTTTTTTTTCTCAACAACAATAAAAGTTTAAATGTTAAAACCTCTTTGTTGTTCATGTATGTATCTATGGAAAAAAAGCAAAAACCAATAAAACATATTTGTCTAGTAATAAGATATCCTAAAATGCAGGTTCGGTGGTCTGGTCAAGTTTGGGTTAGGTTTAGAGTCCGAGGATGATAGAGCCCCAATTGCCTGCCCAATCCTAGGAATAATGTTGTCTGGAGCAAAAATCAGCACCTCAGTTTTGTCTGGATTTAGTTGCAGAAAGTTATCTGACATTCAATTTTCAATGGAGGCTGTAATATTCTGTAATATTTTTTCTGTAGTATGCGGGTTGCTTGCGGGTTGTAAACCAGGTTGATTGATTTATTTGTTCATCTTTATTCAGCATTGACTCAAGTGCTTGCTTAATTACTACTTCACCCCTGTGTGAACATTTCATTCTCTGTGCCTAAAGACTTGTTTAATATGTGCCCATAATGGGGTAGTGTTGAAACAACTTGACTGAAAGAGACGTTTATGTCTTAAATAACATTTACTTCACCCCAAATATATTATGTGACATGGCAATATAGGTAAAGCTTTTCAAATGCTTGTTTGTGATTGGTCTGGAAACACTGTGCAGTCGTTTAATGTTCAGCACCTCATAATTTTGTAATTCACACATTAGCCAGTTAGTGATGCAGCAGCTAATTCTAGATGCTTGAAGGCAAAGCATAGTAATATTGCTCAAGTGTGACTGATGTGCTCTTGTGGAGAGCCAACTGGCCGAACAGTCGACCAAACACCGTGCATCTAACCCATCGTCACGTGTGTTTTGTCATAAACATGCAGGGCAGTGGTTGAGTGAAGCTAACGGACATTATTTTCTCATTTGGGCAGTGCACTGTTTTAACACAGTTGAAAAGTGCAAGAAACATAATGTTCTCATTCAGCTTATATCTGCTCATTTGCAAAAGAGTCACCGCTGAAACCAACAGGACTGATTGTTTACCGCAGAATTTGTTAGGACCTGTTATATAATTAACCTGACTGTAATTATTTTTCTCTCTCTGTATTTTGTTTCAGTGGTTATCTGGAATTCAAGACATCTATGAATGCCATGAAGTTTTCCATGGAAGGTAAGTCTTTCCACAGTGGCTGGAAAGATCTTCATCTTTTTAAGGAATCTTCAGCTCGAGGGGTTTTTGTTGATATTTAGTGTGAGTATGTCATACAAAGACTTATATGCTCTGATGAAATGGCAATTTTTTTAGAGGAGCCCTTAAAGGAACAGTTCACCCACAAATTAAAATGAGCTGAAAATTTACTCACCCTCAGGGCATCCAAGATTGGGATGAGTTTGTTTCTTCATCAGATCTGAAGAAATGTAGCATTGCATCAGTGTCTCATCAAGCAATGAGAGTCCAAACAGCTGATAATATACATTTTCAAATAGTTGTATCTCGACCAAATATTGTCCGATCCTAACAAACCATACATCAATGGAAAGCTTATTTATTCAGCTTTCATGTGATGTATAAAGCTTGAAAAACCTTTACTCTGCTGGACTGCCTGACTAGTTAAGAAACCATGTTTGTGTAAACATTTAAGTCAAAGATAGGAGGAAATCATTGAAAAATCTGCCAGTTGGTTCTCTCTCTTTAAGCACAATGCTTGCTTGCACTGCAGTACATATCATCAAAATAATATAAATTAAACCATTTTAATATTATTCCAAACACAGTCAGTACCTGAACTATCAGCTGAGACATTGCAGAAAGAGGAAACATTCCAAAAATACAGTTCCCTGTCACATCTGTTTAGGACAACAACTCCTAAAAATGAGCAACCTGTCATCATTTACTCACACTAGTGTCCTTCAAACCCTGAGTTTCTTTCCTTAGTTGAAAACAAAAGAAAATATTTTGAAGAATACTGGCATCCAGACAATTTGGTCAAATTCTTGGTCATTTGGTCATTTCTCAAATTTATTCTTCTATGTACCAGAGAAAAAACTAAGTCTTACAGGTTTGGAATGACATGAGGGAGAGTAAATAATGACAGAACTCCAAAATGGAAAACAAATTGTAGAAATTGATTCAGTGACATTAATTAATCAGTGACTCTTGAGTCTGAAAGTGATTTAATTTTTTTTTTTTTTTATAATTGTGAAAATAATTCACAAGAGTAATTTGTAGGGGTTTAATTTTATGTTACAAAACAAAAAAAATCAACAATATGTGTTGTAATAGTTCACCTACAAATGAATATTTATACAGATTTAATTAGGTTTTTATGCATATCTAAACAATTATCAATGCACAGAGAGTAAGTTAAATACAGTTAACCCAGAAGCTCACACATTTATGCTTTCATGTTTATAAATTTTTATAAAAATACATATTCTGCAGAATCATGAGTATTTATATTGTGGTTAATGAAGACATAAGGATGGAAGATTACACTGCCATTTTGAACTAATAAACAGAATAAAAAGCAGTTGAAGGATGACATGTATAATTTAATTAATCATCTGCTTCCAGTATAATTAATCTGACTAGCCTGTTATTATTATTTTACTTCTTATTGTCCTCTTATTGTTAACCTGAATATTTACGTTTAATCGTTTAGCAGATGCTTTTATCCAAAGCGACTTAAAAATGAGGACAACAGAAGCATTTAGATAACAAAAGTTAGTCGCTTAAACTTTTAAAATTATCAATTGTAAAAGGAAAGCTTTTTGCACATATTTGCTCAGCCCTACAAGCAGTACTTTTGTTAACTGTTTATCTTGCCTTAGAAGTAGCCATCAGATGATGGGTACATGGTGGTCATAAAAGGATGGACATGGTCAGAAACAATGCTCAGGTAGGCTGTGGCATTTAAACATTTACATTACATTTACATTTATTCATTTAGCAGACGGTTTTATTCAAAGTGACTTACAGATGAGGACAGTGGAAGCAATCAAAAACAACAAAAAGAGCAATGATATATAAGTGCTATAACAAGTCTCAGTTAGGTTAACACAGTACACATAGCATGGGATTTTAAATAATATAATATAAAGAAAACAGATAGAAAAAAAAGAAAAGATTAGAGCAAGCTAGTGCTAGAGGTCTTTACACATACACACACACACACACACACACACACACACATACAATTGCATAATTAATGAAAAGAAAATAGAATAAACGATGAATTAAACGATGCCCGATTGGCACTAAGGGGCCTAAAGTGTGCCAAGAAAACATCACCAACACCATTACACCACCACTCCAGCCTGCAGTGGTAACAAGGCATGATAGATCCATGTTCTCATTCTGTTTACGCCAAATTCTGACTCTACCATCTGAATGTCTCAACAGAAATTGAGATTCATCAGACCAGGCAACATTTTTCCAGTCTTCAACTGTCTAATTTTGGTGAGCTCATGCAAATTGTAGCCTCTTTTTCCTATTTGCAGTGGAGATGAGTAGTACCGGTGGGGTCTTCTGCTGTTGTAGCCCATCCATCTCAAGGTTGTGCGTGTTGTGGCTTCACAAATGCTTTGCTGCATATCTCAGTTGTAATGAGTGGTTATTTCAGTCAAAGTTGCTCTTCTATCAGCTTGAATCGGTCGGCCCATTCTCCTCTGACCTCTAGCATCAACAAGGCATTTTCGCCCACAGGACTGCCGCATACTGGATGTTTTTCCCTTTTCACACCATTCTTTGTAAACCCTAGAAATGGTTGTGCGTGAAAATCCAAGTAACTGAGCAGATTGTGAAATACTCAGACCAGCCTTATGGCACCAACAACCATGCCATGCTCAAAGTTGCTTAAATCACCTTTCTTTCCCATTCTGACATTCAGTTTGGAGTTCAGGAGATTGTCTTGACCAGGACCACACCCCTAAATGCACTGAAGCAACTGCCATGTGATTGGTTGATTAGATAATTGCATTAATGAGAAATTGAACAGTTGTTCTTAATAATCCATTAGGTGAGTGTATATATATATGTGTGTGTGTGTGTGTAGCCGCACTGGGTTGTACATTATAATTAACTCAAATGATACATAGGGAATTTTAATAATTAATCAGGAATATGATTTATATATATATATCTCATTTGACAGTTACATTACAATTATTGAAGATGAAAAATAGGTCAATTTTATATATCAATAACTCATTACAAGGCACTGTAATTTACTCATTAATATGCCAATATTCCATTCTTCATATCAATTATAGTGATATCTCTTACTGTAAATTACCGCGAATCGAACAGTGGTTTTTTCAGCAAACGGCCGTAAGATTAACTTATCAACTTTCAATAAAGTTATCACTTCTTATAATTCAAGGAAAAATATTCTATGGCCATGAAAACATTATCCTATCATTATGAAATTTCGGTTACTAAAAAGTAAAGAGCTTGTAGCTAAAGATCAGACATTTCATTGACTCGTGACGTGAGCGACAGAGGCAATCATGAATATATATTGGTTTTTAATAATTGAACTAATAATACATCAAACTACAAATCACACAGAGTAAATACGCGTACGACAATACAGACAGTAAACTTTGTACAAGACATAACAGAATCCAAATGAGGGAGAGAGAGAGAGAGAATGAGTGAGAGAGAATGAGAGAAAGAGGTGAGACAATTAGGCGTGATCACAGAATCACGCTTTAATAATAAAAACTCCATAATCATCGGGAAGAAGGAGGCGGGAACCGGCGGACAATCAAACAAAGACTTTAATAACAAAATAAACACAAAACAGCGCATCAGCCCCTCACGGACGACTGATGCGCACAAATAAAAACCAAAACATAAAATAAAGCCCAGGCCTGGTCCTCTCTCGTCCTTCATTGTCGTTGCTCCAGTTTTATATCCTTCCATCTCCTCTGTGGGACTCGAGACCGGTGGTGGCTCGCTCGTTCCCACATCCCTCGGCCCCGCCCCACTCGTCACACATGCTCAGTTATGCAAACTCACAGACAGTAACCCTTGAAAGACAACAACGAATCAAATCACCTTGAAAAGGTAATAGACAAACTTTAAGCAGCATTTAAATCTCCATAGAGAATGATACTTGCATGTGTCTCTTTGTGACTCGCCAGACCAGCGTGCATGTGAGCAGCGTGATCCTGTAGCTAGGCGTGTTCTTTCGTGTCTTCCGGGGCTGCTGCGGAATCGCGCGGTATTTGAAAGGTCCAACAAAGCAATGTTTCATAATTTGTCTTCCTTGTGTGGAGAGGCGAATAGGTGAATAAACTTAGTAAGGAAAAGAAACGAAAACAACAGAGATGAAAGCTCCCGAAGGAGCCATGAGAACGGCTTAAATACTTTTTAATAAAGTATATATAAAATAAAAAAAGAATAAGAAATAAAATACTGCTGCAAAGTTCTCCACTAAATAAAATACTCTCAGTCTCAAACCAATATCATATAATAAAATATAATGAAAAGTATAAATAAATAAATATGATTACAGTGCAGCATTACCAATCCCAGTTTTTAGACCTGCTCAGATTTCGTTATTACTTTGGACAGATCGGAATTAAGGGCAAAGGTCTGTTTAAATGCCGACGGGAGCTGCGTTTGAATTACAGTGCTCCAGCGCCGCGTCAGGCACGATCCTGGTGTGTAAAAGACACAGAAAAGGGAGCCGTCACGCAACTGACACGCAGCAGAAACGCCACGCTCACGCCACGCAGCCAGTCTGTCACCAGCCTTAGAATCAGCTGCAGGGCGGGATTTGCGCTGAACGCGGAGACTTCCGCCACTTAATATGTTCGTTTAGAAACACGAAAATGTACCTATGTTCCGCAGACAAAATATTGCATTTGGTCATTCGGTACACATGTGCACCGTACCGAAAGCCCTGTACTGAAATATTTATCGGAACCTTTTTTTTTGTATTTGTAATAATAATTATAATAATAATAAATTCAGCCTTCGTGAGCAGAAGATAATTATTTCAAAATCATTAATAATTGTAATGTTTCCAGACTTTTGGCAGGTACCTTAATAATTATAACAGTTCTATATACTTTGCTATTATATATTATAGTACTTTATTATACTATATTATATTGTTTTCATGTTTAATACATTCTGCTTTTTATTTTTTACAGGACAGTGTGTATTTTTATAATATAAGATATATTTTTTAATGTGTTAAAATATATATATTAATAATGAGTGCTGGGGGCGTGGCTTGTAGGTGTGGCTTGGGGCGTGGTCAGATTTTCCTTCTTTTTTGTCTCTAGCTGATCACATGCCTGATTTGAGGATCACACTCTGGTCATGCTTTGTGTTTGACAACGCATTATTTTGTGCCGTTCAGTCTTTCTCATCGGATTCAGTAGCAGCTCACAACTCAAGAGATGGAAGCAGTTTTGACTAAGAATTGGTTCTCGATTCCCAAATTGCTCAGAGAGGCTTGGAGATTGAGATAGTCTTGAGACTCTGGCCGAGCCGTGGTGTCCTTTTCATCCAGAGCCTTCACATATTTTCACCGCTACTTTCACTGACTCACAGTCTCATTCACACAGGAAGTGGATTCCTCCCGCGCTAGCCAATCGGAACGTCACCCCTGACCTCGGTGTTGAGCGGCTCGCTCTCATTGGATGCCTAATTGCTGGAGTCAGACTGTCTTTCCTTTGTTTAACATTTTGCAGGAGTCCTGGAAGCTGTTGAAACATATTCCCTCCCCTGCACGTTATGCAATAGCCCTACAAAAATATTTAGACCTGCTCTTTTTGTGCACTGACATTAATGAATATCACATAGTCCTGTCCAAAGTGCAATAAAGATTCCAGTTTCCTCTCGACTCGCGGTCCAAGAGGCTGAATTGTAATTTGAGTGAGGAATTATAATGACATGTCTGAGTTTGTAGAAATTTCTTTGCGCCTGCCAGGGCCAGGAAGGGACCGGGGCTGCTACAGTACATTATATCTTTGTTTATGTGTGACGGCTTTTTCCTGAATAATTTCTTTTCGGTTTCATTGTACTTTCCTTGCTTATCTTCTCATCATTCAAAGAATGTAAATAGCTCACGGTTGTTGGAGCAGTGTGGAGGGCATTTCTTACCCACAGATCTATCTCATACGTTATGTGATGTTTGCAGTAACACGTACAGTATATCGGTGGTGGTGAGGTCCACACGTGCATCATCCCTTCACCAAAACAACCTGCTGTGTGGATATATGCACAGTTTATGTTTTTCAAAAGCCTTTCTGTTTGTCACGGTGCCAACTTTTACCAGGCCTATGCAGCATTCAGAGTGATTGGGAATACCTCTGAATTCACATTGATTGGATTAGTTTAGTTTAGATTCAATTTTATTGTCATTGTGCAGAAGAGTCAATGAAATGCACTTACCAATTTCTGTTACTGATTACACAATAATAGCATACAAGCTCCAGCCAAGAGTTTTTTTATTTTATTTTTTATAAACTGACAGAAACTGCACTTGCATATGCATTTGTGTTGATCAGTGTATTACTTATTTTTGACACATAATTATTTTTATCATATGATACACTATGTTTCAAAAGTTTGGGATGAGTAAGATTTCTAATGTTTTTCAAAGAAGTCTCCTTCTTTGAATAAAAATACAGTAAAAAACTAAATTGTGGAATATTATTACCATTTAAAATAACATTTTTCTATTTTAATATACTTTAATAATATACTATTTTAATATATTTAATACATTATACTTTAAAGCCAAACAAAATGAAGTAGGTTTACAAGATGGAGTCATCATTACAGCAAAAGCATGTATGTCATTTCAGCTTTGAAACAGAAATCACTAACAATAATGAAATGTTTCCTGAACACTCCCCTCATCTGATACTGGTCAAACAGCATCACAGTATTTGTACTCTCAAAGGAATCAGCATATTAAAGGCTTCATTCTAGTTGCTTCTCTTTATTAAACTGGAATAAATTGTCTTTTGCATCTGCTCTTTAATGCTTTCTTGTTTGATGGTCTTTCTCGTGCTTCCCTCCTGCAGTAAAGTCCAGGCACGCATTGCCTTCTCCATGTCCAGCTGCGCCTGCTGGCCGAGAGCAGAGCCGACAGGAGCCCGGCCTTTTATAAGTTCATGCTTGTTCACAAAACATGCATGAATTTATGATTTTGGGAGTTTCTGCTTGAGCTTCTGAACAAGAGTGCTTTTCCACACTTCTCTAATATATATATATATATATATATATATATATATATATAAGTTTACAATTTTATGCACAAAATGAGCTCATTTCAATTTTGATTTCTGCTACAGGTCTCAAAATAGTTGGGACGGGGCATGTTTACCATGGTGTAGCATCTCCTTTTCTTTTCAAAACAGTTTGAAGACGTCTGGGCATTGAGGCTATGAGTTGCGGGAGTTTTGCTGCTGGAATTTGGTCCCATTCTTGCCTTATATAGATTTCCAAATGTTCTCTATAGGTGAAAGATCTGGACTGCAGGCAGGCCAGGTTAGCACCCGGACTCTTCTACGACGAAGCCATGCTGTTGTTATAGGTGCAGTATGTGGTTTTGCATTGTCCTGCTGAAATAAACAAGGCCTTCCCTGAAATAGACGTTGTTTGGAAGGAAGCATATGTTGCTCTAAAACCTTTATATACCTTTCAGCATTCACAGAGCCTTCCAAAACATGCAAGCTGCCCATACCGTATGCACTTATGCACCCCCATACCATCAGAGATGCTGGCTTTTGAACTGAACGCTGATAACATTCTGGAAGGTCTCCCTCCTCTTTAGCCCGGAGGACACGGCGTCCGTGATTTCCAACAAGAATGTCAAATTTGGACTCGTCTGACCATAAAACACTATTCCACTTTGAAATAGTCCATTTTAAATTAGCCTTGGCCCACAGGACACGACGGCGCTTCTGGACCATGTTCACATATGGCTTCCTTTTTGCATGATAGAGCTTTAGTTGGCATCTGCTGATGGCACGGCGGATTGTGTTTACCGACAGTGGTTTCTGAAAGTATTCCTGGGCCCATTTAGTAATGTCATTGACACAATCATGCCGATGAGTGATGCAGTGTCGTCTGAGAGCCCGAAGACCACGGGCATCCAATAAAGGTCTCCGGCCTTGTCCCTTACGCACAGAGATTTCTCCAGTTTCTCTGAATCTTTTGATGATGTTATGCACTGTAGATGATGAGATTTGCAAAGCCTTTGCAATTTGACGTTGAGGAACATTGGTTTTAAAGTTTTCCACAATTTTTTTACGCAGTCTTTCACAGATTGGAGAGCCTCTGCCCACCTTTACTTCTGAGAGACTCTGCTTCTCTAAGACAAAGCTTTTATAGCTAATCATGTTACAGACCTGATATCAATTAACTTAATTAATCACTAGATGTTCTCCCAGCTGAATCTTTTCAAAACTGCTTGCTTTTTTAGCCATTTGTTGCCCCCGTGCCAACTTTTTTGAGACCTGTAGCAGGCATTAAATTTTAAATGAGCTAATTAAGTGGATTAAAGTGTAAAATTTCTCAGTTTAAACATTTGCTACGTTATCTATGTTCTATTGTGAATAAAATATTGGCTCATGTGATTTGAAATTCCTTTAGTTTTCATTTTATTAAAATTTAAAAAACGTCCCAACTTTTCCGGAATTCGGGTTGTATATAAGGCTATTTACATCAAACACAAAGCATGACCAGAGTGTGATCCACAAATCAGGCATGTGATCAGCTAGAGACAAAAAAGAAGGAAAATCTGACCACGCCCCAAGCCACGCCCCCAGCACTCATTATTAAAAATATATATTTTAGCACATTAAAAGATATATCTTATATTATAAAAATACACACTGTCCTGTAAAAAATAAAAAAGCAGAATGTAATAAACATGAAAACAATATAATAATATAGTATAATAAAGTACTATAATATATATTAGCAAAGTATATAGAACTGTTATTATTATTAAGGTACCTGCCAAAAGTCTGGTTACATTACAATTATTAATGATTTTGAAATAATTATCTTTTGCTCACCAAGGCTGAATTTATTATTATTATAATTATTATTACAAATACAAAAAAAAAATAAAAAAAAAAAAATATATATATATATATGTATATATATATATATATATTGTGACGAGTCAGCTGCCTCCTCCCTGATTATCATCGGCACCCCGTCCTAAATCGCCGCCCTTCACCAGGCTCCCGACAGGAGTGGGTGTGTGAGAGAGCATGAGCCAGGGCTGACAGCGTGTGATGGGGCACACCCGACGTAAATAGAGCCTCATCACCTACGCGGTAGCCCATATTGCCTCTCCTCGAGAGACTGGTCTCTTCCATAGACAGTAAAAGAAATGGACACAGCGACCCCATTGGATTCAATGGAGACTAGTGAAGTCAATTAGAAGCACGCACTTCCTGGGGGTCGAGAGAACTGCGCAGACTCAAACTGAGCTTGATGACATAGATGTGACATGAGCAATCTGTCTGACAATTGTAAGTCTTCTAATAGCTGTGTCAAAAGAAATCTGAATCACCCACCGAATCTTGCAGAGACGGTGAGCATGAACAGGAACAAATTTTGGTAAGTATGGGCTTCTCCCTTCACTTTATGCCTCCACGTCCCCCCGATTGCCTCATAGTCAGTAAAAGATTGCCGGCGAGCTTCTCCTCCTGTCCATACGGTAATTTCTCTTCTGTGCGACACAGAGTCGCAGGTTATGATGCAATAGTTAGCCTATTTTTACAAAAACTGCTTCCATGGGGCCATAACGTAATTTACAAGGTAATGGAGCCTTTTATACATTTTCGTGTTTCTTTAGAAATAATTAATGAACAAATGGAGTCTTTAAATGCCTCAGATGTAAAGTCATGTAAAGTGACGCCAAAATGAATTTGAGTCAAACAAATGCTAACAGCAGGTGGGGGTCCGCTAATCAATGGTGGCGCCCGGGGAATCTTCAATAAAATCTGAAATCCTGCCCCACGATCTCTTACCCTAAATGCACACTGATGTCCTCGTGGGTCCAGGAAGGGTGCGTCAAGGGATTCCCGCGCCACCAGAGATGTGAGCTGCCGAGAACCGCACCCGTTTACACGGCCGACGGGCCAGGATGTTGGGCCGTCCATCCCCTGTAAGCGTCGCGGCCAATTAGAAAGATGTGGAGGCCTCCAGACTCCGCCCCTTACCTGGACCATTCCTCCATGAACACTGCCCGATCCACACGAACCCCACAGCACGACGAGGACACCGGATCCCCTGTTTGTTTTGGACACTCTTTCCCTTTGGCCACTTTTATTCCCTCTTTTACTTTATTTTCTGTTAATAAAAGCCTCTCCGAGGCCTGACACCACGCCCACTGTCTGTCGTTGGCTTCTCCCGCCACTCTATATATATATATATATATATATATATATATATATACTCACCTAAAGGATTTTTAGGAACACCTGTTCAATGTCTCATTAATGCAATTATCTAATCAACCAATCACATGGCAGTTGCTTCAATGCATTTATGGGTGTGGTCCTGGTCAAAACAATCTCCTGAACTCCAAACTGAATGTCAGAATGGGAAAGAAAGGTGATTTAAGCAACTTTGAGCATGGCATGGTTGTTGGTGCCAGACGGGCTGGTCTGAGTATTTCACAATCTGCTCAGTTACTGGGATTTTCACGCACAACCATTTCTAGGGTTTACAAAGAATGGTGTGAAAAGGGAAACACATCCAGTATGCGGCAGTCCTGTGGGTGAAAATGCCTTGTTGATGCTCGAGGTCAGAGGAGAATGGGCCGACCGATTCAAGCTGATAGAAGAGTAACTTTGACTGAAATAACCACTCATTACAACCGACAGAGGTGGAAAGAGTACAAAAATATTCTACTCAAGTAAAAGTACCATTACATTAATGAAATTTTACTTAAGTACAAGTAAAAGTACCAGTCTAAAAAATCCATTCAAGTAAAAGTAAAAAGTAGCTCATTTAAAATTTACTCAGAGTAAAAATTACTTAGTTACATTTTAACCAGTGGGAGGTAGTCAAAAATGGGACAGGCCAAGGGTGTCAAACTCAGTTCCTGGAGGGCCACAGTCCTGCACAGTTTAGATTTAACCCTAATTAAACACACTTGATCCAGCTAATCTAATCATTTAGGTTTATTTGAAAACTACATGATATGTGTGCTGGAGCAGGGTTAGGGCTATGGCCCTCCAGGAACTGAGTTTGACACCCCTGGGATAGGTCTATTAATCTCAAACTAGTTGTTTTTAATTAAAGGAATCAGTTATTTAGAATAATAAAACATTTGGGCTGTTATCTGGCAAATCAGTATCAACAAACTCATCTTTTCAATACAGAGGAAATGCAAAAGCTTCATCGGACGTGGCATTTAGATGTATTACACTGTTTAGTGCAGGACAAGAATGCATTTAACCTGCAGTTACAAATGCATGAATAATGTTTTGATATGCCAGACATAAAATGTTGAATACTCATTTGAAATTATAAAAACTTAATTATAAAAAAACAAAAAAAATCAAAAGATACTTTAAATGTGAAATTAAAATGGCCAGTATGTGTCAGCAAGTCACTGTTAATAAGTGAGTCATTGCGATTGAACCAAATCATTTAAACGGTTGATTCATTCAGAAACGAAACACTGTCATGTTGCTCAGAGATGCAAAATTTTGCTTTGGTGGCTGTGTTTGGAATAAATTTTTGTTGTAGAAATAGAGCAAAAACAATGGCAATATGGTGTCTAAAACGCAAGTCTCTTAGTTTACTGTCCTGTTGTAAAAAAAAAAAAAAAAAAAATATATATATATATATATATATATATATATATCAGTGGCGGCTGCTGGTCTTTCAAAGAGGGGAAGCTCATTTTCGGCCTACATTATAACCCTCTGATGGTCTTCATTTGTAATGACACTCGGGGTCTTTTTGACCCCAGACAATAACATTTCATTTTGTAATAGTAAAATATTTAAATTTTTTACAAATATAATTTTACTCTGTTCATTTATGTTTTTACTAAACTTTGTACAGTTTTTGGAGGATTTAAATCTTTACATTTCTATAAATAAATAAATATTTATTTAAATAGGCTTTTTTTTTTACAAAAAAAGAAAAAAGCATTTCAGGTAAAATTCACTTCATAAAAGACCCAGATTTCTAACTTTCATACATGGGGATACCATGGATAATTTTATAAGGTTTAATGTAAGATTTTTGCCCATTTTTGGGGAAATTCAGTTAAAAAATTGTAATAAATCACTTTAACCACTAGATGGCTATAGTGTGTGTGTGTGTGTGTGTGTGTGTGTGTGTGTGCGCGCGCAGATTTTCAATCTGTCTTAGTTACCCATTTAATTTTGTGGTGGTTCTGCATTTTACAAATATCAAGAAATATTGCCGCAGTTTGTCTTTCGAATACACTTGAGAAATCCGCGATCATGGGACTGAGCGTGAAACAGCTTCGCCGACTTCTTATGGTGCAGACCGCTGTCAGTCAAAAGGAGATCGACAGATCCTCCAATCATCACGCGGAAGCCCAGTCTTCATTCACCTCCAGAGACGCTGAGCGTCCGTGGGCGGGACATAATCGCAGCATTTATCCAATGACCGTCTAGCTTCGGAGCACTGAAAAAAACTGTTCAAAGCAGCCCCATCGAAGTCAATGGACGCTCGGCTTCAACAGGGAAATGCACTGTGACGCTACGAGAATGTATGAGAAGAAAATCGAGTCAGCCGACATGTAGCTGATTAACACAATACATAATACACAATAGTACATATTTGACCGTTGGGTTTTTTTTTTTACATTAGAGGGGAAGCTGAGCTTCCCTTGCAGTCTTAAAGAAATCCCCACTGATCTATATATATATATATATATATGTGTGTGTGTGTGTGTGTGTGTGATTATGATTTTTAGAGGAAAAGACAGCATTCTTTGTGTGATTTTGATTCTAAATGATTTTGATTGATTTCATTCTAAATGCATTTCAACAGACTGAATCACACAGTGAAAGAACACTCTAAATGCGCGCGTGCATCATTAAAACAACAATTATGATATTATCGCAGACAATATATATCGCACACTCCGCACCAGTCTTTTTGGCTAATTTGTGCAAAACCTCTTGCTAAAATGTCAAAGCATCATTTTAACCACCAATGCAATGACGCAATTATTTAGCTCACCTCTATATGCTTACGTGGGGTTGATGTCTTGTCGAGATTTTATAAACTGCTAGTTTGGTCTCCCTAGGCAAGCACAGCATACACTGCATAATAGAGCATACATATGGCCAGGGGTTCACTTCATTTCCTTGAGTTCAACTTCAGAATATGACGGGGTTTCGTTTTCAGCGGTGTCTGCACCACTAACGCCTGTTTTGTCCGTCTGCATCTTTCTTGTGATTTTAGCGCCAGTTTGCCCTCCTGCCCATTATTTACTGACATACCTTCCAGGGAGCGATTTTTTTTTTTTACTCAGTAATTAATGTGTTTTAAAATGTAGCGAAGTACAATACTTCAAACAAAATATACTTAAGTAAAAGTAAAATTACAGATTAAAAAAAATACTTAAAAAAGTAGAAGTACACAAAAAAGCTACTCAATTACAGTAACGCGAGTAAATGTAATTCGTTACTTTCCACCTCTGACAACCGAGATATGCAGCAAAGCATTTGTGAAGCCACAACACGCACAACCTTGAGGTGGATGGGCTACAACAGCAGAAGACCCCACCGGTACTACTCATCTCCACTGCAAATAGGAAAAAGAGGCTACAATTTGCACGAGCTCACCAAAATTAGACAGTTGAAGATTGTAAAAATGTTGCCTGGTCTGATGAGTCTCGATTTCTGTTGAGACATTCAGATGGTAGAGTCAGAATTTGGCGTAAACAGAATGAGAACATGGATCCATCATGCCTTATTACCACTGTGCAGGCTGGTGGTGGTGTAATGGTGTGGGGGCAGTTTTCTTAAAACACTTTAGGCCCCTTAGTGCCAATTGGGCATCGTTTAAATGCCACGGCCTACTTGAGCATTGTTTCTAACCATGTCCATCCCTTTATGACCACAATGTACCCATCCTCTGATGGCTACTTCCAGCAGGATAATGCACCATGTCACTAAGCTCAAATCATTTCAAATTGGTTTCTTGAACATGACAATGAGTTCACTGTACTAAAATGGCCCCCACAGTCACCAGATCTCAACCCAATAGAGCATCTTTGGGATGTGGTGGACCGGGAGCGCGTTTGTGAATTAATGTTAAATTAATGTTTACTGTTTTTTTTTTTCTCCATAGTGTGATTTTTGGAATTTGTATTTCATCCAGTTAGGGTCAATTTGTTCCCCACCATAAAAATCGTAGTAAGAATTTGAGTCTAATGTAAGAGTTAGTCGTCTTCATGATCTTTCTTCTGTAAAATATAAAGTATAATATAATATAAAAAAGAATATATAGAATCATGCTGCCCTTTTTCATACAATGAAAAAATTGTCTGGTCATTTGATAGTTTTCCATTAGGAACAGACCAAAATACAAGCTGTTATTCCTTGTTAGTCTTCTCTGGTAGTTTGCAGCTTCTCAATGTCATTATTGCAACACTTTTAGAAACACACCCGCAAATGAGATACTGTACATACAGTAATCTGGCTCGATCAACAATTATAAAACAATGCAGTCAGTTTTGCTTAGGAGCACAATGGTGAAGGGGAACATTTAAATGATGAATCTGTTGAAAACATGATTAATTTGAGGTCAAATTGAGGTTAAATGCTGAAAAGAGGTCAAGTGTCACTTCTCACACACTTCATGAGACCGCTGATCCTCTTCATGGACATGATGTTTTTTTTGTGGTATTACAGAAATGTTGAAATTTTATGCACCACAGTGCATTCTGTCCCATCAGCTCGGGAACTTCATACAGCTCTATAATGAGGTTTGTGTTTCAGCAGGCCAGTAATGCAGCAAAACAGTTAATCAAATCAAGTAACAAGTGAAACTAGAAAACAAGAGTATGTTGGCTTGAGTTAAGCTGAAATAGTTTGAAGGTTGGTTTGAAGCTTTTATAAGGCCTGTGCAGTTTGCTCTGGCATTTTGGCAAAGGTTTGATGGTTATATAAGCCTTGAGTAGTTTGAAAACTGGAAGAAAATCCTTTCTGTCTGGTTGCTAAGGTGTTCTAAATGATGGCAATGGTAAGTTTGTCATTTCTAATTCAGTGTTTGCTACATTTTACAGTGAATTCTTTCTCAATGCGGAAACAGTTGAGCACAGGCTCTGTAAAGAGACATTTATTTAATAATGATGCAGTGCCAACAACTCTATCAGACCCAACAGTAATGTTGCAACACACAAGCATGAGTTAACATGTTAATTCTAATGCCTTGCCT
Source organism: Carassius carassius (assembly GCF_963082965.1). Taxonomy (NCBI): domain Eukaryota; kingdom Metazoa; phylum Chordata; class Actinopteri; order Cypriniformes; family Cyprinidae; genus Carassius; species Carassius carassius. The sequence continues at coordinate 28,857,405 of NC_081785.1, forward strand.
CTTACAGGTTCATATGCATTTATTTCATTTTTCACCAAAACGATCAAGCCTTATATTTGTGCAAATAACAGTTTTTAGGTCATTTTATTCTGCTGATTTCAGTTCAACTTGTGTATCGTCTTTAATGCAGTTTTGTCAGTAATAACTGCCCGGTAATCTCTTGTGCTTTAATAGAAACTTGTTGTATTTAATACAGGGGTTAGATAAAATCATATGAACACCCAGTATAATAAGGGTAAATGTTGTGTGCTATAAGGAAAACAGCTGTTTTATTTGTCTTTTCATGGTCTGTTTTATATAAGTGTAGAATAAGTTGTGTTCAGTACAAGTCATGGGTGAAATCTGTCACTTCCAGGACAAATCATGGACGTTTATTTAACAGGAGCGCCTGTAAATGTAACTATTTGGCATCTATAGAACAGTAGTCTTTATGATCAGGACTGTGAACACAAAGCATGGCTAAACTTCACCGGGGAAGAAGAACAGTGGTCAATAACTGAAAGTGAATGATTGGGACAAAGAAGAATTGAGGCCAAAACATCACAGAAATACTGCAACAAAGAGCCTGTTTCCACTAAAACGACCACAGAGAACTTCAAAACATCAATGAACTTGCTGAAACTGCTCAAACTGGAAACACAGACACTAATGAACTTTAGCATCTGGCCTGACCAAACAAATCACCTGACCTGAATGTCATTAAACCACTGTGGGTGAGTGAGAAGCCCATTCATCTTTGAAGCAGCTGGCAGATGTTCTGAATGGTGATAAAATACCTTAATAAAGAAGTGTTGCCATGTGTGCACATTCTTTTGTCCAACCCCTTAAATTAAATTAAATTAAATTAAATTAAATTAAATTAAATTAAATTAAATTAAATTAAATTAAATTAAATTAAATTAAATTAAATTAAATTAAATTTTATTAAAATTAAAAGATCAAGACAACCCTAAAACTGAGGGCTGAAATCATCATGATGGATTTTATAACATAAGTGGACCTCTGGGATTATTATAAAGTAAAACAAATGCAATGCGTGACTTCTTTAAGTCAACCTTATTTGATAATCCTCAGGAAACCATGCAAATGGTGGAGCTTTTCGACAGGATTCCAGATGAAGGGCGCTGCATCAACTCCAGTGTTTTCCAGTAGTTAATTCTGGAGGTGAGGTCGGTGTGATGCATCTAGAGCACTTCCCCTAACTAGGACAAATATAGACGATGACTTGCTTGCTCTCCTTGCCGATTTTTCTTCTTTTTCAGTGAAAGTGACTTGGAGGAAGTCCTTACGTTCTATGCACTCTAAAAAATGCTGGGTTGTTTCAACCCAACTTTGGGTCAAACCCAGCTGTTGGGTTAAATTTTGTAATTAAATTTTTAACCCAAAAGTTGTGTTAGTCAATATTTGACCCAAAGTTGGGTTGAAACAACCCAGCATTTTTTAGAGTGTAAGCAGAAGTGTGTTTCTGGATAGGAAGTGTGGCAGCAGCAGCAGTCGAGAGGAACAGCGATGACAACAGAGAGAGTGAGTAAGATTTCCTCATGTTTTATACGGCATGTGCCATGAAATATGACACAATACATGTCATAAAATTGTGTTTCAATAACAATAACTATAACAGCTCCTTAAAGAACAGTTCACCCAAAAATGAAACTTCTGTCATCATTTACTCTCCTCCAATCTCTTTGGCTAATCCTCAAAACACAAAAGAAGATATTTCTATGACTTTTTGGATCTTTAAGTTTTGGTTACATGGTCTTTGAATGGAGGGACAAAAACCTCTCAGGTTTCATTACAAATATTTTAACTTTTGTATTGAAGATTGACCAAGGTTGTATGGGTTTGGAATGATATGAGTGGTATCATTCCATGGTAAAATATTGTAAAATATTCTTATAATTTCAGTTCCCTTTCCCTTTCAGGTCACTCTCTAAGCCATGCCGGTGACCGACGAATATGGTATATCGCTTCGATAGACCAATCTACTTCGAGTGTAAACTAAACGAGCCAATGCACATTGGCATGCAATTATTACATCCAGCTGCCGCTGATCACTGCGTGAGTATAAGAAGGCAGCAGGTGCAATGCATACCAGCTTTTCGCTTCGGACCCGAGCGTTAGTATCGCTCTGCTCAACTGTGTCTGCTGTGAACTACGAGTTCAGCACGTTCTCGGAAGCTTCGTGTGTTGGCGAGACGGCGCTTCAGCGGCATTCGTTCCTGTGTTGAGTGGATTGCACACTTCAGGCTGCACTACCCCTGTCATGTTGCAAGCGGCCAATTCCCCTGTGCACCTCAGCACTAAAAGAGCATTTCCTAAAGAGCAAATTTCTCTAAAAGAGCTTCACGGGTGCGTCTTTGTAAAGATGACTGATCGTCCTTATAAGGATGCCGTTTCACCTGTGCGTTTCTGGGTGCGGTCGTTACCTGGCAACGGGTGATGGTTACGATCGCTGCCTCACGTGTCTGGGCGTCGAGCACGCTGAGGTGGCTTTCGTGGATGAGTTATGTTCTCACTGCGGGAATATGACCATCTCGGAGCTGCGAACCAGGCTCCACTACCTTGCGACAGCCCCTCCTTGGCCAATTCCTCTGAGGAAGGATCTACTGACTCAGAGATAGGGCACCATTTGGCACCCGCATCCAGACCTCTGGAAACTCCATGTCTGGTCCCTGGACAGGACGCAGAGGTTCTAGGTGACCTACCCCAAGAGGTAGCGAACACCATCACTTCGGCAAGAGCACCATCTACGAGACACGCTTATGCCTTGAAGTGGAACCTGTTCATCAAGTGGTGTTCTTCTCGCCGAGAAGTAGGGCTGTGCAAAAAATCAAATGCTATTTTCATGCGCATCTCATCAGTAAATATGCTCCTGTGATTAGAAGTATATCTCCAGCACGTGCGTTCAAAACTACAACCCGAATTCCGGAAAAGTTGGGACGTGTTTTAAATTTTAATAAAATGAAAACTAAAGGAATTTCAAATCACATGAGCCAATATTTTATTCACAATAGAACATAGATAACGTAGCAAATGTTTAAACTGAGAAATTTTACACTTTTATCCACTTAATTAGCTCATTTAAAATTTAATGCCTGCTACAGGTCTCAAAAAAGTTGGCACGGGGGCAACAAATGGCTAAAAAAGCAAGCAGTTTTGAAAAATTCAGCTGGGAGAACATCTAGTGATTAATTAAGTTAATTGATATCAGGTCTGTAACATGATTAGCTATAAAAGCTTTGTCTTAGAGAAGCAGTGTCTCTCAGAAGTAAAGATGGGCAGAGGCTCTCCAATCTGTGAAAGACTGCGTAAAAAAATTGTGGAAAACTTTAAAAACAATGTTCCTCAACGTCAAATTGCAAAGGCTTTGCAAATCTCATCATCTACAGTGCATAACATCATCAAAAGATTCAGAGAAACTGGAGAAATCTCTGTGCGTAAGGGACAAGGCCGGAGACCTTTATTGGATGCCCGTGGTCTTCGGGCTCTCAGACGACACTGCATCACTCATCGGCATGATTGTGTCAATGACATTACTAAATGGGCCCAGGAATACTTTCAGAAACCACTGTCGGTAAACACAATCCGCCGTGCCATCAGCAGATGCCAACTAAAGCTCTATCATGCAAAAAGGAAGCCATATGTGAACATGGTCCAGAAGCGCCGTCGTGTCCTGTGGGCCAAGGCTCATTTAAAATGGACTATTTCAAAGTGGAATAGTGTTTTATGGTCAGACGAGTCCAAATTTGACATTCTTGTTGGAAATCACGGACGCCGTGTCCTCCGGGCTAAAGAGGAGGGAGACCTTCCAGCATGTTATCAGCGTTCAGTTCAAAAGCCAGCATCTCTGATGGTATGGGGGTGCATAAGTGCATATGGTATGGGCAGCTTGCATGTTTTGGAAGGCTCTGTGAATGCTGAAAGGTATATAAAGGTTTTAGAGCAACATATGCTTCCCTCCAAACAACGTCTATTTCAGGGAAGGCCTTGTTTATTTCAGCAGGACAATGCAAAACCACATACTGCAGCTATGACAACAGCATGGCTTCGTCGTAGAAGAGTCCGGGTGCTAACCTGGCCTGCCTGCAGTCCAGATCTTTCACCTATAGAGAACATTTGGCGCATCATTAAACGAAAAATACGTCAAAGACGACCACGAACTCTTCAGCAGCTGGAAATCTATATAAGGCAAGAATGGGACCAAATTCCAACAGCAAAACTCCAGCAACTCATAGCCTCAATGCCCAGACGTCTTCAAACTGTTTTGAAAAGAAAAGGAGATGCTACACCATGGTAAACATGCCCCGTCCCAACTATTTTGAGACCTGTAGCAGAAATCAAAATTGAAATGAGCTCATTTTGTGCATAAAATTGTAAACTTTCTCAGTTTAAACATTTGCTATGTTATCTATGTTCTATTGTGAATAAAATATTGGCTCATATGATTTGAAAGTCTTTTAGTTTTCATTTTATTAAAATTTAAAAAACGTCCCAACTTTTCCGGAATTCGGGTTGTAGTCCAAAACTAGTCCAATCGCACTTCCAGAAGGTTCCCCGAAAAAAAATGCTTCCCGGGGTTAAAATATACATTTTTTGGAAGGGTTGCCTTGGTAAAATTCGCATTTTAGGGGCTAAATATCACGTTATTTGTATTGGGGTTGCTTCAAACTGCGGACATGAAAAACAATCAATGACTTGCGATGACTTGCTTGCTCTCCTTGCCGATTTTTCTTCTTTTTCAGTGAAAGTGACTTGGAGGAAGTCCTTACGTTCTATGCACTCTAAAAAATGCTGGGTTGTTTCAACCCAACTTTGGGTCAAACCCAGCTGTTGGGTTAAATTTTGTAATTAAATTTTTAACCCAAAAGTTGTGTTAGTCAATATTTGACCCAAAGTTGGGTTGAAACAACCCAGCATTTTTTAGAGTGTAAGCAGAAGTGTGTTTCTGGATAGGAAGTGTGGCAGCAGCAGCAGTCGAGAGGAACAGCGATGACAACAGAGAGAGTGAGTAATATTTCCTCATGTTTTATACGGCATGTGCCATGAAATATGACACAATACATGTCATAAAATTGTGTTTCAATAACAATAACAATAACAGCTCCTTAAAGAACAGTTCACCCAAAAATGAAACTTCTGTCATCATTTACTCTCCTCCAATCTCTTTGGCTAATCCTCAAAACACAAAAGAAGATATTTCTATGACTTTTTGGATCTTTAAGTTTTGGTTACATGGTCTTTGAATGGAGGGACAAAAACCTCTCAGGTTTCATTACAAATATTTTAACTTTTTTATTGAAGATTGACCAAAGTTGTATGGGTTTGGAATGATACGAGTGGTATCATTCCATGGTAAAATATTGTAAAATATTCTTATAATTTCAGTTCCCTTTCCCTTTCAGGTCACTCTCTAAGCCATGCCGGTGACCGACGAATATGGTATATCGCTTCGATAGACCAATCTACTTCAAGTGTAAACTAAACGAGCCAATGCACATTGGCATGCAATTATTACATCCAGCTGCCGCTGATCACTGCGTGAGTATAAGAAGGCAGCAGGTGCAATGCATACCAGCTTTTCGCTTCGGACCCGAGCGTTAGTATCGCTCTGCTCAACTGTGTCTGCTGTGAACTACGAGTTCAGCACGTTCTCGGAAGCTTCGTGTGTTGGCGAGACGGCGCTTCAGCGGCATTCGTTCCTGTGTTGAGTGGATTGCACACTTCAGGCTGCACTACCCCAGTCATGTTGCAAGCGGCCAATTCCCCTGTGCACCTCAGCACTAAAAGAGCATTTCCTAAAGAGCAAATTTCTCTAAAAGAGCTTCACGGGCATGGGCGTCAGTTTGGTTTGAAATGTGGTGGGGACAGAGACGCATTCAGAAGTGCATTTTCAGAAGTGGTGGGTACAATGATGCATTTTTTTTCTCTTTCGCGCAGGTCATGTTTTGAAAGACGTCCTGTATCTTATTAATGTAAATAAATAAAAATGTATACAAAAATGTGATGATGTCCGACTCGTTTTATGAAGAAGAAAGCCGTACAAAGCATTAGACATATGATATATGACCCACTAATCTGCTTCATATCATCATATAAGTACCATGTTGACAATATGACATGGCCATGACGTGGTTTAATGTACCTAAACAATGATTACCAAATTTCTCTTTCATGTTGCTTTGTTATAACCACTGAAAACGGGGAAAAAAATCTAACCCAAAATCGGGCCTCGCTCTACATTATCCCGCTTATTACATGGCTACCCACCAAATAAATCAATAATTTGACACAAAATATTGATTTAAAAAAGAGTTTATTGATTTAAACACGATTGTATTGCTTCCGCTAAAGAAAATAGTTCCGTCTCTACGATTAGAATCCTGCCGCGTCCATAGCAACGCTCTGTTTTTCATGGCAACGGTGTTATTATCAAGAAATAACAGACTTCATTCTACAGTGGAATTCAACCAAGCCATGTAATAATTTGATTTAATTCCCAGTACAATTTACCATATCTACACACAACACAACTTAAGCACTACAAATTTTATCAAGATTGAAAAAGCAAAAATACGTGTAGCACATGAACACTATTGACTATCACACCATGATCTGACTGCTCTCAATTCACAACAACATGCATCCATCCAATCTACATCAGGCATTTTGACTAAAACTTGATCCATTCCTCATCATCATCATCATCATCATCATCACAACTATTTCAGAATTCAGCAATAGATTCAAGCAATAATTAAACAAGATACTGACTACTCAACAATCATCTCCCCCAACACTTGCTGTATGAACGCAAACCGTGACTAGCTAATTAAGTTGGTGGCTAAGGAAGTCTAACGTAACATTAATTGCAAGAGAAGAATTAAAACAGCCGATCCCTTGTGTGCAAATGCACGAGACCTAGCCATAATACCAGCAAATCTTAATAAACATAAGTTATCGCGTCTTACCTTTGTGTCAATGGTCTGCAGACCCTTGCTGTGTGTACAACAACATCCATTTGTTCTACAAGTTATCACTTTGATATGTTATAGTCCATGGCACTAGGATGCAACCTTGTGATATTGTATGAAGGCTAAATGACTTGCTCGTCTATGATACATTCGCCAGAAATTCTGGCCAATCCCAGCAAAGACTAGGTAGCCTCGTTCCCGCTCGTTCACTGTCCATTCCAAACTGTCAACTCATTTGAAAAACATTCTTTAAAAAAAAGAAAAGGCGCGATAGTCATATAGACGGTTTCATCGGGCGCACGCGCCTGGACCTAAGTTAACTTCCGGTCTGTGTTGTGTATATCGGTCTGGCTGCAGTGCCTTCTACAAACGCGGTTAAAGTCAAGGCGATGAGTAGACTGAGGGCTCAGGTGGTTGTGCTGCGGGATGTGTTTCCCATACATTTATTTATTTTTGGAAACTCACCACAATTTTAAAACTGATCGATTTTCAAAAAGGCTTCGCTGAATAAACATGAGTAACGTTATGTACTGCACGTTTAATAATAATAATCCCTTACATTTATATGTTTAAATATCAAAACGAGGCACAGGTGTTTTTTATATCGCTGTTTTTCTGAAGGAAGACTTGCATGTTATATGCCTGATAAAGCAGCGTGTGTGAGCGTACTTTGTTTACAGCTGTTACTGGGGAAACCTCCATTTCTCGCGCTTTATGTCTATGCTTTAAAACATCTCCTATTGGCAAAGAATGGATTTGCATTCTCATTAAGTCCGCCTGATCCATGCAGCAAACATATTTTGTTTGTTATCAAAAAATATCTACTCTAGAGGGACTTGGCTGATGTTATTGATTCTATTTGGAAGTCTACCGGAAGTTAAGTTAGGTCCGCAAAAGCGCGCATGCGCAGTAACGTTTGTTTATGTTGTTGCCGTTGAAACCGTCTATAGAGAAAATAATAACAGTGACACGATAACTCCCCCTCCCCCAACCTAGAACGTATCCCAATGTTACAGTTGTTGCAGTTTTAATGAACAGAAAAGCGTGTAGCCAGCGCAGCAGCAGAACTCGAGGTTTAAAAAAAAAAAAAAAAAGTGGTGGGTACAAAATGACTCATGACGAAATCTGGGGGGGACACGTCCCCCCCGTCCCCCCCGAAATCGACGCCTATGTTCACGGGTGCGTCTTTGTAAAGATGACTGATCGTCCTTATAAGGATGCCGTTTCACCTGGTGCGGTTTCTGGGTGCGGTCGTTACCTGGCAACTGGTGATGGTTACGATCGCTGCCTCACGTGTCTGGGCGTCGAGCACACAGAGGTGGCTTTCGTGGATGAGTTATGTTCTCACTGCGGGAATATGACCATCTCGGAGCTGCGAACCAGGCTCCACTACCTTGCGACAGCCCCTCCTTTGCCAATTCCTCTGAGGAAGGATCTACTGACTCAGAGATGGGGCACCATTTGGCGCCCGCATCCAGACCTCTGGAAACTCCATGTCTGGTCCCTGGACAGGACGCAGAGGTTCTAGGTGACCTACCCCAAGAGGTAGCGAACACCATCACTTCGGCAAGAGCACCATCTACGAGACACGCTTATGCCTTGAAGTGGAACCTGTTCATCAAGTGGTGTTCTTCTCGCCGAGAAGTAGGGCTGTGCAAAAAATCAAATGCTATTTTCATGCGCATCTCATCAGTAAATATGCTCCTGTGATTAGAAGTATATCTCCAGCACGTGCGTTCAAAACTAGTCCAAAACTAGTCCAATCGCACTTCCAGAAGGTTCCCCGAAAAAAATTGCTTCCCGGGGTTAAAATATACATTTTTTGGAAGGGTTGCCTTGGTAAAATTCGCATTTTAGGGGCTAAATATCACGTTATTTGTATTGGGGTTGCTTCAAACCGCGGACATGAAAAACAATCGCAGACTTAATCGCAAACTCTGGAATAACCTACCTAACATTGTTCAGGAGGCAGACACACTATTGCAGTTTAAGTCTAGATTAAAGACCCATCTCTTTAACTTGGCTTACACATAACAAACTAATATGCTTTTAATATCCAAATCCGTTAAAGGATTTTTAGGCTGCATTAATTAGGTAAACCGGAACCGGAAACAATTCCCATAACATAATGTACTTGCTACATCATTAGAAGAATGGCATCTACGCTAATATTTGTCTGTTTCTCTCTTATTCCGAGGTCACCGTAGCCACCAGATCCAGTCTGTATCCAGATCAGAGGGTCACTGCAGTCACCCGGATCCAGTACGTATCCAGACCAGAGGGTGGATCAGCACCTAGAAAGGACCTCTATTGCCCTGAAAGACAGCGGAGACCAGGACAACTAGAGCCCCAGATAAAGATCCCCTGTAAAGACCTTGTCTCAGAGGACTACCAGGACAAGACCACAGGAAACAGATGATTCTTTTGACTCTGACTTTGCTGCAGCCTGGAATTGAACTACTGGTTTCGTCTGGTCAGAAGAGAACTGGCCCCCCAACTGAGCCTGGTTTCTCCCAAGGTTTTTTTCTCCATTCTGTCACCGATGGAGTTTCGGTTCCTTGCCGCTGTCGCCTCTGGCTTGCTTAGTTGGGGTCACTTCATCTACAGCGATATCGTTGACTTGATTGCAAATAAATGCACAGACACTATTTAACTGAACAGAGATGACATGACTGAATTCAATGACGAACTGCCTTTAACTACCATTTTGCATTATTGACACACTGTTTTCCTAATGAATGTTGTTCAGTTGCTTTGACGCAATGTATTTTGTTTAAAGCACTATATAAATAAAGGTGACTTGACTTGGCAACACTGGTTCAGGTGGAGCGGCAGTTACTACACAGAGCCGTAGTCTACCGACAACTAACACAAAATCTTTTTCAAAATCGACAAAGAATCACCTGCGATTTTAACATCGATTTTGTGTAGATTGTCAGTGAATTACGGCTCGGTGTAGAAAATGCCAACCAGTGTTGCCAAGTGCGAAGGCTGTCTCCCTCCACCCTCAAAGTCCAGGTTGCTGCTATTGCTGCGTACCATGACACCCTGAATGGGAAGTCTTTGGGTAAGTATGACCTCATCGTCATGTTCCTTAGAGACATGTCCCTCTATACCCTCTTGGGACCTGTCTCTAGTGCTTAAATCACTACAGCAGGGCCCATTTGAGCATTTGCATTCAGTTGAGCTAAAGTTTCTTTCATTGAAAACTCTGCTCCTGCTTGCACTGGCCTCCATCAAGAGGGTAGGGGACCTGCATGCATTTTCGGTCGACAATTCGTGCCTAGAGTTCGAGCCGGCTGACTCCCAGGTAATCCTGAGGCCCCGGCCTGGCTATGTGCCCAAGGTTCCCACTACACCCTTCAAAGACCAAGTGGTGAACCTGCAAGTGCTACCCCTGGAGGAGGCAGACCCAGCCCTGGCTTTGCTTTGTCCTGTCCGAGAATTAAGTTGCTACGTAGACCGGACACAAAGCATCAGGACCTCAGACCAGCTCTTTTTCTGTTACGGAGGCCTGCAGAAGGGGAGTGCCATCTCTAAGCAGAGGATGGCCCACTGGATTGTGGATGCCATAACCCTGGCTTATCAGGCTCAGGATGTGCCCTGCCCATTCAGGTTGCGAGCTCACTCATCTAGAAGTGTTGCATCCTCCTGGGCGCTGGCTCATGGCACCTCACTGACAGATATTTGTAGAGCTGTTGGCTGGGCGACCCCTAACACGTTCGCTAGGTTCTATAGCCTTCGTGTAAAGCCGGTATCCTCCTGTGTTCTCACCTCAAACGGGTAGTGGCATTAGGAGGCCCCGGTTAGTGTCGGCTTGCTTAAACTGCTCCAGAGTGTCCGTACTGTAGACCCTGTTGAGATCCTCCATCACCCTAAGCAGCTGGACGTGGCTGAACGTCCGGCGCCAGGCCTTCATGATGTATCCGTGAGAACCATGGAAGGCTGGGTTCCATATTGAGACCTTAGCGGTGCTCGTATGTTTGTATAGTCCATGGTATAGCCTTAGAGCCCGTGTTTCCCCGGCAGATTCCTGCCTTCCCAAGAGGGTTTTTTATCACCTCAAATTTCTCTGTACACTCCTAAATGGATGCTATATGTGTATTTGCCCCCGAGACCTCCTTTGGGAAGGATAGGGCTCCCGCAGCGTCCCGGTTCCAAGTGGAACGGGTAGGTTTTCCCAGTGTTATCCAATCTCTCCAGTGAGGTAGTGCTTTGATAATGGCGAGTGGAACTTCTTGTTCTGAGCCCCGGCCTACACCTAATAGGGACGCAGGTGGCTCAAACAGGGCACTGGAAGGGGCAGCACCCATGGCGCTTTGATAGGGATCCCATATTCCTTCCTGAAGGAGGGAACGGAGGCGCCACGTCCCGTCGCCATGGTTGCTGTACCGCCGCTGAGCTACCGGGTCTCCGGCTCGGCTCCTCAGCGAAAACATGGTATGCATTGCACCTGCTGCGTTCTTATACTCACACAGTGATCAGCGGCAGCTGGATGCAATAATTGCATGCCAATGTGCATTGGCTCGTTTAGTTTACACTCGAAGTAGATTGGTCTGTCGAAGCGATATCCCATATTTGTCGGTCACCGACGTGGCGTCCTTCAGGGAACGAGGGTTACCGAGACATATTTTGGAAGATTTTTATGTATTATATGTACAAATATTTGCTAATATAAAGGGATAGTTTAAGGATAGATGATGATAGTTTGAGGTGACAGATTGACAATAGTATTCATTCAATTCAATTATCTTCCCCTTCATCCCAGCTCTGAAATCTCATTCTCCATCACTCATATTCAAACTCGTGTGTGATCTTCAGGTACTAGGAGTCATTTGAATGTGAACATGATCACAAATGAGATTTTTGAGTTTTTAAGAGCAAGGCAAGGCAAATTAATTTATATAACACATTTCGTACACAATGGTAATTCAAAGTGCTTTACATAAAAGAAAGTAAAAATCACGAAGAAAAATAATTAAAAAAATAAAACAAGCAATATAAAAACTTTGAAAATGATTTAAAAAATACTTATTTAAAATGAACTTAAAACATTTAAAAATATAAAATGATTTGACAAAATACAGTGAATATGTAAAATACAGTGCAATCAGTTCAGACATCGCACAGTGCTCATTCAATAAATGCACAGCTAAACGGATAAGTTTTGAGTCTAGATTTAAATGTGACTAATGTTTTAGCACATCTGATCTCTTCTGGAAGCTGATTCCAACTGCATAGTAACTAAAGGCGGACTCCCCTTGTTTTGTGTGAACCCTTGGTGTTTCTAACTGACTCGATCCTAGTAATCGGAGTGCTCTGTTAGGTTTATATTCAGTGAACATATCTGCAATATATTTCGGTCCTAGGTCATTGAGTGATTTATAAACAAGTAAAAGTACTTTAAAATCAATCCTAAATGTAACTGGAAGCCAGTGTAAGGACCTGAGGACTGGTGTGATATGCTCAGATTTCCTGGTTCTAGTCAGAATCCTGGCAGCAGCGTTCTGGATGAGCTGCAGCTGTCTTATGATCTTTTTGTGAAGGCCTGTGAGGAGACCATTACAATAGTCCACCCTGCTGATGATAAAGGCATGAACAAGTTTCTCCAAGTCTTAGCTGGAAACAAAACATTTAATTCTTGCTATTTTTTTTAGATGATAGTAAGCTGATTTAGTTACTGCTTTGACATGATTACTGAAACTAAGGTCTGTCTCCAGAATCACACCAAGATTCCTGACTTGATTTTAGTTGTTTGACCCCTAGAGTCAACGTATACATTCACCTTGAAAACTTCATCTTTGTTTCCAAATGCAATGACTTCAGTTTTTTCTTTGTTTAACTGAAGAAAGTTCTGGCACATCAAACTATTAATTTCATCAGTGCATTGGCAGAGGGAGTCAATGGGGCTGTAGTCATTTGGAGACAAGGCTAGGTAAATCTGGGTATCATCAGCATAACTGTGATAGGCAATTTGGTTCTTTCTTATTATTTGACTTAGTGGGAGCATTTACAGGCTAAACAGGAGCGGTGCAAGAATTGAGCCTTGTGGGACTCCACATGTCATGGACGTCCACTTAGACTTATGCTCTCCTAGACTCACATAATAGCCTCTCCCTTCTAAGTATGACCTGAACTATTTGAGTACCATCCCAGAAAGCCCGACCCAGTTTTCCAGTCTCTAGTAGTATTTATGATCGACAGTGTCAAACGCAGCACTGAGATCTAGCAATACCAGCACCGATATTTTGCCAGAGTCAGAATTTAAGCGAATATTATTTATCATCTTAATGAGTGCTATCTCTTTTCTGTGATGCAGCCGACAAATTAAAAAAAAAGTAATTCACTCACTCATTTCATTGATTCTCCCTGATGCTCTTCCAAACCTGTCTTACTTACTTGCTTCAGTGTAACGTAAAATAAGATATTTTGTAAAATTAAAAATGTTTTTTTATCTGTACATTTTAAGTCAGTGGGCTCCAGTGCTATTCTTTAAAATATCTTATTTGCTGTTCTGCAGAAGAAAAGAAATGCATATGAACTACTGTTATGTGGTTCTTTTATGGTGTTTTTTGGTCATTTTGTGCCTTGACAGCCCTTGGTCACTGGACGTTTCCTTAAATGGATGAAAAGCAATGTCATCCCTAAAGGAAAAACCTCTCTCAGTCTGGAACTTTTATATCCACTTTTGGTGAGATGCAGAAGAATTCTTCAAACTTGATTGTCGATACATGGCAGATGAAACATCTTTCAGGGCTTAAAGTTCTCCAGCACCATGCCATATTTCCGGTGTGCAGCATTTGGCTGTGGAAAAAAACATAAAAAAAAAAATTACAAAAATAAAATCTAGTTTGATATCACTTTCAAATCCATGAGTTCGCCTACCAATGGTATGAGAGGAGCAGCTTTCACTCTCAACCAAACTAACATTAGTAGCCAATCAGAATATTTTTGCTCTAATAAACATTAGACGCCCACTGTAGTATCCAATTGCAGAGTCGCAGACCATATGAATGGAGAAGCATGATTATAAAACTTTGTAAACAGCTTAGAGTAATCATGCCATCTCTGAACGAAATGATTGGCAGAACAAATTTACCAAATTTACACTGAATGTGTGAAAGGGGCTAAACTCTGTCAGTGCGGCACAGAGAGCCCAGATGGCCGGAAAACAGTTTATTAGATCAGTAAAACTTAGAGAACAAAGGCAGACTGCCGATCACTGGCTCTTGAGGGTGAACAAAGCTGGCAGAACAGAAATGGTCCACAAAAGATAGAATGAGTCCAGGGCTTGTCAGAGGGCTTTGGGCGAGCAGGTGGCACAGATCTACACCAATAGAGTCAGCACCACAGATGGCAGGAACCCAGGTGAGCTCTGGCAACAAGAGGACTGGACAGAGAACAGGTAAGACCAGCATGGACAATACAGTACAGACGAGACTAAGACTTAGATAAAACTGATGATAAGTAAGGTAAGGATATTTTGGAAAGACGCTGAGTAACACATTAGCGTACACCAGTGGTTTTCAACCTGTGGAGGGGAGGCACCACAATTGGCATGAGAGGAAGCAGAAGAGGGGTAAGCATGGAGGTATCCAGGCTAGGGTAACGGCTAACCCACACAAGCCAGCTTTCTCATCTTAGCTGTGTACTTAAAGGGTGCTTTCACATCTCTAGTTCGGTTCATTTGGTCCGAACAAAGGGCAAACATTTATACATTGTAACATTTTTCAGCTTGTTTGGTTCCTTTTCACACCACACTGATTGCTTTGGTCCGAACATGTTGAAAGGAACCAAAATGCAGTCAAATGACAACATCCACATCACTCATTCAAAAAACAACCTTCTACCTTCTAAATGACTGCAAATTAAAGGCCTACACAAACAAAGCCTTTCCTAGATTGCAAAAACAAACAAACAAAAAAAAAAACTACATGTTGTAGTAGTGTGTACTATTAATGTCATGTATAATGGATGTATAATGGAAGTGCTAGGATGTTCATCTTGGTTGGATAGAGTTTCTGATTGCCGCTGGTGATGTTGATTATTCATTGGCAGCAGGGCAGTTGGCTGAAACAGGTGGGGCAAGGACCAAGCACTAGGGATTGATGTTGATGGGGGTGTTGTGGTCCAGGCTGGCATTGTTGAGGAATGAGGTGGATGCTGACCAGGATTCAGCGCACTTGCTAGAGTGCCCATTAGTTGCAGAAACATCTGGTTAGTGGCCTGTTGCTGTGCCTGCATCACCTGGAGTCTTCTCTCCTCTGCCTCCTGTTGTGCCTTCAATATTCTCTCAAAACAGGCAGCCTCTTGAGCCACTTGGCTCTGTTCAGCTCTATGCAATTCTGTCAGCATCATTCTGTTGTCCATCATGTGCCTGGATGTCAACATCAGCTTTGCAAGAATTTATCTTTCTTTTTTTATCTTTCAGTCTCCTTCCTATGATGGCTTCTTCATTGGCACTGCTCTCTGTACCTGGATCTTCAGACACTCCTGCATCAGCAACGGTGTTTGTGACATCTGCATCAGAGGATATGTTGCTTGAACCTCCCACTGTTTATTGAAAAACACAATTTCTTTATGTTACTTATGTCATTTTAATGCAGATAAAAATATATTTTAATGGATATTGCAATATAAACAATGCAGTGTGTGTGTGAAACTGAAAAATAAATAAATAAAATAAAAATAATAATTATATATATATATATATATATATATATATATATATATATATATATATATATATATATATATAACATCCACCGGATCGACATCCGGTTTTGTCCCAAGTATATTATCGACGTCATCATACCGGGGGAACTTGTCTTTCTCCTTACCCGAGCTGCCTGTTTTATTAAGTGCATCCCGAACTTGGATGTACTGTTGGCGGAACTTCTTTGCCTTAACCCGGCACTGTTCCACAGCAGGTCTCGGTACGCTTGTTTGGTTCGACTTTGGTGCGCACCCAAGTGCGATTGCTGCTTTCACACCTGCCCAAACGAACTGCACCAAAGGGGGAAACGAACTCTGGTATGATTCAGCCGAACTAAATGAGGCAGGTGTGAAAGCACCCAAAGAGTGTGTTCCCACACCAACACATAGACTTTCCAACATGGGGTAACAACACCCTGGACTTTGTTTACATCACCCAGAGAGGAGCTTACAAGAAGCTGTATTTAAAGTTTTTAAATACAGCTTTTCAATTTTTTAGTGTGTGTGTGTGTGTGTGTTTGCTGTGGGTGTGTGCATGAGTGAGTGTGCATAGGTGAGAAAGAGAGAGATGGATTTACTGGATTAAGCAATAATTTTCTATTCATAATTCACGCCCTATACAAATTCCACAGCTGTACAATTTTCACACCCTATACTACATTTACCCTATACAACAGCCTACTCATCTGGAATGAAGCAGCGAGCATTCAGTGTAACAGTAAACAAATGACATAACATTATTCCTTACTTATACTACGGGGCCGTTGAATGCTTGAATCTGATTGGCTGGCGAACGTTCTGAGGTGTGCAATTATTTTCTGGGAAAAGCACTGCGAACATAGTTCCAGGCAGCTCTCTTGACGCATTACAGTTCCATATCACTTTGCATAGTAAAACTGTAATAACGGAAATTACAGGACTAACAAAAACAACAACATGACAGACGATTTTCTGAAAGTACACATGACATTTCTCACTAGCGAGGTAATAACAGCACTGTCTAGAGATGCTGCTGCAGTCTAATTCACACAAGCTCTCTCTCTCTCTCTCTCTCTCTCTCTCTCTCTCTCTTTGTCTCTCTCTCTCTCACTCTATATAATAACTCGCTTTATAATAACTTCATTAATAACTGCATTATAATGCCATCAACGGCTCAAGTCTCCGTCACCAGCTTTAAAATGACATTGTGAAACCTACAAAAGAGGCGTTGGAGAAATAGTCCTACTCAAAATAGCGATTTAAGTACAAAAACCGGAGGAATCCCTTTAAATATATCATCTGATCGACGTCTTGAGGTGTGGTAACCGTAGTATAAGTGGAATAATTGACTTTGCTTCGCGTAGTGATTGCATCACCACCTCAGGTGTGCATTATTATTGAGCATCGCGTTAGTTCAGTCAGGCCATGTTAGTCACGCTTGCATCAGCTGACAGTCAGCAGTTCCTGACGTATACCAATCCAGTCTTGACACCTATCACCTGCGGTCTATTTAAATTCCCATTATTCAGTGTCGCCTCCATCGCATTGCTGCTTGCAATTAACTGATCGCATCGCTGTCAATCAACTGTTGCAGTTTGTTTCAGAACATCTGAAATCCGCATCTAAGATAAGTTAATGCTTTTTAATCCATATCGCTGTGTATGTTGCCTGATGGTTAACATGGTTTTGCATCGGTTGCAGGAACGAATATTAAGCATATTTGCAGCAGCATTTATACATCTGTGTTCATACACCTGGAGCAATACGCAGCTAGAGCATGCAATCGCTCTAAGGACACGCAGATAAGGCCATGAGAACAGGGTTAAACGAAACCAGCATTCTCGTGTAAGCGTTTCAACGGGGGTTCGCTGTATTTAGCGGCGAAATATCAATGACACTGGTGTTTATTTCTAAGGTTGTTGTCACATTAACTGTGTGAGTGTTTCAGATGCACGCATCTTCAAAAGCAGGCATTTATCGCTCTATGGCTTCTATACATAGGGTTATAAGAACGTGACAAAAATAGCCACGTTTACATGCATTTTATTTCTTCATCCAGATTTAAAGATTTGGTGGACCACATGAGAAGTTATCTAATCCGATGTGGTGTTTACATGTGCTCGTGCTTCGATTTTGGGACATAAGTGGCTACGATGACATGCAAATTACCAAAGAGGGGGAAAAAAAAACAGGGTTGCATTAATATTTTAGAT
Source organism: Carassius carassius (assembly GCF_963082965.1). Taxonomy (NCBI): domain Eukaryota; kingdom Metazoa; phylum Chordata; class Actinopteri; order Cypriniformes; family Cyprinidae; genus Carassius; species Carassius carassius. The sequence goes on from NC_081785.1 coordinate 28,875,283, forward strand.
AGCTGCTCGTACTTGCTTGGAATTAACAGACTTATATTGAACCTCTAGTGTTCATTAGTGTGCTCAGTCATGTGGCCTGAACACGATCACATACACACTAAGGCCGTCTTCTAAAGTACCACTGGTGTGGTTGGGGCCATTAAGTATACCCACTTGTTTTGTTGCTTCGCAAAATCTGTAATTTACTATCATGAATCGTTCCCTTTAATGGTGTACCACACAGTTGTGAAACTAGTGATTCTTTGTTGTAATTGGTGCATATTATCAGTTCTGTAATCTCACATTTCCCTGCCCATCATCTACTGAGTGTGTGTGTCCGCTGCAGCGAGAGCACTCTGCTCAAATGCCATCAGGAGCACCGGGACATTTCTGGAGAGCTCATCGCCGAAGCGAGGGAATTCTCCCCCACTTTAGGAACTGTTTCTAAATTACACCAAACTGCAAAAAAAGTGTGAAGCAGCGCTACACACTGCAGCCGCCAGCTGCATGCAAAAGCAGAGTCTCCCGCACAGCGCTGCATTTGTGCAACAATGTAAAGTGATAAACCGCTTCATCCATTCAGATGTTACACAGAATTATTGAAACTGTCGTGTCGTGTGTCGCATGAGAACATTAAAGGTTCTGTAGTGTTGCTGGCTGAAAACATCCAGAATAATGTTAATGGCATGAAGAGGAAAACTGGAAAACACCAAGGCATGTCAATTCAGCAAGGGGAAATAACTGTAGCCTAAGACCTTCTTTAATGCAGCTCTGAAATGAATTGTATTATGATATATAAAAAAAAAACGAGTTTTGTTGAAACATGAATCATGAGGGGGCAGCTTATGAATGCAGATAGTGCTTGCAATGAGCTATCTTACAACATTTACAAATGGGTTTATGAATCTGTAATAATTCATACAATGACAGGCAAATTTTGGTCAAGTCCGAAAATCCGAAAACTAAAAAATGCTGCCTTCGGAGGTTGCATTCCAACGTAGGAAGGCTTCAAGGCACATCCAACATCAATGTCAGCTTCATTTCCTGTCTCCTGAGATGACTTCATCTGGCCGGTTTTTGAAGGCAGCATAGATTTATCCTTCGCTTCCTTTGATATCCCACAATCCTGTGCGTTCCATTCTGTGACAGTTAAGCCAAAAAACAAAGATGCCGTCTGAAAGTTGCAGTCGGTGGTCAGTTTGTGTGTAAATGTATGTTTCTGAACAACGTTTTCCACTTATGTAATTTCTAGCGAGAAATTAATATTGCAGTAAAGAAATATCCACTTAGTTATAACCAAAGCTCTCTATATTTTGCTGTAGATCATTAAACCATTACTCCGCCTCAGAAGCCTGTTCGAAATCCGTTTCATGAGGTGCCTTCGGGAAAAAACGCTGCCTGCAAAGTCATTGACTGATTAGCCAGCAAGTGGAATTTTATTATCTTTATCCACTATTTGCCAGTCTCTACTGTAATGTCAGTGTCTACTAATCACTGAATGCCATTTACCATTTCGGTCTAGGCATTTTTATTCCGACGGAGGTGTTTCTATGGAGCATTTTCATTCATACTGGACGCCATTCTATGTTTCCGAAGGGTGCATGCTTCCCCTGCTGGACTACCACCCTCCATTATGCAACCTACAGCATTAATGCATATTACATGTTCCTCATGCCGCAGCAAGGGGTCGTATGTATCACATGTTTGCTTAAATTAACTCCCTCCTCCAACCCCAACTCCACCAACTGAACCTTGTAATCTTCTAAACTTGTTCTTTCTTTACAGTGTCTTCATTGGAAGCAGTCTCTATGACATTTTGTTTACAACTCATGTAATTGTGAATTGTAATTATATATGCTTATAATGGTTCTGTTCTGTACCCCGGGGGGTTTGTCTTGCTGCTCTCCCTGCTCTGTCCAGGCATGGCTGCATGGACAGGCATGTGGAGTGTTGCCCAGAATATAACCATACCGTCAACACAAACTGAATGCAATTATAATTGTCATAAATATACTTGACGGAAGTGGTCCTAATTGAATTTTTAATAATTCAACGGCCCATTGTCAATTATTCCTTACTTGAATCACAGCTTAAATAATGTTTTGACATCGACAACCCAAGTGTATTTCACCTCAAACTTGTGAGTAGTTAACTTTCTAAAGTAACAATCGCTTCTCGGGTTGACACACTGACAAAATTATATTCAGAATTAAAAATATTTTTATACCACTTTTTAATGTGTGATTGTGTAAAGGTGTTCACGAGATATAACTTTCGTGAACTTGCTTTCAACGTCGAACACTCGTTCTCATGGAGACGCAGTGTGAACGGAGGGGGGGGGGTTGTGTGTGTGTGTGTGTGTGTTTATGAGAGAGAGACACAGGGAAAGGAAATGCAGCTGAACGTTATTTGCTATATGAAAAACATTGACAAATACGATTCCCCATTGAGCCCACGGAGGGGTTGGGGGGGGCAGTAGAGATCCAACCATAGAGGCCGAGGCGGTGATTGGAGACGCGGCCTCGGTGCCAGACCCACCATGGCCTCCCAAGTATCCAGATCCACCATGGCCCCCCCAAGTCTCCAGATCCGCCATGGCCCCCCGAGTCTCCAGATCCGCCATGGCCCCCCCAGTCTCCAGATCCGCCATGGCCCCCCGAGTCTCCAGTTACACCATGGCCCCCTGAGTCTCCAGTTCAGCTATGGCCTCCCGAGTCTCCAGATCCACCATGGTCCCCCGAGTCTCCAGATCCACCCTAGAGGTCATCCTCTGCTCCACCCTGTTCCCGTCCTGCACCAACCTCCAGGGTGCCCATCCCCGAGCCTTCCTGGAGGGGGGGGTACTGTCAAAAGTCGGTCAGGCTCATCATCCACAGTGCACTCATCTCCGGCACCTGTACACCTTCCAATCATATAATCACCAGCACCTGTTCACCATCAACCCAACAGCTCACCTCCACATAGAGTAAATACACACACCTCAGTCACTCTCATGGTCAGATCTTGTGACTACTCAGCAGATCATTTCTCTGTAAAGTTACTGGTATTGATTCCTGCTAAAGCTTACCTCCTGTGCTTACCTTCTCTCCAAGCGATCCTCCATCTCCTACACGTGGCTCCAGCTAAACTTGTGTACTACCATACCCAATCCTCCATTACTCACCATCCCCGAGGTGTGTGCTCCCAACCGGCAACTCTGGTCACCCCATCCGGCAAGAATACAATCACATTGCAAGTTCTCTCATCCTCCATCCACCTGCTACTCTCCCACTGCTTATCCATACCGGTTTCAGTAAAATCCTGAATACCACTAACCCCCTACCTTCAGTGCATTTGTTACACAAATCAGCATATTAGAGTGATTTCTGAAGGATCATGTGGCACTGAAGACTGGAGGAATCATGCTAAAAATGTAGTTTTGATCACAGAAATAAATAACAATTTAACAGATACTGACATCGAACACAGCTATTTTAAATTATAATAATATTTCACTATTTTTACTGCATTTTTGATCAAATAAATGTAGCTTTTTTGAGCAGAAGAGACTTCTTTCAAAATGAAAAAAAATCCTACCTTTAAAAAAGAAAGAACTAAACTTCTGAATAGTGCTGTAGAAGATGTAATTGTATTCTACAAGACCAAGTGTTTGATTTATTTGGGTAACTGGAATTTAGAAAGTTTGGTTAAATGTGTTTTATTTTTAAATTTGGTGATGATGGATTGTTTATAGAGTGCAACAGTGCCTGTCCTTAACGGAAGTATTTTTTTTTCTTTTTATGATACAAATCATTGCAAAGTAACTTTACAGAAAATTAAGTTTCTACAATATTTAGTAGTAGCTTATCAGTGGTGACTGTCAGTTTATCTGCATATGACAGGATTTTTCAGAAAAATTAATAGAAGACGTAGTCAATCAGACGATGAACAAGGTTAACTGCAATTGTTATATGATGCAATCACACTTGTAGCAATATCGGTTGGTTCTGTATGTTGTTTCAGGGTTAGCATCATCTGAGGTCCTCTGAAGGGTTGGCATCATCTCTTCTCAGGTGTTCTGGATCCAGATTGGAGCTTGTGTAAATCTTAGTTGTGGCAAAACAGAGAAACAAATAGAGGTGCATTTGATCAGATACAACAGCAGTTTCAAATTATGAGATGCATTATTCGAATGCTTGGTGAAAGAGATGTGTTTTTAATATAGATTTAAAAAGAAGGAGTGTGTCTGAACCCCGAACATTATCAGGAAGTCTATTCCAGAGTTTGGGAGCCAAATGCGAAAAAGCTCTACCTCCTTTAGTAGACTTTGCTATCCTAGGAACTACCAAAAGTCTAGCATTTTGTGACCTTAGGGAGCGTGATGGGTTGTAGCATGGTATAAGGCTAGTTAGGTACGCAGGAGCTAAACCATTTAGGGCCTTATAGGCAAGTAATAATAATCTGTAACTGATACGGAACTTAATAGGTAGCCAGTGCAGAGACTGTAAAATTGAGGTAATATGATAATATTTTCTTGACCTGGTAAGGACTCTAGACACTGCATTTTGGACTACCTGTAGCTTGTTTATTGAAGATGCAGGACAACCACCTAGCAGTGCATTACAATAGTCCAGTCTAGAGGTCATGAATGCATGAACTAACTTTTCTGTATCAAAAACAGGTAACATGTATCTTGCCAATTTTTCCAAGCTGGAAGAATGGAGTTTTTGTAACATGGGAAATATGGTTTTCAAAAGACAAGTTGCTGTCTAATATAGCACCCAGATTTTTGACTGTAGAGGAAGTAACAGTACATTCGTCTAGTTGCAAATAGGAGATAAATAATAGGAGAAAATTATTATCCAATCTTTTATATTTTTAACACACTCTGTTTAGATAATTTAGAAGTTTCATCTGGTCGTGTTGAGAAATATAGTTGAGTATCATCAGCATAGCAGATGATAAAGAGAACGCAGGGAAGTCATGGCCTAGTGGTTAGAGAGTTTGACTCCTTACCCTAGGGTTGTGGGTTGTAGTCTCGGGCCAGCAATACCATGACTAAGGTGCCCTCAAACAAGGCACCGAACCCCCAACTGCTCCCCAGGCGCCGCAACATAAATGGCTGCCACTGCTCCAGGTGTGCGTTCATGGTTTGTGTGCATTCACTGCTGTGTGTGTGCACTTTGGATGGGTCAAATGCAGAGCACGATTTCTGAGTATGGGTCAACATGCTTGGCTGTATGTCACTAATCCCGTTTTTTCTAATATTACCAAGGGGCAACATTTATATTGAAAATAGCAGAGGACCTAGGACAGATCCTTGTGAGACTCCATATTTTACTGTGATAAATGAGATGATTCCCCATTTAAATAATCAAAATGGTAACGATCGGACAGGTAGGATCTAAACCATCTTAGGGCCTTCCCTTGAATACCTGAATAGTTTTGTAATCGGTCAATGACTATGTCATGATCTATGGTGTCAAACGCAGCACAAAGATCAAGTAAAACTAGCAATGAGATGCAGCCTTGATCTGACGCAAGAAGCTAGTCATCTGTAATTTTAACAAGTGCAGTTTCTGTGCTATGGTGGGGCCTGTGTAACGAGGAGTCAGAGCTTAAATGTGTGTGTAAATGAGGTGCAGGTGTGGCAAGGAAATTGGCTGATGAATGAGGTGCAGGTGTGGCAAGGTGATTGTGATGCAGTGACTCGTGGGTAATGTAGTTTGGGTGTGGTGCAACAGAATGAAAGGTGCTAGTGTCCAAGTGGTTATATGGTGACATCTGGTGGTTGATGGAAATAGAAGATGCCAGAGTCCTGAGTGGAGTGCCCTATATAGGAGTTCATGGGCACTCCAGCTGGTGATCGTAACAGCCTGAAACCTGACTGAAGTTATTCATACAGATATTTTTTTTTTGCAGGAAGGAGCACAATTGAGCAGACACAACTTTTTCTAAAGTTTTAGACATAAATGGAAGATTTGAAATGTGCCTATACTTTGCCAGTTCATTAGGATGTACCTGTAGTTGTGGTTTCTTAATAAGAGGCTTAATAACAGCCAGCTTAAATGGTTTGAGATGTGATATAAAGATAACGACAAGTTAATAATATTGAGAAGCGGTTCTTCGGCTATAGGTAACAACTCTTTCAGTAGATTAGTGGGTACAGGATATAATAAACATGTTGTTGGTTTAGATCCAGTGATAAGTTTATTTAGCTCTTTCTGTCCTATAGTTGTAAAGCGCTGCAATTTATCTTTGGGTGCGATGGATGGAAGTATTAGACACTGTAGAATCTACATTTGTTATTGTATTTCTGATGTTATTTATTTTATCAGTAAAAAAAATCATAAAGTCATTACTATTAGATGTTGATGGAATAATTGAATCAGGTGGCATCTGGTTATTTGTTAATCTAGCCACTGTGCTAAATAAAAACCTTGGATTGTTTTGGTTACTTTCAATGAGATTGTGGATATGCTTGGCCCTGGGAGTTTTTAGGCCCTGTCTATAGCTGGACATACTGTTTTTCCACGCAATTCTAAAAACTTCCAAGTTAGTTTTTCTCCATTTGCGCTCAAGACTACGAGTTTCTTTCTTGAGAGAGTGGGTATTACTTTTATACCATGGCATAGTACATTTTTTCTCTAACCTTTTTCAATTTGATGGGGGCAACAGCTTCTAATGTAATAGAGAAGATAGTAACCATGTTGCCAGTCATTTTGTCTAGTTCATGTGTATTTTTGGGTACACATAGCAGTTGAGATAAATCAGGCAGGTTATTTGTGAATCTGTCTTTGGTGGCTGGAACAATAGTTCTGCCCAGGCGGTAACGCTGAGACATATAGTTAATATCAGTGATACACAGCATGCAAGATACAAGGAAATGGTCGGTAACATCATCACTTTGAGGTATGATATCTATATCAGGAAGATCGATTCCATGTGATATAATTAAATCTAGTGTATGATTAAAAGATGAGTGGCCCCGGTGACATTTTGCTTGACTCCAAAAGAGTTTATTAGGTCAGTAAACACAAGTCCTAGTGCATCATTTGTATTATCAATGTGAATATTAAAATATCAGATGATTAGCGCTTTATCAACAGTAACCCAAATGTCTGAGAGGAAATCTGCAAATAATTTTAGGAATTCTGTAAACGGCCCTGGTGGTCTATACACAGTAGCCAGAGCAAGAGATACAATAGATTTCTTTTGCATATTTGACAGTGTAACATTAAGCAGAAGTATTTTGAATGGTTTCAGTCAGGTTTCAGTCAAGCAGTGTACATAAAAACTATTATCTGTGATCATTTCATTTACAATAACTTCTTTGGGTGTGAGTGATCTAATGTTTATGAGCCCAAACTTTAAAAATAGTTTTTGTTCATTTACTTTACATTTTTCTGGTTTAATCACGATAAGATTTTTTTTTCTAGATCCTACATTAAAGGATGTCCTGGAGATGTTGTCTGAAAAGAGCTCTGCTCCGACTCTGCTGGTGTGCAGGCCATCAGCGCAAAAAAGCCTAGGATGCTCCCAGAAAAGATTCCAATTATTAACAAATAGCAGTTTCTGTTCTTTACACCATGACAATAACCATTCATTTAAAGCAACAAGTCTACTGAACCTTTCGTGTCCATGTCGGTACGTGGGGAGTGATCCTGACACGATGATCGTCGCTGCGGGCGTCATGCTGCGCACCATCTCGATCAGACTCCTCAAGTCCCTCTTCAGTGTCTCCGTCTGCCGCATCATGGTGTCATTAATCCCGGCGTGAAGCACGACCACTCTGGGGCTCTCGTCGGCCTTCAGGATTGCGGGTATCTGCGCAGAAACATCGAGAACACAAGCACCAGGAAAACAGTGAGTGTGCACTTTACCTTTGGCTAGCATAGCATGGACGTGTCGGACAATGGAGTCTCCGACAATCAGCTTTCTTTAAATGAGATATTATGTAGAGTATATAGAAAATATATTGTTTACATTTACTGTATATGTTACACTTTTCATAGATGAGGCAGTGCTCTTACTTTGTGCAACACATTTATTTCTGTATGAAAGTAAAACAGGTTAAATAAGGAACACTCTCTGTAGCGTGTACACTCGAACTAACTCATTACATACTGAGCGCTCTTTCACTCTACTAACATCAGTTTTCTTAACAGTATCAAAAATAGTGTCTCAAAGTGCAAGCATTTATGCATATTCATGACACTGACTGGACACACCATCACACTATTCTTAAAGTTACCTTTTCTAAACCCATTAACACTATTACAATAAATCTAAACATGTTCAATACTCACTCTTACACTGTGCAGAGGCAAGTGTAGTAAATAACATTAAATTATCACATTGCACTCTGTTAACATAAATACAGGCAAGTAATGTGCAAACTCTATACTAAAATATTGAAAATTACAATTCAGTATATAGCTACATTATTTCAGCATTTACAATTGTACAAACTTTTCTTATTGCTCTTTTTATCATTTTAAAATTACTTTAATCACAGTTTTAACCCAATACCGGTTTCTATATTTTAACATTACATCCTCAGCAAATGGATAATAAAATCATTAACACACAGAGTCTGATTTCTTATTAATAATACACCATGAAATGCTCTTTTTACAGTTAATGGCTGATGGAATGACTATCAAAGTTAACACGTGAGTGGGGTGATTATAGGCCTATTCACACAAAGTGCATTTTAGCTTCACTTCTTTAACACTACACACGACTATTTTAGGTTGTTAGACATCGGTTTAGTACATCACCTATCACTTGTCTCACCTATCTTTTATCAGGATTGTTAATATGATCATGCGCCATTTTAGGTACAAAAACTTCTAATGTTACTTATGTAACCCTGGTTCCTCGAAGGAACGAGACGCTGCGTCGAGAACGAATGGAGAACGCGTCCAGCGTGACGTCTCTGAATAACGTGTATAATCAGTCCAATGGAAGGGCGACACGTCATAGGTGGGTGACGTCAGAGACCAGGAAGCATAAAAACATGAGCGGCGAAGCCGGTCATCAGCCTCAAAGGATGAAGCAAGCACCGGCCAGAGATGCTGGAAGTGTGGCACTGCGACGCAGTGTCTCGTTTCTTCGAGGAACCAGGGTTACACACGTAACTTTAGACGTTCCTTTTCAGGAACTCGAGCTGCGTCGAGAACGAATGGAGAACGAGAATGCCCACGCCGCCAGACTTTCAAATCTCTGCCTAGTATGGAAGAGCGCATCTAAAGCAAGAAAAGGAGAAGGAGCCTGACAGAAATCGGGGACAGCCTGTCCAATGGCCAAACTTCAGAAGGAGTGAGTCTTGACCCCAGGAGAGGGGAGATCAGAGGACACGAGGCTAAGGATAGCATCCTAATCACCGCTCAGCATAAGCTTCTTCTGGCCTGAGGCCTCAACCTCAGCACACCATGGAGGAAACATGTAACCAGAGGGTTTCTGCCTACTGACTGGCTATCGAGAGGGGCGCGGTAGGCCACCATGGCCACCACGTAGACCTTCAGGGTGGAGTGGGTTAACCCTGCTGAGAGCCTGCAGGAACTCCAGCACTGTACAAACTTGGCAGTTAACTGGGTCGAGCTGGTGGTCTCTGCACCAAGAAGTGAAAAGCTGCCACTTCAGGGCATACAGTTTCCTCATTGAGGGAGCTCTGGATTGGAGAACGGTCTTAACAACCTCGGTTGAGAGACCGGAAGCTTCTCAGAGACCACACCTACAGCCTCTAAGCTCCATGCGGGGGCTCCCACATTAAGGAATTCGTCCTGAGCCCACACAAGGATCTGGTACGCTTGTTGTATAAACGGCGTGAGTGCAGACCTCCTTGGTGGTTGATGTAAGAGACCACTGCTGTGTTGTCGGTGCGCACCAACACATGGTGACCTCTTAGGTCTGGGAGAAAATAACGAAGTGCACGAAGCATTGGCCAGCATCTCCAGGCAGTTAATGTGCCATGTCAGATGGCGACCACTCCACAGACCGCGGCTAGGGTGGCCACTCATGACCGCACCCCAGCCGGTGAGGGACACGTCCGTCGCTAGCATCACGCAGCGACAAGGAGCTCCCAGCACCGGGCCCTGAGACAAGAACCAAGGCTTCCTCCACATATCCAAGGCACGTAGGCAGCGCCACGTGACCTTTAGCATGCGAAGTGGGTTTCCCCTCAGGGAGAACCCCTTGGTCTTGAGCCACCACTGTAGGGTCTCATGTACAGCAGGCCAATAGTATTCAAGTTGGACGCAGCTGCCATCAGACTGCTTGACGCAGCTGCCAATCTCCGTGACTGCTTGACAGTAAGTGACCGGCCTTCTCTCACTCTCGCGACTGCTCGATCTGAGCAGGTGACATACAATCCTGCATGTGGGGTCGAATCCTTCACCATGCCCAGATAAGTGGTTCTCTGTACTGAAGAAAGCACACTTTTCTTGGCGTTAAGTCTTAACCCCAGCTCTTTCATGTTAATGTGGTTGAGTCGTGAAAGTGTGGGGTGAGAGTGCAAGGCCAATGGAAGATCCGTATTGGTAGGCTTTTGCCCCCAAAAGAAAACCTCAGGAACTTCCAATGAATACGAATGGAGATAAGTGCATCTTTTTGATAGATCATGACGCACCAGTCCTCGGACTTGGCCTGTGCAGGCGTGCTGAACTTCAGTCCCCTGACTGAGCGGTTCAAAAAGCACAGATCTAAAAAAGGACACAACACCTCATCCTTCCTCGGAGCAGTGAAGTACCGGCTGTAGGACCCGGACTCTGCGGAGGGACCACCTCAATGGCCTCTGTCCTCAGAGAGAATTTACTTCTGTTCCATTACCAGAGCCTGCTTGGGGCCCATCAGAACTGGATTCTGTGGCCTCTCACTACAGTGTGCAGGACCCACTGAGACACATTTGGCAGTAGTTATCAAGCTGCCAAATAGTCTACTAAGGAAATCAGCCACTCAAGACAGATCTCTGGTGACATCAGAGCAATTAGCTCGGTGCCCTGAGGCGGCGCACCGGCAGGAGATGGCCAAACTAGCTGCTCTGGAAACCTCCCAGGAGATCGCAAGCCTCTTAGCACCGCTACATTTCTGGGTGGTAACTGAGAGAAGCGCTCGCTTGAGACCGCTGCGCCCTGGAACACCGGCAGGGTTGGCAGATCAATCTCTTGAGGGCACTGAGGAGAGATGGGCACCATGTCATGCGGTGTCCTGAGCCGCAACATCAGGACTCTCGTGAGCTGCTTTCCACTAGAAGCCTTCGGCCTGGACGCGCCACTCTGACTCTAGCATCTGCGGAGTACAAAAAATGACACCCCCGGCACGAGGGGCTGGAGCACGGTTGGGACTGCTCTGCCCGGCAGCCCCTGACCGCCTCCAACCCGTTCGCCAGATCATGTCCGATTCCCTGCTATCGCGGTCACCGCCGTGCCTCAGCAGCAGCGCGACCACAACTGCAAGATCGCATGTAAGAGCGGAGCGCTTAACAATGAGAAAAGCACAATCAGCCCCCCGAGAGCCACTCTTCATTAATGCTGCTTATTATAATATTAGGCATAATATGCTTGTGTAACTGGTGCTTGTGCAACTGATTCTTGTTCAACTGGCGAGCCAGCAAAAGTGGGGCTGGCACAGCGAGAGACGCCAGTGAAAGCTCTCTCCTCAAAGAGAGCCTTCTGAGAGTGAAGCAAAGGCTCGCATCGCAGCCATCAACTCCCTCGAGAGCTGACACTGCTCGCTTCACTCAAGCAGACAACACAAGAGCTGTGTGTTTCCCTACCTTTTTTTTGGCAGGGAAAACACACAGCCTGAATGCTGCCTGCTCTCGCCCAAAACTTCTCTTGATTGAAGCTTTGACAATGGAGTTTATCAGTAGACAAACTACACTAAATAAGACTCACAAACAGATAGCGACTGACACACACACACACAGAGCGCTTGCTGAAAACAGAAAGCTGATTACCGGCGTCTCCGCTCATGCTTTTATGCTTCCTGGTCTCTGACGTCACCCGCCTATGACGTCTCGCCCTTCCATTGGACTGATTATACACGTAATTCAGAGACGTGACGCTGGACGCGTTCCCCATTCGTTCTCGACGCAGCTCGAGTTACTGAAGAGGAACTCTGATGCACCATAACATTGAACATCTCAATATATTTCTTGCAAGAACTACAGTTATATAAGCACATAATACTGTTGTGATTTACTAGAGGGAGAATTTTGTCAGCTTACCTGTATGAAAGTATGAAAAAGACAGGTTAGATCAAGAACACTCTTTGTAGCGTGTACACTCAAACTCAATCATTACATTCTGAGCGCTCTTTCACTCCAGTAGCATCAGCAACCACTCCTCAGCCTAGTGTACTGCTTAGGGTGCCCTCTATTGGTGAAGCTGAGTTTAACAACAATAACACTTTTTCTAAAAGTACATCGCAACAGAGTTATCATCAAATGTCACCGTAATTCTTATTATCTGAACTCCATTACCAAAATCAAAATTTAAAGGGGCAATATTTATATGTGTCTCTTAAAGTGGCAATAAACACTCAGGGCTATACTCTCTCCACAAAATTAAATGTCTCAGGACATTTCCGTGAACAAGGAAAACATCACATTAGAACACATCAGCCATCCAAGGCCTCCAGTAACCATTAGTCTGTGTTACTTGAGTCTCTGTTACCTTACAGTTTCTTTGTACGAAGGACGGTTGACCCAATGTATCATAACTCAGTACCACAGGCTGATGTCTCAGTCTCTGGGGTCGCTGTCTTACCGCCTGTCGCTCCCTTTGCATCAGGACCAGAGAGTCGGCCTCGAATTCACTAAGCTCAGGCCTATCAGGACTCAAGCCAGGTCTTTGAGATTATAGTGGCACATCCTCTTCGCTTTGAAGTGGCACGTCCTCTTTTTGATGCTGAGGACTCTGCTGAGGCTAAAAAGGCTCTGCTAGAGGATTCAGTGAACCCTGTCTTTGCCGTCTCCTTCGGCCAGGTCTGAGATGCCACTTGTAGTTGCCGCTGCATTTGTCGCTGGAGGTGTCACTCTGCTCTAGCTGTTGCCGATTGCTTTCATTCTGGCTTGGTTCTTTCCTTTGGAAAGCTCTGGGAGTCCTTCTGTGGCTGATGAATCTCTGCTGGTGGCTGATCAAGGGTAAGGAAATCACAGGGCAGAAGTTGTGTGTGAACCACTCTGTCTCTTCCTTTATCATTTTTTGGACTAATCTCATAAACGGGACTGCCATCGGCTTTTCTCTCCTTCACCTTGTACACTTGGCCCTACCAGTAGTACTGGATCTTTCCAGGACCACCTCTGGGAGTAAGGTTTCTGAGGAGAACTCTGTTGCCGGGTTGGAGGTCTCTCCCCTGGACTTTTCTGTCATGGAGGACTTTTCCCTGAACTGCTCCCTCGACAGGTGTTTTTGTCGCAATCTTGATGTGTTGAATGTTCAGAGCACGTTAATATACATATTTCTGTTTTAATAAATGCTCATAGTAAATCATAGCATATTGCCTAAAACATAAGGTAGGTACAAAAATAATCAGTGATACATTTGCGACCCCATAATAATTAGGGTCGGAATGGCATTTCAAAAGGTCGCATATGTGACCATTTTGGTTGCAGTGTAGTTCCCTGAGTCTTCTGGGAAACCCGAACTTAAGGGCAAAGTCATTGAAAATCTTGTCAGCTACAGTCTTGGCCACTTTGTTCTTTTTGCGTAGGCCTGCGCCAATCTCGTAAAACGGTCCATGACCACCAATATATACTCATACCCATGCTTACATTTCTTCAAATGCAGAAAATCTATGGAAACGAGCTGGAATGGATATGTGGTCTGGATGGACACCAGAGGCGCATGGGTCTGTTTACTCAGTTTTTTCTTCACTGACACACACTTCACTGACAAAATGTTCAACGTCCCTACTCATCTGTGGCCAGTAGAACCATTCAAGAATCAGGTCACGCGTCCTTTCGACCCCCAAGTGACCCATGTCCTGGTGTAGTTCTTTGAAGACCAGTGGATGATAAACTTTGGGGAGCAGCAGTTGTTCTCGACGGGAAGTTCTACAGTGCAGAACACCATCTTGACCCACATGAACCTTTAGCCACAGTTTCAGCAGTATGGCCACTGCAGGGTTCTCTGCACTCACTTGAGCTCTACTTGGCCTCCTGCTCTGTGACTTGTACCAGAGGACTCTCGACAGGATTTCATTCTCTTCCTGTGCGTTGCAGATTTGATCTGCGGTGAGAGATTGGCTGGTTTCACTGTCCTTCACCATGCTCAAAGCATTGACCTGAATCAACCCCACACCCCGGCAAGGGTTTCTCCTTTCCATTATGACCCTCTCTATGAAAGCACTGATTACATCTTGACTGGCCTCAGCCGTACAGCAACACATGTAGTCCTCAATATCCAAGGGCATCCGTGACAACCCATCTGCATTAGAGTTGTTCTTGCCTGGGCGGTACCGGATGGTAAAGTTATAATCGGCCAACTCCCCCACCCATCTGTGTCCAGTTGCATTGAGTTTTGCGGTGGTGAGCACATATGTCAGTGGATTGTTATATGTATATACCACGAATGACGAGGCATGGTAAAGATGATCCCAGAAACATTTGCAGATGGCCCACTTCAATGCTAAAAACTCTAGGTTTCCAGAGTTCAGATGGTACCTCTTTTCTGATGGACTCAGGATGCGGGAGCCATAGGTGATCACTCTCATCTTTCCCTGCTGTCTCTGATATAACACTGCAGCCAGACCAACTTGGGATGCATCACAATGTAATACGAAAGCCTGGGTGAAATCCAGATATCCAAGGACAGGGGGCTTCATGAGTGCATCTATTAGCTGGTTCAACACTTCCCGGTGAGAGTTGGTCCACTTTACATGTGTCTGCGATGGTAAGTGACCTTTATTTTTCTTTCCTGTTTTATGGGGTTTCTACACGGTCGGGTCTGGAGTGCACTTCTCGGGATTAGGCACAGTGAGTAAGTTATTCAGCAGGTGAATGTGTATGTATACAGTCTTGACCGGTTCCAGATATCCAATCACACTGTGACAGTCCAGAGAAACGGTGCGATCATTTATGTTGGTGATGGAGATGGGTATGTATGGAACTCTCCTTTCTGGGATCTGTACCAGTACATCATTGTAAAAAAAATGCCTTCTGGGGGAGGATTAAGTAAGTCAGGTGAAAAGAACATATGTTGGCCTTGGGCTCGTGAACTCACATGTGCTCTTATATAGACAGTGGTGACTTGGTTAGCTGGTAAGGGCACTCTTTTTCCACTGGTACGAATTACACCAATCTCTGAATCTGAATCACCATTCTGCATTAACTTGACTACACGATGAACATTTTTTACTGTTATCGCAAGGGCTCTATTCACTTTCTGTGCCAACTGCTTTCTTTCACTTTTTGTATTTTCCTCATTTCTGTTAATGATGGCCTCAATGACGTTGTAGCTGATGATGGGGTCACTGGCAAATACTGGGTTCCTTGACGCAACCATTGGCACTTGTAATTCATTTATCTTGGTGGGGTCACTGCCTAATCTGAAACTGACTTCAATCCAGCCGATATATGGAATGGGCGTGTCATTGGTGCTAAGACTGTCAGTATTTCATCTCACAACAACTCTGAGATGGGTTTGACAATGGTGTGGGGGAGGTGGTTTAGTCGCCAGGGGTCATTCACTATACTGGACTGTGCTCTCGTGTCCCACAGGGCTCTGACTGGGCGATTGCCCATGACACAGTCCACTATACATCAGCTTCCTACAAGGCTTACTAACTGTGGCTGGTATCGAGGTGGTATATAGTTAACTACACTTACAGCTGATGAGGTGCCAGATGCTCTCTTTCCAAGGGCTGTTGTAGGTGGAATGACTGGGCTGGGTGGTGGCTTCTCATTTTGGGGCGCTGCTTCTTGGACTACTGCTGGCCCCATCTCAGTAGTCCCTGCCCATTTCCCAACGATACTCTGCATCTGTGAGAGAAGTGGCCTTCCTGCCCACATTTGAAACCTCTCACCTGTTCTCTCATCCCTGAATTTCTTGCAGCCTTTCGTTCTCTCCTTTTGTTCAGGAGGACGGGGGCTTGCTTCCATTACAGCCAGAAACATTTGCTTAATCTCTTTGCAAAGTTCTTCCATCATCTGGTGCGCATCCATGCTGTCAGGCTTAGACTCGTTCCCCTTTACTGTTGTGATCGCTGCTGTTGAGTTGGACTCCTTAAGTTTAGAGGGGCTCTGGGCAGGTGTGGATTTTACCTGATTATCTGCTTGAAGCTTAGCAGTGGATCTTTTCCATTTTTCTTGTCTCTCACTTTCAACTTTTCCGCCTCATCCACTTTCTGTATAAATTCTTCATCTGATATACTCACATCACTGAAGTAGGGCAGGATTTGGATTTTCACAGGATCACTTAACAGTCCAGTTTCTATCGAGCAGAGGAACTTGCGTCGAATGGCGGCTCTGCTGTACTGTTCATATGTGTCATCATTCGCTGCTTTCCATAACAGCTTCTCTTTTAGCTCACATCGACTCGTTGGAAAGGAGGGGGGGGGGGGGGGGGTTAATGATGTTGGTCACTTTGTCACCTCCTCCTGGCTGGCTCGCCAGAATATGTTACACTTTTCAAAGATGAGGCAGTTCTCTTCCTTTGTGCAACACATTAATTTCTTTATGAAAGTATGAAAAAGACAGGTTAGATCGGGAACACTCTCTGTAGCATGTACACTCGAACTCACTCATTACATACCGAGCGCTCATTCACTCTACTAACGTCAGATTTCTAAACAGTATCAAAAATAATGTCTCAAAGCGCAAGCATTTATGCATATTCATGACACTGACTGGACACACCATCACACTATCCTTTTCTAAACCCATTTGCACTATAACAATATATCTAAACATGTTCAATACTCACTCTTACACTGTGCAGAGGCAAGCATAGTAAATAACATTAAAGTATCACATTACACTTTGTTAACATAAATACAGGCGAGTAATGTGCAAACTCTATACACAAAAATTTAAAATTACAATTCAGTATATAGCTACATTACTCCAGCATTTACAATTGTATAAACTTTTTTGTTATTGTTCTTTTTATCATTTTAAAATTACTTTAATCACAGGTTTAACCCAATACCGGTTTCTATATTTTAACATTACATCCTCAGCAAATGGACATATAATCATTAACACACAGAGTCTGATATCTTATTAATAATACACCATTAAATGCTCTTTTTACAGTTAATGGCTGATGGAATGACTCTCAAAGTTAACATGTAAGTGGGGTGATTATAGGCCTATTCACACGTGTGCATTTTAGCTTCACTTATTTAACACTACACATGACCATTTCAGGTTCTTAAACATCGATTTAGTACATCACCTATCACTTGTCTCACATTTTTGTGTGAATCATGGTATTTTTTAACACTAACTACTCATTTTCACTCATGCAGAAAGTTACAATCTTTTATCAGGATTGTTAATATGATCATCCACCATTTTAGGTGCAAAAACTCTGAACCACCGTAACATTGAACATCTCAATATATTTCTCGCAAGAACTACAATTATATAAGCGGATAATGCTGTTGTGATTTACTAGAGGGTGAATTTTCATCAGCTTACCTGTATGAAAAAGACAGGTTAGATCGGGAACACTCTCTGTGGCATGTACACTCAAACTCACTCATTACATACTGAGCACTCTTCCACTCCACTAGCGTCAGCGACCAATCCTCAGCCTAGTGTACTGCTTAGGGTGCCCTCTATTGATGAAGCTGAGTTGAACAACAATAAAACTTTTTCTAAAAATACATTGCAATAGTATTATCATCAAATGTTACCGTAATTCTTATTATCAGAACTCCATTACCGAAATCAACATTTAAAGGGGCAATATTTATATGTGTCTCTTAAAGGGGCAATAAACACTCAGGGCTACACATAATACAAAAAAGTAGTTTGAGAATGTAGGGAGATTGTGTTTGATCACATCACCAGGCTTCAGAGAGGCTGCTGCACTAAATTATTGTCATATGCTTGCCATATCTGTTAACTGTAGTGCCACATATCAGGTTGACGCATGACTTGTCATGCGTTTCTCAGAGAGATCCCAATATATGAGCAGAACTCTGCTCTTTTGCCATTAGCCTCTCGGGCGAGCTAAGCATGCGGCATGAAGATGGAGTGTGTCTTATGTATTAAGGAGGATCCGGAGGCTGTGAGGAGCGGGATACGCTCTCTGTGTGGTCTCATTATCATACACCCCACAGGGGAGGTGCTCTCTGTTGAGGTTTAACAAGCAGCCCATTTTCCCTCCAAGTAACTGATTCTTATAAATAAAAGAATGTTAGGGATTGGCACCAAGTGCAGGGGTGGGATCAGTTCATGCTCCCTTTCTTTGGTGAATACCTGAAGCATTTGAGATGAGATGGACCACACAGATTCCCTGTAACTCTAGAAGGTGTTTACTTCAGTCTACCGTGAGTTCACTTGTGCCACGACTTTCCCTCTCAGTCTACAGCTTAATCACTTTAACAAGACTGAAATTATGTTTTCTGGCTAAATCCAATATCTGGAACTACATTATGATTCATAATAATAGATTACAGTTATGCATTCAGTGTGTGGATGGTAATAACCTCTGTTCTATATAAAAGACAGTCCCATTCACTGACTATGGGGTTATTGTTTTGCATTATCATTTTCATGGCAGTGGAACATTCTGTTAATTGGCAGTAACATTTCCTGATTTAGATGTAATTTTGTGGGAATAATTTAATGAAGTGCCAGAAGTGCTTGGCGTTTTCAGCCTTGCATTCTTTGCCTGGGAAATCTGGCTTAACCAGCAGTCATTTTAAACACCTCATTCCAGTAATTACTGCTTAAATGAGTGAAAATGTAGCAATTGTAGCCTTCTGAGTGTTTTGTGTCTTTTTTTTAAGAAGCGGGTTGAAAACTGCATTACTCTTACTTAATAATGAATACTTTTCATATGAGGATATGAAAAAGGCAAGAAATTTTAAGTAGCAATAATTATAGAAGGAAATGCATGAAATTATAGAATATGTAGTCTCACGTGGTTTAGTCTCTCGTGAACTCTCAAGTCGCCCACATGTAGGCTTTCATAAAGAACTTTTCAGCCTCAGCACGGATCATTAGCACAAACCCTCATCATAACCCAACATAACATTTTTGTTCACTTCGCACCATTTAGCTCCAAATATAGATTCAGTTCAACACTGCAATCTTCACATTGCTTCAAGCTCTTTCAGCACTTTCTGCTGCTTTTTTCTTCTGTCCAGGAGAGTGAGGGAATCAAATTGTTCATTCACCATCCTTACTAATCATTATTAAAAGATTAACGTCACTGTTTCACTCGAACATTAGAAATTAGATTTCATTGTAGCCAAATTTAGACCACTCCAGGTGAGGAGAAATGAACATGGCAAAATATGCATTGAAAATAGGGCTGCATGATTTAGACAATTATATACATATAGGTCATAATTCTATGGTTATATATTAATATGATTATAATGTTGATTATTATCACTAAGTTAAAAATATATATATATATATATATATATATATATATATATATATATATATATAATTAAAATAAGAAATAATATTATTGCAATATTTCACTATAAAAAGTATTTATGAAACATAATATTTTCATAACATATGCATGTTAAAAAGTAGATACAGAGATGCCATTCATGTGGCTCATGTTCTGTGAATTGAGTTGCTTTGAAACACTGAAAATACTGGATCATGAGCTGCTCTCATCTGAATTAATAGTGTTGCACATCATTTTGTGCATGTATTTGTTTAATTAAATCACAGCCTTTGTGATTTGATAATTGCACAAAACTATGTTGCGATCTCAGTTTCATTTCAATTAATTGTGCAGCCCTACTTGGAATGCTTAAAAAAAAAAACATGTAAAATGTTTGTTCTGTTTTAACAAAGTGTCAATATTAGTAATATACATTTTTTTATTTTATTTATTTATTTATTTTATTTGTACAGTTATTTGACTATAAGAAAAATAAACAAAACAAATACAGTATACATAAACACACAGCATGTCTACAGAGCCTGAGTCACAGTCCAGACTAAACTGAACAAGTACAAGTGGAAACATATAATGTTGAAACACCTACACCCACACTGATAACTGTCTGTACAAAGTCTGAGTCCAAACATAGTAACTTTAATCATCCTCTCTCCAAAGGAACATGGTGTTTTTGCCCTTACTGGAATGTATGCAGTACAAAATATTGCAACACCATTTGAACTCTATTCATGAAAATGCCAGGTGGAAAATAAAAGATTGGGTTACAGTAAGAATTCCCAAAAGCCACAAGCTCAGTATGTTTTTCTGCACTGCAGACACAGAGGGATAAATAAAACACTGCACATTCAGTCTTCATCTGGATCTTCACCACTGTAAGAAACATCTGAGAGCTCAAGAAACATGTTCAGATAATGTGGCGTTTAGCATTGAGTGATACATATCTGCTGACAGGAGGGCAGATCTAGAGCGAAAAGTCTGCCATGTTTCAAAGTGAACTTCTTCATTGAGGTCTTGCATTAATTTTAAAACCTGCCTCTGAAGAATGCTTGACATTTCGCATTCACCCAGTCTGACCAGACCACGGCACACTGCCCACCTGCCACTCAAACAAACACCTTGCCTTTCATGTGCAGGTCAAGCTCTTTCTGAGGCAGTCAGCTTTTAATCTGCAATTAATTTTGCTAGAGTCATGGCAACAGTGATTTTAATAGACAACATTATGACTGCTGCATACAGTCTGGTCCACTTCACAGC
Source organism: Carassius carassius (assembly GCF_963082965.1). Lineage (NCBI taxonomy): Eukaryota > Metazoa > Chordata > Actinopteri > Cypriniformes > Cyprinidae > Carassius > Carassius carassius. Next base: position 28,896,105 of record NC_081785.1, read on the forward strand.
TTATTCTGAACAAGAACGATCCACGGGAAGACTTGATGTAACATGAGCATATTCACATATTTAGAAAGGCACGAATAGTTACTTTAATAATAACTCATGTCACCTTTTAACTTTAGATAGCAAAACAAAATTAATACAGATCTTAATACATTAATCTGATCACAGGAATAAATAATATTTTAAATTATATTAATAAAGAAAACCGTTATTTTAAATTGCAATAATATTTCACATTACTGTTTTTACTGTATTTCTGATAAAAGCTTGGTAAGCAGAAGAGACTTCTTTAACACACATTACACATTTTACTGATACCAAACATTTGAACGGCAGTGCATATTAGACTGATTAGTCAACAAGTTTACAGTAATATTTGAACAGAACCTTTCTGTGTATTCAGGTGCAGATTGTTTCACAGATGCAATTGAATATGCAGGTGTGCTCATGGATATCCAGTGTTTCAGACGTTTTAAATATATTTACATTTGTATGCAACCTGTTTTTCTGTTTGTTTGTTGTTGTGTTTTCTAACTTTTATCTGTTAAAAATTATTTTGTATGAATAGATGATTATTCTTTTCCCACAACTAATGAATCTGAATCTGGCCAATGGGCTCTTTAGCAGAGGAGGTCTCACGTTGAGTCCTGGAGTCCAGCACAGGCCTGTGAGAGCGGTGCATACAGACGTGACCGCTGGGAACTCTGGCTAAGTGTTCATGCACATCTCAGTGGATTCAGGTATGATATTTTGTTTCAGTGCAGCCTTGTCTCACAGTAGTGTTATTATTCAACTCAAAATGTATCAATTATAAAATGAGTATATAAGCTATAAGGAGCTATGCAGAAGGCAATGAATCACCACACTTGCTGAAACCAGCACTCTTTACTTGTGTCCTCACTTCATTCATGCATCTAATAATCCTTCTGCTGTCTGTGTCATTAATGTGAATCGAACAGCAAAAGACAAAAAGAAAATCACTCACTGTTCTTGGCTTAACAACTTTGGTAGCTTTAATAAGAATCTGTGTGTGTTTAGTTCAGTGAAGACTATGTAGTGTTTTAATTTTACAATCTATTATACATTTTCTTCAGTATTTATTACTTCTGATAGAAAGACCTAACTGAAAACTTTAAGGTCCAGTTGGCCCTTCAACATGTCCAGTGGTGTAGGGTTGCGCAGTATACGAGTACTGGAAAAATGTTGATATACAGTATATTATATTTTTTAAATGGTACCATATCATGATTTTGCTCATTTCAGTACTTGTTACAAAGCACCGCTACGCGCCAGTGTGTTACTCTAACTGATGTAAAACCAGCAAATGTGAAGAGAATAGAAGAGAAATATGAAAATACAAATAAATCTGACTCTACACACCCTAAAGTTATTAGGGCAGTAAGAGGGCAGTAGAAGTGAAATTTGATATTACAGATGAAAAAGGTAAACGAAAAGAGCTTACTGTACCAGCCAGTGAACATTGCTGTAAATCATTGCAGGAGACACATAAGAATTTGAAAATCATTTGTTGCTTGTTCATGTTGAATTGTTCAAAGAGTTGAAAGATCAACAAGTGAGTGCATAATTTAGGCAGATTACTTAAGGCTTAATCAGAACACTGATCAGCGTACATACATAACAGCATATCAGAAGCTCTAAGTGCATTTGTGCCACACTATGACTACTGACTTTAGATTTAGTTGTTCATGCAATGTTCTTAATAAAACTGTTTTCAGTGCGGTTATCTTTTGAGGCTGCTTATTTGTCACCTGTGATATCAATTTAGTATCGATACCGATGTTTTCCTACACCACACCAAATCCAAAATTTGTGGTATTGAATCAACCCTACAGTGGTGTAGCTGCAGGGTTTGCCATGTGTTCTGTCTTTTTATTTTAATTTCAGTTTAACTCTTATTTGACTACATTTTATTAACGCCTTGATTGTAGGTTAGGATGCCAATTAGTTTCTAACAATATATCTTAAGAATTTATTTTTACACTTGATTATTCTCTTTAATTGTGTGCTTTAAATTGTGCTTGTTTATTCAGATTTCAATGTTTTAGAGGCTTCTGCCGGCCGTTAGCACAGATCTTATGGTCACGAGCTTGCCAGTCTGAAATTAGAAAATTAGTACTATTAGTCCATGCTTGAAATCTTTTGAATAGTAGTTCTGTTAAGATCTTCCTCATGGAGGCTTGACCTAACAAACTGGAATTTGCATTAATTGAGATCCTAGACCTATTGTCACGGTGTCTGTTCTGTGTTTCCCTGGGTCTCCACTAGTGGTCTCACTTCCCCATAGGCACCTCACCGCAGGCACTACAATTCCCACAAGGCCTTGTCCCTTCATCACAGTAATTGCACTCCTGTTAATTGCACTCAGGTGTCTTCACTTCATAGTCATTATCCTGCCTTTAAACTGGTCTGTTTCTGTTTGTGTCATGGAGTCCTTACTTTTCGTCACCCTGTTTCCTCGCGTTCCTAGTTTTCGAGTTCCTGTTCCTGTTTGTTTGTTTGTGTTTTGGACAGATTTTTGGTTTTGACCCCCTGCTTGTTGGATTCTGATTTTGGATTACCCATTAAAAACTCACACTGCTTTTGGATCTCTCGTCTCCTGTGTCACTGTGTTCCCGATCGTTACACCTATATAGAGTTGATGGAGATTTGGGCAATAAGACCATTGTACCAGACAGACTGAGACTTGTCATATGATACCAAACACCAGTGTTTCCTATACACTAATTTATTTGTGGCGACCTACCACAATATCAGCAATGAGCACCACAAATAGATTTCCAAAAAGCTTTGACTTTGTTGAGTAAATGCCTTATAAAGTAGCTGGTGCCACCACATATAGAGTGTAAGTCTGTGGGAAACACTGAACATGTATAGTAACTTATTGTTCATATTAAACATCATATAGTGTACATTGTGGGAGAGAAGACATATTGACAACAGCTTTACAAAACCCAAAGCACTGTTTATGTCATTTATATCTCCAATTCACATGTACAGTATTAGTTGGCCAGAAGTGAGGGATCCAGTACATCGTCCCGGGCCACCCAGGATATTTCCTCCGGCCCGTATACCCCCCAATCAATGAGGTATTCTAAGTTACCACCCTGCCGCCGGTAGTCTAAGATGTTCTGCACCCTTAGATTAAGGGTTTTTCAATGATTTTGGGAAGAGGAGGTACTGCTGGCTCATCAGGTTCTGTGACAGAGGGAAAGGCAGGTTTTAGGAGTGAGACATCCAGGAAAGCTGGATGATACGATACCGGGCTGGGTGTCGGAGACCAAAGGTGACCTCATTGATCTGCCTCTCGATGGTGAAGGGGCCAATGTAGTGGGGACTCAGCTTCCAGCAAGGCAGCAGGAGACGCAGATGGGTGGAGAGCCAGACTTTATCTCCAGGGAATTATGTGCATACTTGGCCCATGGGAGGAATTGGTTCTAGCTGTGCTTGTTGTCATGAAAGTCGGCCCTGAAATATCTCCCAATCTCCTGTATCTTCTGCTCAGTCTGTCCATTTGTCTAGGGGTGATATCCTAAAGACAGGCTCACGGTGACATCAATGATCTTGAAGAAAGCCCTCCAGTCATGAGAGATAAACTGGAGCTCACGATCAGAGACAACATCCTCCGGGATACCGAGGTTGCAGAAGACATGATGAATGAGAGCTTCTGCAGTTTCTAGGGCTATGGGTAAACCCCAAAGCGGAATTAACTTGTAGGCCTTGGAGAATCTGTCTACTGCAACAAGAATGCAGGTATACCCTCCTGAGTTGGGGAGATCGGTCACAAAGTCAATGTTGGACCAGGGACAACAAGGAATGGGTAATGGGACCAGTTTTCCAGCGTACAGGTGATGTGGAATGTTGGTAATGGCAGAGACTGAGCATCACGGATATACTGGGAGGCATACTAAGCTTCCAGTATTGAGCTTGGAGGAGTGAGAGGTTGTCTGACAGTCTCTTCCTTGATGTATTCATCCATTGCCTTGTGCTCCGGAATGGACAGGGGATAGACCTGACCCTTAGGGAGTTTAGCTCCAGGCAGCAGGTCTATGGCACAATCCACTGACCAGTGCGGTGGTTGCACATTTGCTGAACACATCCTAGAATGATGCATAGTGAGATGGGATCTTCGGCTCATCGAGTGGTGAACGTGAAGACTGGGGTTCTTGACTCGGTGCACAGGAACGTTGGAGAGACAACTTAGGATATATTTCTCATCCCATCGAAGTATCTTGCTGTACAGTACAGACACAACCTTGAGGCTAGACGTCGGGCACGCTCCGCGCGTGAGAGGCGATTGGTGTCAAACTGCATCGATTCTGGTACTGGAGGACAGGCAGCGGGTGAGGTAGGAGAATGAGTGGTTTCGTTGGGCTGGTAGTCCGTGTGACATTGGGAGATTTTTACGGCCTTCTGCATGAAGCTCTCCAGGTCGATATTGTCACCGTATTTATCGCCATTTGTGCTCTCATCTGTGGATCTAAACCCTGCTGGTAACCAGTGAGTAGCACTGTCTTGTTCCATCCACATGAGTCCACCAGATTTCGGAACTTCAGAGTGTAATCACTGGCCGAGGAACTTCCTTGAGGATATAGTGCTGCTGATGAGTGCTGACAGGTGGCGTGCTTGTGATGACTCCCTGACAAGACCAGTGTAAAGTGGGTTAACAAAACCTTCCACAAAACTTCCATCTGCTCCAGTAGGTGTCAGTATAATGTCCAAGACAGCTGGGATAAAGAAGAGCCTGCCAAACATAAGCGAACATTGACAGAGCGAATCTGTAACTGTTCATATGCCTGTACAATATCGACAGTGTAAGACTAAAGTGGTGTAGTTAGAAAAGGCCACTATATTCCTCCAGTATTTCAGTTAGGGTCTCTTCCTCCCCCCCCAAAAAAAATGTAGAAGACCCATGGTCTAAAGTGTTTTGTTAAAACTTACAGGCCAATTAAACGGTCTCTAAATAATCTTTTAAGATAGCCGTGAGTCTAAAATCTGTTGTAAAAGTCATTTTTATAGGAGCATTACCAAACTATCTATGAGTGTATAGTGTGCGTTCTAGAGCGGTGTTCCTAAATTCAGTCCACTGTTTGGCTTGCCCACTGAGTGAGAGCACATATGTGTTAAGCTTGGCAGAGAGTTTGATCCTGCGGTAGACCTAATCATAGGTCCTGACCTCTGCTATCGCAGCAGGATAAACGTCACGAGACTGCCAAGCATGAAGCATGTTTCTCCAGGTCTCACAGTGGAAGGGTTAAGTACATGCTGTTACACGTTATTTTTACAGTGATATGCGAGTGACACCGTCTCAGACACTTTGGCCCTGATCTCCCCCACTGTTTTTCCAGTCCAGCCCTTCCTTATGTATGGAACTGTCAGGGAATTCCTGGAATGTCTGGCTTTTTCCCTTTTCAAAATGTTTTTATTTCCACAAAAGAAAGTGCAGCAGTTACTGTATATAAAATCCGTAAGAGTCACATGAGTGTGGCTTTAGGGTGATATCTAAAGCAGACGGTCATTTTACCAGCGTTCTCCTTCTGATGGCTGGGTTTGTTTTATCACTGCTTTGATCCAGTATGTCAGGGCTCATACTTAAGAGTGGAGCTCATCTCTAATATTAGGACTTTTTCCATTACATTGACTGTATAAAGAGGTAGAGGGTGGAAAAGACGTTAAACAAGGATTCAGCTGTCCTGCTGCGGTTTTTTCCACTGAGATTAATTGCCAATTAATCCTAATAGTGTTGGGGAAAAGCGGTTAGAAAATGCTTTGTCCCCCCTGAGATTCTGCACGTCTGCCTTTTGTGTGCAGCAGAAGATTTAATTCCTGGTCAAAACGTGGCATCCCATTTGTTAGGCATCCGGCTGGAACGTTCCACTGGCTACTGTGTGCTACACACCAAATTACACAAAAAACGAAGCAAATTCCTCTTCACCTCATACTTGGCCTTCAAATTGTGCACAATCTGAAATGAACACTTGCTTAATAATGCATTATAATATCTCTTGATACACTGTTAACCCCTTTATTTTTATTTTTTGCTGTCTTTAATGTTTGGGGGCTTTTTTGTGCACCTCCTCCACATCCATGATTTTGGGGCCAGTGGTCTGTGCCAAACATGCTGAAGCCGTTAAGTGCGCTGTTGTTGAAGCCAAGGGGGTTAGGCATAATGGCTTTCAAAGAGAAGCAGGGAGCTTTGAAGTTTTGCTCGCCAGGTATGCTGGATCAGCACTTCCAAGCCATTGTCCTTTTCCACCAGCTTTTTCCTCATTGCACTGCAACGTTTAGTCTAATGCTAATGAAGAATGGCCATTTGCTAACCAAGCCCTGCAGCTGAGTGCATGGCCCAAGCTCAAGCATTGGGATGTTATTTTTCACATTAGGTATGTGGCAGCGCTGTCGCAAGCCTGAAATATTTGGGTGATTTTAGTTCCACTTGGATGACTGTCTCAGCTGCCTCTTTTCTTGGCGTCGATCGAGGTTCATTTCCAGTAAGTTTTTGGTACCACTTGCAGATGATGATAATAATAGAAGTGGTTTAGCATGGTAATGGAATGTCATAATTATTGAATATTTAGGTTTTGGATTGTGTCACAGGCTGGAATAATGTGGCGTCCCACCGAGTGTATAGTGCTGAATCGACTCTCAGCTTTACCTTGGCTCCTCATCCCGACCATAGTATTGCAGGATTACTCCTACTGACAGCCTTTACACTTTTGCACACAGTCCTCATGTATATATGAACAGCTGCAGAAGTTTATGAGGATCAGAATCACTTGATTTCAGTGCCAAGGAGGGACGACCAGTTCATGTACTGCCTTTGAAATGAATAACTTTATTTGAACAGAAAATAGTTTTATTTTAAAGAAAGTATTTGTGAATTATAATGGCAATAACAGGGATGGCATATTTTTGTAGGCCAAAACCCGGAAATAAGTCGTCATTTTAGTCAAAGGGTTTTGGTTAAATGTCTGAAATAAGATCTGTTAAACACAAGTTCAAGATATTTTCCTGTTTTATTCTACAGCATAAAACATATCAGTAATAATCCCTTGTGATTTTTAAAGCTTTTACTTGTCTTGGAAAGGGAGTGGGTTTTTGTGGAGGGAACCAGAGTGATACAAACTTACAGGTTGACCTACAAAAACACATCATCACTGATGTGCTCAATGCATTGCTGTTATCTTCAATGTAATTCATCACGTGCTACCATTAGTGTTCTGTTGTCCTCCTCCTGCCCAGCTGACCCTATCCTGGCTCTGGGAAATAATGATTAAAAGGGATCCTGTATCCAGCACCCCTTCTCACTTCTGGAGCCAGAGATGTATCCTTCATAGCCACTCCTGAGGAATTCTGTCTACTGACTTAGCATCTCTTAGCCCCGCTCTCCTCCCTTACAGTAGTAGAAACATTGAGACACTGTTCAATTTAAATCAAATTTTCCCTGATCTTTTGACATGTAAGAGGTAATTGTGCTATAAAAACATATTGTATGTTTAGGAACTAAAAACTTGCATGTTAGTAATAAAATAGCTTGAATTAAAAGCAAATTTGTCCTTCTTTATCTTTATTACATTATAGAGATTAATTCATCAGCATAAGGCTCTTTAGCTCCACCCACTTGTGCCTTATTTGGACAGACGGGCAAAAGTTGTTCTACAGCAGATCACTGGACTAAAATTGCCATTACTCTCCAGTATCATAACGTTAGGAAAGTGCCTGCTAATTTTCAGCTATGTGAATCTGTCAGTATAGCATTATTTGTTTGTTTGGTATGTTTAATAAACCAGATCACTCTTGTCACTCTTTGACACAGTCTTTGTAAACTTTCATGGAAAGATATGAACCAAATAGTAATGCTGCAGCTTATTCTGTAAGCAACCAGGGTTGGAAATGAATGGGGGCTTGGGTGAAAGATACCATCAAAATAAACAAAAATGCCCCCAAATTCAAGATAAGGGTGCAAAAATGCCCCTGCACAATTAAACTAGATCTATTATGGCAGTCACAATTAAAGTGAAATGTGAAAGAATTTAAAGTGTCGACTGCAGCATTACATTTACAGTAGATTGGCTCAGGTTTCATAAGATTTCTTTTAACGCTCGGTTTGCAGCATTGAGCATTATGGCCAATCGCATATTTCTGCTGAGCTTATGAATGCAATTACCAGTTCGTAACTGTGGAGAACATTGTGAGTTGTTTAGTGTGATGTAAGAAAAATAGTTTTTATGAAAGTGCATTGAACTATTTATAAAGTAGTAAATCTAAAAAAATGTCCTTACAAATGTAAATAATAATAATAATAATAATAAAATAAAAAAGTCCCTGGAAATCAATTACAAATTGATTTCAACAAAATTCATTTCTGACCCTGTAGGTAATATGTTCATTCTAATGTCTAATCTGTGATCATTGACTATTTTAATAATGTAGACTAAGGACTCATTTACAGTCATTCTTATTCTCTCATTTTCTTTTAAGCTGTTAATCTTAATGGAATCAGCAGGATTCAGAAACAGAGGAATGTGAATAAACTGAACTTGATACCTTCAAGGAGTCAAATGTAACTGCTGAAACAGAGGTTTCTTACAAACATGCCTAATTTAAGAGGTCGCCTGACTAAAAATAGTTAAGTAAGGGATACATTGATGCCCTCATTTTAATAAAAGCTTTTCATTCTCCTTAATTGGACCCAGATGGCTTGGGCTTCACAGGCTTTCCTCTGGTTGGCGAGCAAGAAATTCCTCCCCGGGATAACAGTGTTGTGTTAATGAGTCAGCGCGGATGCCGGGGGCATGGCACACTGGAGCCGAGCTCAAACTGCAGTCATGCATCATCAACAACATATAGCTCAATGCACTTATTGCGCTTTTTTTCTGGAATGCTACATTATGTTGCAATAAAATGTTATTTTTTTGCACTGGTAGCGTTTATTATTAGTAGTATTGGTTATTCTCAGTAGATTAGAACTGTGTCTAACAGACAGTGGCTTGCATTGTTGTGTTGTTTTTCATATTAGCATGTCAGAAAGTTAGCACATGCATTCATCTGACACCAACAGTGAAGTCCTCTGCTTCCCCACTGCCGTTACTCTGGCAATTCTCTCTCATTGTTTATTGTGGAAAGCATGTTTGCTCTACTGGTAAACATCTTCAGTACCTGCGGTTCTGTGAGGCTGTTACTGAAGCGGATGATGAAATGCCAAAGGTCTGTTTCGAAGTTCACATGGAGATTTGTGCTCTAGATGTGGTGAGGTGGCGCTCTTTGAGGTTGTGTCATTGGTCACCAATTGTTTTTCCAATGCACAAACCGTTATGAGAAATGAGAATTGCATGGGTGGATGGTTCTTTTCGCATGACTCTGTGATCCCAAGTGTCTTTGGCTTTGCTGTTCTTATGTAGCCTGTTGCACAAGAACTGCTTTTACTCATGTTTACAGAGTTTTTCCAGAATAATTCACTTCTGTATTTTCATTAATGTTTATTAGTTTAGCAGATGCTTTTATTCGAGGTGATTAGGCACAAGTAATGCAGCCACATAGGCAATTCACACTATGGAGAACAGTTCCAGAATTGCTTAGAAAAGTACAAAAGTATGTTTGTTTTCAAGTCTGAAGATGTTTTCCTAATGTATATTCCTTTATGAAGTACTTTCCATGTCCAACCCTTAGGGCAGGGCTTCAACATGTAAGGCAAATCGAAAAACTCTGGTGGATGTGTGCTGAGCCAGGATATTTTATCTATGAAAAGCTACAGATGTCTAAAGATAACAGTTACATGATAACACATAATATTTGGTCAAAATCATTGTGTTTAGATTTCATGTTTTGTTTTTTCATTAAGAAATTTGCTGATGGTCTTTGCATAATAAATACATTGGATGAGAGCTGGTTTTGTTTAGTAGCATATCATTTTTGGGGGCCAAAAGTTTGGTGTTTTGTATGGCATTTGTTGCTGAAGACTCGCTGATCAGCTCAAAATTATGTTGTAAGTCATTGTTCCTATTCAAATTGTTACTGAATTTCAAATTTTGCAAAAGTTCATGTCATGCATAGTCATAAATGATAATTGGCATTCATGCAAGGTGCTTTAGATCTCAAATGATGCTCTTGGCATCAGCTGACAGTGTTTTTCAGTAAACAGGTTTGCTCTTGTCCTGCTCTTGCGTCAGGCCTGTTGGGACACTGAAATGCTTCTCAACTAGTGTTGTGATGTTGTGGTTTGTCTTCAGTCTCAGGGCTGCGTGTGAAGCTGAGTCTGTGTGTAATGTTGATCCGCTCAGCGCTCAGAAGGGAAACTTCAGTAACGATCCAGACAGCTGCTCGACCAGAGCCACACACGTCAGCAGGTAACACCGCAGTCACCACACTTCATTTCACCTCAACACACTGAGGGTTTCTGTATTTTTAAGACCACACATGATTCAGTAATAACTGCACAGGCTAGTATGCTAGAGAGTTTACTTGTCCTGATAACTTTACTATGGTGACACATATGCATACCATATTTTCAAGAAAATAAGTCACACCTGACTATAAGTTGCCTGGGTTGAGAGAGAGAGAGAAAAACAAGCAGATAAACAATGTTAAATAAAAAAATATAAACACTATAAACATGTATTTTATTTTAGGGTTGCAAAAAGGTGGAAAATTTCCAAAGTTTCTGGATATTGTCCATCCCTTTGCAACACTAGTTCCCATCACTCCACAACAAATCCTTCAAATATAAAGTATTCAGAACAGAAATAACAAAAATAAGTATAAACAACCATAAATTATTGTGCCATTCATTATAAACATTTATTATAAACACCCAGCCTAAACCAAATTATTTAAAGCAAAACAAACTACTGGCATGTCAACAACTCCAGTACCCAACATATTTTTGTTTAATAACAAAATAAAAGAAGTCATTTTAAAAATTATGCATTATTATTACCTTTGTAATAAAAATGTAAGTAAAATCAACATAAATGTTTTATTGTATTGCTTTTAACACAAAGTATTTGCTTTATACTTAGTATTATTATTAGCCTACCTTAAAAAATCTTCTCCAATAAAAAAAGCTTTAAAAACCTCTCATATTATAGAACAGTATTTAAATGACACAGTATTATTTTTATCTGTATTGCCTCACTTTTTTTGTTCTATAGTGCATTTTTGTTCAAATTTAAATAAAATAACAAAATACTGCCATTTAGGAAATACACTATACAGATATACTTAGAAATGTGTGCGCTTGTGATTGTTTTGTGTGCTTAAAGGGATAGTTCACCCAAAAATGTAAATTACCCCATGATTTACTCACCCTCAAGCCATCCGAGGTGAAAAAAAAAAAAAAAACTTGCATGCATTATTAATAAACATGAGACCACTGACCCTCATGTTGAAGCCTGTCCCATTAAAGCATGCATATGTGTGCGATATGCTATTCTGGACCTAAAACTGACTTTCTTTTTAAGGAAAAAGGCCCCAGAATATTAGATGACTCTTGTGACTCTCATTATAATGTTCCAGTTCCTCCAGTGGAGTTCAGTCTGTATGAAACACGATCTACTTGTGTGTTTTACTCTCAGCTGTGCATCAGATCCTGTAAACATCGCATCTTCTGTGCCGCCCGCTAACATGACTGCATGCACATTTACAATAGTGTCGCAATTCAGCTACACTGATGTCACTGTTCTGTGCTGACGTTCATCTCTAATTAATGCGATTGGAGATTTGTGTTTCTTGGCGCGAATCGATTGTTCAGCAGGGGATTATGGGAAAACAATCCCCTGCCCCACACACTTTTCTGGATGGAGATCTCCTCCTTGGTATTGTGAAGCAATCAGTCCACCGTCTCCAGAGGACTTCATTAAGCCACGGGACTCTCGGAGGAGACGTCCATCATAGGCCCTCAGCTCACACTGCATTACAGTAAACATGCTGTGAAATGAATTAAATGATTGCTCAGCAGTGTGTGTGTGTGTGTGTGTGTGCGCGCGCTGTTTGTGAGTCAGCGCTGTATCAGTGGATCCTCCCTAAACCTCCACATGAAGCCCTGCTCTTCTTCTGAGACTTGAGCAAGCACACATTCATTACTACAGCTACATACAAACCTGTTTTCATCCGGAGGGTACAGTTCTTCCATTAGCACTGATCTCACAGCACAAATAAATGGCAGGTCGCAGTCTCCATGAAGTTAATGCTTTTACAAACCAAGAATGCAATAAATTCATCAAAAGTGCCAGTAAAGGCATTTATAATGTTACAACAGATATCTGTTTCAAATAAATGCTGTTTTACAAAAATATTTGGTGGCGAAACAGTTTTCAACATTGATAATAATCAGAAATGTTTCTTGGGCAGTAAATCATCATATTTTCATGATTTCTGAAGATCATGTGACACTGAAGACTGGAGGAATGATGCTGAAAATACAGCTGCACATCACAGAAATAAATTATAATCTAACAGATATTCAAACGGAAAACTGATATTTGAAATTGTAATAATATTTCACATTTTTGCTGTTTATTTATTTATTTATTTTTTTTTAATTATTATTATTATATTTTTTTTTAATCAAATAAATGCAGCCTTGGTTAGCAAAAGAGTCCTCTTTATACCTAATTATTCCAAATTTATGTCCGATAGTGTATTTTTAAAATGTATTTGTATTTATCATTATTCTAATTGGCGCTGTTTCATGACAATGACCTGTAGGTACATTTTAGTCACTGAAAAGCTCATAAATTCAACAACAACCAGTGTGGTTTGATTCATCATGTTTTTAGATGACTGTCGTCCTGATCAGTGTTTTGATCGCTTGTTTACACCCTCACATGACAGCTCTCTAAGCTTTCATATCTATCCGGAAGAGTTTTAACATGAGCTCTCAGTTGCTTCTGTTTGTTGAGTTGCTTTGCTGAGGGAGATGGAAAGCCAGCAGGCAAAGCGGTGTGATTGTGGAGTGTGTTTCTGGCCCGCTGTGTTCTGTATTGGTACAGACTCCATGGCTCCTTTGCTGTTTTGGCCCGTGGCCACCTGGCAGTTTTAGAAAGGTGCCCTTTCCTGGCCTGCAACTCAGAACCATCAGCCGGTGAGCCCCGTCCACTCATTCATCAGACGCCAGGGGCTTCACAACTTCCTCGCGGCAGCGGCTACACGAGGAGACCGAGACGGAAAGAATGCTCTCTCCTCCCATTCGAATCAATGAAAGGTAGCCATTAAATCGCATGTCAGTATGGAAAATATGTTTACCGAGTCCAAGCTCTCGCTCAGATGAAGACTTGTCTAAACAAGAATGAAATGTGAAGAATTCCTGTGTTTTGGTATGTCCGATTATAAAGTATTTAGTGGCTGTTATGATAAGCCGTGTCATTTCTTTCTTCCATGAAAGTGAATGAACTGGCTTTTGGAGGCTGTTGAGCTTGACCTCGAATGACTCGAAGGAAAAATGCTGCTTTTAATAAAGACTGAGATAAGGTTGTTCCTTCACAGGACCATTCAACACAGTTATTTTATTCCAAGCCTCCTCTGCTGGAAGATCTCACTGAAACCTGAAAACAGTTTTAGCAGTTCAGATTCAAACAAACATTACAATGATAAGCAAAAATTTAATTTCATATTATATGAGACTATGTATATGAGACTGTTTAGGTGTACACTAATATATACCAATATTACATATTGAAACATTTCACCAACAAAAAAAATAATAATTTGCTAAAAAATGTTCTCACCCTAAGGCCATCCAAGATTAGAATGAGTTTGTTTCTTCTTTAGATTTGTAGAAATGTGTCATTGCATCAGTGTCTCATCAATGGATGCTCTGCAGTGAATGGGTGCCGTCAGAATGAGAGTTCAAACAGCTGATAAAAACATCACAATAATCCACAGCACTCCAGTCCATCAGTTAACATCTGGACAAGACAAAAACAGTCAAACTTCAAATCCTCTATCCATAATAACACTTCCTCCAGTGAAAAAGTGTTCTGGAGAGAAATCTGCACAGATCAAACACCATTTACAGTCCAAAACAGCTCTAAACAAATATTAATTCATTCACTTTATTTATAGAGCTCTTGTGAATAGAGCTACACCTGCAGACCAATGTGCTGTACAATCAAGAAACACTTCATTAAAACAAAAAACTTAAAACAACAGACATCCTATTAAACAACAAAGACAAGCCCACCCTCTCAAAGGCTAAAGACAAGAATTAGTTTTTGACTTCAACTTTAAAAGCATTTAAAGATGAGACCTCTCTAAGTTTCTGAGGAAGACTATTCCAGAGCTTCAGCCCGGCAACAGCAAAGGCCTGATCCCCTTTTAACTTTAAATGAGTACGAGGGATAGTAAGCAATAACTTCTTATTGGATCTTAGAGACCTAGGTGCTTGACGAACAGCAGTGAGCAATCCCATGCACTGCTTTAAAAACATACAAATATGTCAGAGACAACAGGAGATTTACTTTTTCACTGGAATTAGCGTTATTATGGATTATGAACTCATATTTTGTTTAGAAGTTAAAAATGTCCTGATGGATTTTTTTCTAACAAACACGCAACTTTTGTTTTTCTCCAGATGTTCACTGATGGAATGGAGTGCTGTGGATTATTGTGATGTTTTTATCAGCTGTTTGGACTCTCATTCTGATGGCACCCATTCACTGCAAAGCATCCATTGATGAGACACCGATGCAATGCTACATTTCTCCAAATCTGATGAAGAAACAAACTCATCTCCTGTACTTCCTGGATGGCCTGAGAGTTTTTTGGGGGTGAACTATTCCTTTAAACAGGTAAAAATAAAGTATTTTAACCTCAAAATAATTCTGCACAGCAATTATATATTTAAATTATAACACTCAAGCATTTTATTTTCAGTAGACTTCAGTTGTCGCTCTCATCTTTCAGTCTTGTGCACACATCCATCTCTCGGCGCGGTGCCGGGAGGTTTTGGGGTGAGGCTGCTTCAGCACAACCTCACACTCCCAGCAGCCCTCTGACCCAGCTGCTCAGACACACCCTCACCCCAAACCTCTCAGCAGCGCACCGAGAGATGGATGTGTGCGCAAGACTATCACACACTCTCTGCACAAGTAAGACTCAGTGTGTTTGCACACTACAGTCCGTTTGACTTTCTCAAGTTGGTTGTGCATCATTAGCAGTTGTAAGTGTGGCCTGAAGTGGTTCTTGTGCTACAATGGGTATCGTAAAATAATCACCGGTGAAAGTCAATGGCTGTGCTCATGTTGACCAGCTCTGCAAGAAAAAAGCTTTCCTGGTGTCATGTATTTACTAGTGAAACAATACAATGACGGATAGTCTTGGATTGAAGCGTATATTTGCTGAATAAAACGAAAAAAGATTGATCAGATAGGAATTAGTACAATTTAGATTTTACTTCTCTGGTATAATGCCCCACACTGCGAGGCGCGCTGCTTTTTTTTGTTGCTCTCACAACCAATCACAAACACTGTTGCTCTCACAGCCAATTACAAAAAAGACACCTCAAAAAAGACAACTCAAATAACAGTATTAACAGTATTCAAATACAATTATTAATACACAACACTCCTCCCCTGAAATCTTAAACTCCAAATGTTTCTCTTTTTTTTTTTTTCTTTTTATATATCTTATTACAGATCCAATCGAACCGGGGGCTTTACTAGCCTCTTAGGTCTCAGTGCACCTTCCTGAGTGACAATGGTTCCTGAAACCCCTAAATTTAACTGCTTTTGCTGTACAGCAATGTTAGAATCATCATCTGTCACCTGTCCTGACACAATACCACGAGACCTTGTTTTTAACACATCCTTGTTAATCACATCCATCTGAAACAGTTCATCATTTGACTCTGGTTTTTGCAATTCTGAACTGATGAGCTGATTTACATGTCTCTTGTACAATTTTCCACACACTTTTACCAAATATGTGACAGGACCTAGCACCTTAACCACACTTCCCGGTACCCACTTGACACTTTCCCCTCCCCTGTGGTTTCTAACCAAAACCTGTTGTTTTGGCAAAAACTGTCTGGCAGTTTTAGTATGAGACAGTTTAGCTTGCTGAGCTGCTTGCTTCTGCTACATGATCTCAGTGAAACTAGGTTTCAAGAGAGACATTCTGGTTTTGAATTCTCGCTTGATGAATAATTCTGCTGGGGTTTTTCCTGTGGTAGATTGGGGGGTGCTGCGGTAACAAAAATGAAAATTGAGGATACAGTGCTGTAAAGACAATTGGTCATTCTTTCCCTTTTCCAAAGCCCTTTTCAGATTTTGCACCAACCGCTCTGCAGCGCCATTAGAAGCTGGATGGTATGCCAGACTCCGAATGTGTTTTACACCATTGTTTTTCAAAAATGTTTCAAATTCATGCGCCACAAATTGCGGCCCATTATAAGAGATCAATTCATCCAGAAGGCCCCCAGTAGCAAAGTAACCTCTTAAGACCTCAATGGTCTTTCCTGCAGTGGTACTAGACATCAATGCAATTTCAGGCCAGCGTGAAAAACTATCTGTTACGACCAGAAAGTTATATTTCCCTTTTTGAGCAAAGTCCACGTGTATTCTTTGCCAGGGCCTATTAGGTCAACTCCAATTATGCACAGGGGCTGTAGCAGGCTGATTCCTCTCTGTCTGGCATGTTTGACAGGTGCTCACTAATTATTCTACACGAAAACCCCACAAAATACACTCAGATTCCACAGTCAGTTCTGTGTTTCTCAAAAAATATGGCTTTAGTTGGTCATCTGTGACATGTTTTGGCCAGCCATTTAACGTAAAATGTTTCACTTTCTGTAACACCGAGTCCAATTGTGTCTGTTTTGCAATTTCTTGTGCAGATATGGGAACACTATCCAAAAAGGAAACTCGGAAATGTAGTTTACTCTCATTGGTCTCAACAGTCAGGGGTAAGCGTGACAAGGCGTCAGCGTTACTGTGTTGAAGGGAGGGTTTATAGGTGATGTCGTACTGATACGCAGCTAAAATCAGTGACCATCTCTGTAGTTGTCTGCTTGAGAGTGAAGTGCGCAGTGTCAGCTCTCGAGGGAGTTGACGGCTGCGATGCGAGCCTTTGCTTCACTCTCAGAATGCTCTCTTTGAGGAGAGAGCTTTCACTGGCATTTCTCACAGTGCCAGCCCCGCTTTTGCTGAGGAGATTGATGTGGAAAGGCATTGATGAGCTCACCAGTTGCACAAGCATCAGTTGCACAAGCACCTTATTCTAAGGAATAAAATGACATATTTATCTGAATATGTGAAGTTAGATGTACAGGGGCTCTAGGGATGTAATTTCTTTTGTGAGAACAAGTGTGTACCACTCTTCCTCTGAGGAGGTTGAGGCAGTCAGGGGCTGCTGGGTGGAGCAGTCCCAACCGTGTTCCAGCCCCTCATGCCGGGGGTGTCACTTTTGTACTCTGCAGACGCTAGAGTGGTGCTCCCAGGCCGAAGGCTTCTAGTGCAAAATCAGTTCTATGGACCGTTGTTTTCGCTGGATAGCCTTCATCATAACGGCCAGCTCTCTCTGGGGAAGAGTGGTGTACACCGCATTACACGGTGCCTGTCTCTCCTCAGTGCCCTCAGGAGATCGTTCTGCCAACCCTGCCGGTGTTCCAGGGCGCAGTGATCTACGGCGAGCGCTTCTCTCAGTTACCGCCCGGAAACGTAGCGGTGCTGAGAGGCTTGCTACCTCTACGGAGGTCTCTAGAGCAGATAGTATGGTCGTCCCCAGCAGGTCCACTGCTTTAGGGCACCGAGCTAGTGGCTCTAGGCGCACCAGTGGCCAGTCTCGCGAGACTGGTTCCCTTAGGAGGTCACATGGCGGTGTGGGATCCCCTGCCAAATGTACTTCACGGGGTCCTGCCCCGAGTAGGCTCTGGTCTAGTCTTCCCAGCAGATGACGTGGGTCTGAGGACCGTCGTTTTTAGTAGACTTCAGCTACGAGAGTCCTGATGCTGAGGCTCAGGACCTCGGAGGGCAGGCCCCTCTGGGCAAGAGCGGTGTACACCGCATTGCACGGTGCCCGTTTCTCCTCAATGTCCTCAGGAGATCGATCTGCCAACCCTGCCAGTGTTCCAGGGCTCAGGTCTCCAGCGATCGCTTCTTTCAGTTACCGCCCGGAATCGTAGCGGTGCTAAGAGGCTTGCGACCTCCTGGGAGGTTTCCAGAGCAGCTAGTTCGGCCGTCTCCTGCCGGTGCACCGCTTCAGAGCTAATTGCTCTGATGCCACCAGAGATCAGTCTTGAGAGGCTGATTCCCTTAGTAGACTACTGCCAAATGTGTCTCAGTGGGTCCTGCACACTGTAGTGAGAGGCCATAGAATCCAGTTCTGGTGGGCCCCAAGCCGACGGTAATGGAACAGAAGTAGACTCTCTCTGAGGAAGGAGGCCATCGAGGTGGTCCCTCCTTGGGTTGCACAGTCTTGGTCCTACAGCCGGTACTTCACTGTTCCGAGGAAGGATGAGGTGTTGTGTCCTTTTTTAGATCTGTGCTTTTTGAACCGCTCAGTCAGTGGACTGAAGTTCAGCACGCCTGTACAGGACAAGTCCGAGGACTGGTGTGTCACGATCTATCAAAAAGATGCACTTATCTCCATCCTTCTTCATCGGAAGTTCCTGAGGTTTGCTTTGGGGGTAAAAGCCTACCAATACGGATCTTCCACTGGCCTTGCACTCTGACCCCACACTTTCACAACTCAACCAAATTGACGATTGGTTGATATCAGCTCAATCTGATGAAAACAGCTCAACATGAAAGAGCTGGGGTTAAGACTTAACGCCAAGAAAAATGTGCTTTCTCCAGTACAGAGAACCACTTATCTGGGCATGGTGTGGGATTCGACCACGATGCAGGCGCGTATGTCATCTGCTCGGATCGAGTCGATCCTCACTGCAGTTGCGAGAGTGTGAGAAGGCCGGTCACTCACTGTCAAGCAGTCACGGAGATTGCTGGGTCTGATGGCAGTTGCGTCCTACGTGAATACTATTGGCCTGTTGTACATGAGACCCCTACAGTGGTGGCTCAAGACCAAGGGGTTCTCCCTGAGGGGAACCCACTTCGCATGCTAAAGGTCACGTGGCGCTGCCTACGTGCCTTGGATATGTGGAGGAAGCCTTGGTTCTTGTCTCAGGGCCCTGTGCTGGGAGCTCCTTGTCGCCCCGTGATGCTAGCGACGGATGCATCCCTCTCCGGCTGGGGTACGGTCATGAGTGGCCACCCTGCCCGCGGTCTGTGGAGTGGTCGCCATCTGACATGGCACATCAACTGCCTGGAGATGCTGGGCGTGCTTCGTGCACTTCATTATTTTCTCCCAGACCTAAAAGGTCACCATGTGTTGGTGCACACTGAAAACACAGCAGTGGTCTCTTACATCAACCACCAAGGAGGTCTGCACTCACGCCGTTTATACAACTAGCATACCAGATTCTTGTGTGGGCCCAGGACGAATTCCTCCCGCACAGAGCAGTTCACATTCCTGGGCATCTTAATATGGGAGCAGACATCCTGTTGAGGCAGGGGCTGAGGCCCGGGGAATGGCGGCTTCACACCGACGTGATGAAGCAGAGTTGGAGCAGTTGGCCAGACTGAGGTGGATCTGTTTGCGGCTCGAGAGACATCACACTGTCCCCTCTGGCTTCCTCTGACTCATCCAGCTCCACTGGGGCTGGACGCCATGGTCTAGACGTGGCCGAGGCTTCATCTGTACATTTTTCCCCCGATTGCTCTGCTCTCGGGAGTTCTGGAGAGAGTGCGCCGGGACAGAGTCCGGCTGTTGTTAGTAGCCCCGTTCTGGCCGGGCCGGGTATGGTTCCTGGGCCTGATTTCTCTTTTTGATGGCACTCCATGGGAGGTTCCCGTCAGGAGAGATCTCCTCTCGCAGGCGGAGGGTGTGCCCCCACATGGAGCTTAGAGGCTGTAGGTGTGGTCTCTGAGGAGGCACAACTCTTAGCTTCCGGTCTCTCAACCGAGGTTGTAAGGCCATTCTCCAATCCAGAGCTCCCTCAATGAGGAAACTGTATGCCTTGAAGTGGAAGCTTTTCACTTCTTGGTGCGGAGACCGCCAGCTCGACCCAGTTAACTGCCCGGATGGTACAGTGCTGGAGTTCCTGCAGGCTCTCCGCAGGGTTGACCCACTCCACCCTGAAGGTCTACGTGTCGGCCATGGTGGCCTACCGTGTGCCTCTCGTTGGCCAGTCAGTGGGCAGAAACCCTCTGGTTACATGTTTCGTCCATGGTGCGCTGAGGCTGAGGCCTCTGGCCAGAAGAAGCTTATACTGAGCGGTGATCAGGATGCAATCCTAAGCCTCGAGTCCTCTGATCTCCCCTCTCCTGGGGGTCAAGACTCACTCCTTCTGAAGTTTGGCAATTGGACGGGTTGTCCCCGATTTCTGTCAGGCTCCTTCTCCTTCTCTTGCTTTAGCTGTGCTCTTCCACACTAGTCAGAGATTTGAAAGTCTGGTGGTGTGGGCATTCTCGTTCCCCATTCGTTCTCGACGCAGTTCGAGTTCCTGAAAAGGAACGTCTAAAGTTACGTATGTAACCCTGGTTCCTCGAAGGAACGAGACGCTGCGTTGCAGTGCTACACTTCCGTCATCTCTGGCCGGCGCTTGCTTCATCCTTTGAGGCTGATTATCAGCTTCGCCGCTCATGCTTTTATGCTTCCTGGTCTCTGACGTCACCCGCCTATGACGTCTCGCCCTTCCATTGAACTGATTATACACGTTATTCAGAGACATCACGCTGGACGCGTTCCCCATTCGTTCTCGACGAAGTGTCTCGTTCCTTCGAGGAACCAGGGTTACACACGTAACCTTAGACATTCATTATATTATACTAGACATTATATTATATTATATTATATTATTACAAATAATTGAACAGTTTAGATTTTTTTTCCTGCTGTATTGTACTGTAAAAAAAAAAAAAAATTCTCAGGTAACCTAAAATGTGATTTATTTTGTTACATCAAGGGTCAAATCAAATATAAATATTAAAGTTAAAGGTTACACAATTTGTATATGAGTGTGTGCTGTAAAGCTCTGGTATAAAGATTGTTTTGCTCAAATGCCTGAAATGTCCTTCTAAAAGAGAAACGTTTTAGAGGGAACACTGGTCACGACTGAGCTTTGCCTAAACACACCTTGAAGATTCTGAGGCAGATGAGGCTAAAATTGAATTATGTGGCTTCAAAAAGAAAGGATATGTATGGCGAAGATCCAATCCCGGACTTAAACCCCACTGAAGACTGCAGTCCACAAACACTCACCATCAGATTGAACTTAACTTGAGCAGTTCTGCAAAGTCTAGATGTGCAAAGTTAGCAGAGACAAATCTCAACAGATTAAAGGCTGTCATTAAAGCAAAAGATGCTTCAAGAAAATACTGACACTAGAGGCTGATGCGTTTTCCAACTCTGATTCTGGTTTGTTTTGTTTTATTTTTTTCTGACATGTTGGTGTTATATCTTTCACTTGGATGTTATAAGTTGCACTGAGTAAATACAGCTGGATAACACAAAAACAGTGTCCCTCTTAATTTCAGGCCATGATTATTTTAAAGGGTGGTGACTCTTTTCTAAAGTGACGTGACATACAGCCAAGTATGGTGACCCATACTCAGAATGCATGCTCTCCATTTAACCAATCCAAAGTGCACACACAGCAGTGAACACACACCCGGAGCAGTGGGCATCATTTATGCTGCAGCGCCCGTGGAGCAGTTGGGGGTTCAGTGCCTTGCTCAAGGGCACCTCATAATCTGGAGTTATTTCTCATGAAGGCAAATCTAACATTTATTATTTGAGGTTTCAATTGGTTAAATTAAATAGAAACATTTCTGATTATTTTCAGCATTGCAAAGAGTTGTGCTGCACAATATTTTTCAAGACAAAATAAAAACTTTTCAGGAATGTTTAGAGTTCAGAAATGAACAAAAGCAAAAATTTAGTATTTGTTTCCAGAGTGCATCAGGTTTTCAATGTCTGACGCTATTGATGTCTTCAGTCCTCAGCTCAGGTTTGCATTAGTGTTGGTTGTGAAGAGAAACACTCTAAGAATGTTGCATTAATTGTCATCATCCACACACACACACACACACATTCCACAGGCCTCTGACTATTAAGTAAACAGTGTGACGGGTGGCTGGGCCGTGTTTACGAGTGCTGTGGAAACCTGATTTTGTTTTGAGATTTGCAGACCGAATGGTGGGAGGTGAGCTGTGGCTCTCGGACCACAGACCACTCTTATGTTTCCCACGCTGCACTTCACATTTGGCCCAATTACACACCATTAGCAGAGCTCTGAGATATCAGTGGACGCTTTATTAACAGTATGTGGCCCACCATGGCGGGGTCTCTGTCGTGTGTCATGATCCCAGTTCCTTCTCTTTTCTATCTCTGTCTCCATCTGCTGGTTCTTTCTTTCCCTTTGCGCTCACTTATCTCTACTCTCATCATCTTCAGCTGTTCCTCATTCTCTCCCGCTCACCTGCTCTCTATCTCCTATCATTAGGCTCTCTATTTCTAGCTCTGTCTCTTTCCATTCCCTGTTGGATTATTGCTAACCACTTCAGATGTGTCTGACGTTTTTGTGCTTTGTCTAAAGACCATTAGTCCTGTCCTGTTTTGTCTTGTTGTACGGAGAATCTTGTATGGACTGTAGTTACCTGTCTTGTTCTCCGCCCAGTTTACTGCCGTGAGGAGTAACGAAGGGTCCGCCGCCTCACCGGTACCCCGTCTCGCTGATCAGTGGCCTCTCGGATCAGCCTCTAAGGCTTGATTGTCTCACCCAGGATTAATACCTGTACTCTGCCTTTGTTTTTCGGCCGTTGCGGCTTTGCCTAATTTCTATTAAAAGAGGATTAACCTGCCATTCGCCTCCTGGGTTCTCTCTCTCTCTGTTCCGAGACATCGTGAAGCCCTGACTGATGTGGTGGAGCAATGCAAATAGTTTTTCTCCTAAAACAATTACAAATGATTTTGGAAAAGATGTTTACGATCATTAAAAGTGATTCAGTTAAAAATATAGTCTGAAGAAGCAAATGCAGATAAACCACAGAAAAATTACTCAGTGTGTCTAGATTGCACTAGGACTGGGCAATATAACTAGAAGACAGAAACGAAGTTTGTTAGGTTTCAAAATATGAAGCAATGAATGTGTTGCTCAGAATGAAGACTAGCTTTGTGGTTGTCAAACTTGATTCTGTAAACCAGAAGTTATTCTGCTGCACTTCACACACCATGAACACACACCTGGAGCAATGGGCATCATTTATGCTGCGGCATCCAGGGAGCAGTTGGGGGTTCAGTGCCTTGCTCAAGGGCACCTCATAATCTGGAAATATTTCTCATAAAGGCAAATCTAACATTTATTATTTTAGGTTTCAATGGGTTAAATTAAATAGAAACATTTCTGATTTTTGTCAGTGTTGAAAAGAGTTGTGCTGCACGGTATTTTTTGTGGAAATCATGATGCATATATATATATATATATATTATTTTCATTATTCAAAATTTTTGTTATGGCTATACCAGGGGTCTGCAACACTCAACATCAAAAGAGCGATTTTGGCCCCTTTTCCACTGAAAAAACTTCACATGGAGCCACAAAACCTATTTGATCCCTAAAATGAAGATAACAGCATATAGCTAAAGTTTTGTATTCAGTTATGTTACAGGCCAGGGGCATAGCAATTATTTTAGAAGTAAGGGTGACTGAAATGTCAAATGTAGTAGCAATAATAATATTTATGCATGTTTGTCTAATTGACATAAAAAAATATTAATAAATAAATAAAATAAAAACAAAACCTTTTGTCTTACTTTTAACTGGCTAAGAAATAAAACACACTGCTAAACAATTGCTAATCATTTGTATTCCATAATATATATATATATATATATATATATATATATATATATATATATATATATATATATATATATATATATATATATTATAGCTTGTGTACTGTAATAAATGCTGTAAGTTAGTACTGTATCATTCATATACTTTATTACCTTTAAAAAAAAAAAACAAATCATATATTGTTGCAATCGTTTATTGTCTTCATGTTTACTTACATCTACTTATTTGTATTTTTTGTATTTTTATATTCTTTTATTATGTGTTTTATGTTCTGTCGCTGTCATTCTGTTGTACTGCGGAGCTTCTGTCACGAAAACAAATTCCTCGCATGTGTAAACATACCTGGCAATAAAAGCTCATTCTGATTCTGATTCTGATGTTTCCTTAGTTATGGTTTATACTTGTTATTCAGCTTAACTACGGCAATCGCTGGATGCCTTTGTCCATATTAGGGATTTCCTGGCAAGACAAAAGTTATTACTTCTATGCTTTGGACTTTCAGCACGAGAGCGCCCATTGGCCTTGAGTATGAATGAAACAAACACTGCATGAGAGTGTTAAGCGCTCTGTAGTGTTCATATAATTTTGAATATGAATAAAACATATCCAAAACGATGTGACTGTCTTGTATCTTTTAATTTAAATCTAAATGTATTCACAGTGGTCTTTGAAAACATCTACATGAATACAATTGCTTGAAAAAAGAGCAAGAGAAAAGTCTCCTGTGGCTCAGGAGGTGAGCACTGGGCTATACCATGCTAGTAGAACAGAGATTTGGTTCAGTCTTTCCCCAGTTTGACGAGGAATGTTTCCCACCGGACCCAAATAAATGTAACTTATCATCACTGAAGTAAACTTTGGACCAGGTCTCCTCTGTCCACACAACATTTTCCTCAGCAAAGGTTAGTCTAGCCTTTTGATTCTTTCTGCTGAAGAGAGGTTTCACTGTAGAGTGGGCTTTCAATGAGACTTCTCTTAGATGTCGAGACACTATATGCCGAGACAGATCCTTAACCTGTTCAAGGATGAACTAGTGAGCAATTCCAGCTGCAGTGTTGAACCAATTGCCTATTGAGATTCTCTGCATTAATATGTCCTCTCATGCATTTGTCTTTTGTGGATGACCAAGCAAACTGCTGCTGCCGTTGGACGCTCAACAGACATTTGTGGGTCAATCTAACAGCCATTGGGAAGAAAGAAAAATACTTTTGTTTTAAGAATACCACAAGAAGTGGCTTTTGGACACTTCTGTCAAGTGGATAATAGATAAGTGGATTATAGATAAGTTCAGTGAGGCGAAGGCGCAGTCAGCTGCCTTCAGGAAGTTCATTCCTCTGCGCCCTAAATCCAAATATCCATATCTTAGGATAGCTGTGTTTTAATTTGAGTTGGGGTGTTCCCATTTATCAAATTGGGCTCTCCATTTCCCAAGTTATGTGAGTGGCCCAGGGTGTCAATGGCCTTGCCCCTTTCTGACAAAAATGTATGTGTGTGTCTGTCACCTCCTTGGTCACTCGCCAGGTGAACAGGCATGCGCCTTGGCATTGCATAGTTGGTATTTCGCTCCCCATAGTGTTTGTTAGTCGACGCAGCACAAGTTCCTTAGAAGGAGAATGTCTCTGGTTACACATGTAACCATGGCTCCCCGAGAGGGAACGAGACGCTGCATCTCCTCTCCATGCCTCTCCTTCTCTTTCAGACAACTTAGTTGGTGTTAGCAGGTGTCCTACTTCCAGGCACCCACCTATGATGTCACAGGCCACGTGGACCAATAGGATTGGAGTTTTTGCACATGTGCTTCAGACACTGGTCATGCTAGCAGCATTCCCCATAGTGTCCACTAGAGGATGCAGCATCTTGTTTCCTTTTGGGGAACCATGGTTACATGCATAATCCCAGACGTTTTGTTCTTATGGACTCTTATGTTTCTCTTGGTTTCTGTCTGCCTATTTTCCTGTTTGCACGTCACTCATCAGTTGTCCTGCCTATTCATTATGTTTCTAATTAGGGCACACCTGTTTGCATTTGAGTTTGTCACCTTGTGTATTTAAGTTCCTCTGTTACTCACAGTCATGCTCCAGTATTGTTTGTGATATGCACACTTTATCTAAGCTATGTGGATTGCCTGAGTTTACTTCACTTTAATAAAGACACATTCTATTTGAATCTTCTTCATCATCAATACCGGACCCTCAAATTGAGTAAGAAAATGGATATATATAAGAGAAGCTTTGAAACAGCTTCTTCGTCATTGGATTAAATTGTGTTAATAGCTGTGTCTCATTTAGAAGGCTGTGCCCGCTGAAGGTCTAATCCTCTGTAGGATGTGTAGTGAAGTGTCTTCAACCGAGAATTAAACAAGATGGCCTTCGTAAGATGGGTGGAAAAGGAAACAGGAAGTATTGCGTTGCTATGTCAATACATTTAGAGCATCGTTGCGCTCTCACACTAATTAAATAAAGGAAAATAATTTCTACATTTGGAAAGTAATAAAAAAAAGTGCTTTTATTTAATCACGTTTTATTTTGTTCAATGTTTGAGGAGTTGCAGCGTACATGCAACAGACATCTGTTAGAGAAAAAAATATTAAGATTAAGATATTAAGAACAAAGTTTATCCATTTTTACTGGAGGCGATTTAAGGTAAATTGTAAACAATCTGCTCAGGCCCGACTCAGGCACACCACCTACCTTTGACCAGCCCCCCAGCCCCTCTGCCCCCCACTAATTGAACCAGCCCTATGAGGCAATCCCCAAAAGTCATCATGGCCTATTTGTTTTTTGTTTTTTTGCATTTTGGAAAATAATAACATGTCTGCATCTGGTATTTTGTTGATTTTTTTCAGTTAAAAAATGGTATTTAGTTATAAAATAAGCTATAATATTTACCGAATTTTCGTCATACGACATGCTCAAGATTAAGCAGTGACAGACAGTTCACGAGTGCAACTGTCAATGTTCAGGACAGCAAAATGGCTATCGTTAAACAAAAAGTTGATAGAGAATGTAGAGTTTTCAAAGAACAGTGGACCAATGATTATTTTTTTGTTCAGTGTAAGGACCGTGCAGTTTGTATTATATGTAAAGAAAGTGTGGCGGTTTTCAAAGAATATATATAATCTGCATCGTCACCATGAAACCCGCCACAAAGAGTATACTAGCCTGCAAGGGCAAGCAAGAGAAGTCAGGATTTGGGGGATGAAAGGTGGACTGGCTGCACAACAGAATGTATTCCTTCGCCAAACTCAGGTCACCAGGCTGCTGTCCGAGCTAGCTATAAGGTAGCTCACCTATTAGCTACCCATGGAAAGTCGTTTACTGATGTGGACTTTGTTAAAAAATGCAACCAATGGAGTAGGACGTGTGTTTAGAGGCTCCCGCAGATATTCGACCAAATCGTTATTTATCAGCGTTTTTTTTTTTGTTGCAAATCTTTTAAAACAGATACCCAAGTGCTTGTTAGCATTTAGTTTTGAAAGAGTTACAATGTCTGGAAGGAATACTAAACCTCGTGCTACAACCCAGCAGCAGAGGCCTGATTCACAGGTGACACCCTCGGTTGCGGGTGGTTCGTCTCCACCTTGCGGCTCGACCTCGCCCAGGCCTGATGCTCAAGTTAACGTTACAGATACGGCCGCTTTGAAGCTCGAACTGCTAACGTGTTTGAGACAAGATATTGCGGAGATTTTTAAAAACCGAACTCCGAGCGGCACTGGAAGACGACCTATCTACAATAAGAGCGGACTTGCAATCCGTGAAAACCCAGCTGGCAAATGATAAAGCAGCTGCGGATGCTGAGTTAGCCTTACTCAAAGGTACTGTGGGTGAAGTGCAGGTATCCCTTTCGTCATGTACTGACGACATTGTTGATCTGAAGTGCAAATATGAACGCTTAAGTTCCGAGTTTTCCAAGTTGGAGAATAAGTGCGAGGACCTCGAATCCAGATCACGCCGCCAAAACATAGGAATCGTTGGTGTTTCTGAAGACACGGTTGTTAACACTACCGAGGTCGCCGCCCTGCTAAAGGACGGACTGAAGTTGGATAAAGAGCCGCTATTAGACCGAGCACACAGATCAGCCCAGCCGAGGCCCAGACCAGATGAGCGACCTCGTCCCATTATCGCCAGATTCCACTACTACACTGATTGTGCAGATGTTTTGCGACGCGCAAGAGAGGGCCAACGGTTCGGTGCGGGGAATGTGAGGATTAGTATTTTCCCCGATCCCACTGCCAAGGTAGCCCGAGCCAGGGCTGCCTTCAATGAAGTTAGGAAGCACCTGCGAGGCGTTGAGGGGGTCCGCTACGGTCTTTTCTACCCGGCCCGGCTGCGAGAAGATGAACATTGGGTAATATTTACAATTGACATCTTACAGTCATATCATGCCTTCAGTTTACATTAGAATATTGTTTACATCCTGTGTTTATATATTTAACGTTAGGTTAGGCCTGTTTATTTCTTAATTTGAGATTCCTTCATTTCTCCTTATAATTTCTTTGGTGAATTTATATCGAGGTGTAATAACGCTCTACTTTAGCTCAATGTTATGTTTATAATATAAGTTTAGTTACGATGAGCCAAGTGTTTATATTTCCTCTTTACAATTTAAATTAGGCCTAGTTAGCAAACGCACTTGATATCTTATTACTGTTAGATCGTCCCATTATGGGGTATATCAGTATTAGCTGAACCTTAATATCAATTGATTCTGTGGAAGTGTCTCTTAGGTTTACCTTAAGAGATTCTCAGAGTTGTCACTGTTGTGTCGACAGTTTTTCCCAGTTTTGCACTGCTGTCTCCCTTATGGAGACTTTGTTTTGGTGTATGTGGGTACATGGGGATATGTATGTGAATGGGTGGGAATTTGGGGAGGTCACTCACCCTGGCTTTCTGGTTTTCTTATTTATTCTAAATGTGTTCTGCTAATGTTAATTTGAATCCTAATATGGGCAAGCCAATTTGTTTTCTCACTTGGAATATACGAGGTATGAGCAATCCTGTTAAAAGATCCAGGGTTGTGTTTTTGCAGGAAACCCATCTTAGACTTAAAGACCATCATAGGCTCCGGTCTTCCTGGATAGGTCAGATCCACCATTCCAATTTTAACTCCAAAGCCAGAGGAGTTGCTATTTTAATTGGTAAAAAAGTTAAATTTCTATCTAGTGAGGTTATTGCAGATAAAAATGGCAGATATCTCATAATGGCAGGCACATTAATGCAGACATAGGTGGTGCTTGTTAATGTTTATGCACCTAATTTTGATGATGTTGATTTTGCCAATAGACTACTTAGCAGCATACCTCATTTAAACACCCATTTGATGATTTTTGGAGGTGATCTGAATTGTGTGTTTGACCCAGTGTTAGACAGATCTAGTCCCTGCACAATATCCCAATCTTCGATGTCAAAATCCTTCGCTGATTTCATGACTCAGAGTGGTTTGGTGGATCCTTGGAGGCATATTAATCCCTCAGCTAAAAAGTTTTCTTTCTTCTCCCAGGTACATCAGTCTTACTCAAGAATTTATTACTTTTTTATAGATAACAGCATTAATCGTTGTTTTGTTTCCACTGATTATTCAGCCATTCTAATATCCGATCATGCTCCATTGTTTCTTGATGTTCAATTATCCATACATAAATGTACTGCACCGCTTTGGAGACTAAATTCCTTATTACTGGCAGATAAAACATTTTGTGATTTTATTTCCAATTCTATTGATGAGTTTCTTTCTTTTATTCCTCCTACTCCAATAAAAAACATACCCCAAATTAAGAATTCTTCTGGTATACTTGTCACAGATCCTAAGGAAATTAGTGCATCGTTTAAGTTATTCAACTCTGCTCTGTACAAATCAGAATTTCTGACAAATACCACTAAGATGAATCAGTTTCTGGATAACCTTGAAAATCCTACTATTGATAGTGATCGTGTGAAGGAATTGGATGCTCCTCTTTCCTTGGAAGAATTACTGCTTTCTATCAAAGCAATGCAGTCAAATAAAGCCCCTGGTCCTTATGGATTTACAGTAGAGTTTTTTAAGAAATTCAGTGATAAATTGGCCCCTTTCCTTTTGCAGATGTATAATGAATCTTTGGAAAACGGTTTACTACCTCCCACACTTACTCAAGCATCAATATCTCTTCTCTTAAAGCCTGACAAGGACCCTAACCTCTGTGGCTCTTATAGACCTCTTTCCTTACTAAATGTTGATGTAAAGGTATTGGCTAAGACTATTGCTCTTCGTTTGGAAAAGGTTTTGCCTAGTATTATTTCTGAAGAACAGAATGGCTTTATTAAAGGACGCCATTTATTTTATAATATTCATACTCTATTAAACATAATTTATTCGCCCCAAACAAAAGATTTACCTGCGCTTGTAATATCATTAGATGCTGAGAAGGCTTTTGACAGGGTAGAGTGGGGATATTTATTTGCCGTATTAAAAAAATTTGGCTTTGGAGATAAATTTATAAATTGGGTGAGATTATTATATACATCACCACAAGCTTGTGTTCAAACAAATGACATCCGCTCTGAATATTTTCCATTAGAACGAGGGACGCGTCAGTGTTGTCCCCTGTCACCATCTTTGTTCGCCTTGGCTATTGAACCTCTCTCCATTATGTCATGATCCTCTACTTGTTTTAAAGGTGTTCTTCGCAATTTGAACCATTGAACATCGTTTATCTTTATATGCGGACGATTTATTGTTATATGTATCCGACCCAGTATCCTGTCTTGCTACCATTTTGTCCACTAAAATAAATTTAAATTAAATGTATTTATTTATTTTATAGGCCTATTTATTTGACCTTTATTAAGTGCTGCACACAATTATTATTAATGTTATGAATATGGGAAGTCGTGGCCTAGTGGTTAGAGAGTTTGACTCCTAACCCTAGGCTTGTGGGTTTGAATCTCGGGCCGGCAATACCACGACCTATGTGCCCTTGAGCAAGGCATTGAACCCCAATCTGCTCCCCGAGCGCCGCAGCATAAAGGCTGCCCACTGCTCCAGGTGTGTGTTCACTGTGTGTCTGTGTTCACTGCTCTGTGTGTGTGCACTTTGGATGGGTCAAATGCAGAGCACGAATTCTGAGTATGGGTCACCATAATTGGCTGAATGTCAATTTATAATTTTTCACTCACCTTTGCCAGTGTCAATCATCTCAAAATGTTTCTTACCTTAAAAGCTTTTATGCAATTTTTATTAGAAAAATAAATAAATGGAATATCTGTGGTATTTCAAATTTGATGCCCCCCCCCCCCCCCCCCCCCCCATCACAGTCAGGAACGATAATGTGGCCCCCAGAGAAAAAAAAGATTGGTGACCCCTGGTTTACGGCGACGCAAAGAATTGTGGGTTATCTGTAGCAGCGAAAGATACACCTCATGCATCCTCTGAATTTATGTGAAAGAAGGTCGCATTCAAAGGTCCCATTCAGAGTGTCCTACTTGCTTTTCTGAAATGAGACAGCCTCGATGACGCATGCAGCCTTCGAATGCGATTTCCGGAGGACCCAGCTTTCTAAATGAGACACAGCATGTATATACACAATAGCGGCAAAAAACAAGAAAGTTAAAAATAAAAGTCAATGATCTGTTTAACATAATCAGCTGGTCTGCAAATAGCCATAGAGTGTCTCGCTATGTATTTAGTGTGGTTTTGTATATGAGTGTAAGCTTTTAAATTTTTACAATTTACATAGATGTTAGGCAGTGTTTGAGATGTTTTTCCACACTCTGAAATCTTAAAACTGATTTGTGTCTGAGCCTGTGGTAGTCAGACACACATTTCAAATCATATAACTGCATCAGAGTAGCAAATCGAGTGGCAATCAGTACAAAGGTCAACACAAACACGATAACTTATAGGATATAAAAGCATGAAAGATTAGGAAATGAGCACCTTTTAAACAAATTTTTCCTTTTAGTTTTGTCATATGGAAATTTGCACTTGGACACTGACATCCATAATGGCGGTGAGGAAATGAGGACAGCTTTATTTAAACTTTATTTAAATATTTTTTCTATGGAAAAAAATCGCTCTGCATCCAAAGATGGTCATGAGATACAGCTGAGCAGGACTGTGTGAGGATCAAGAAGATTTCATCACTCTTTTCAGGATATATACAGAGAGAGAGAGAGTCTTAAGTAAATTATACTGCTTGGAAAGGCAGACGAGGGAGAGGCAGGAAATGGAGGTAATTCCTGAATTAAGTGAGAGCTGAAAGATCGGTGGAGAGACATTAGAGAGCTATCAGAGATGGCTGGAGACAGAGGAGGGTTATGCAGAGTTAAAGCAGTGTTTGCTCGTGGCCCGTGCCGTGTTTACCCTCTCCGTGTGGAATTCCTGATCCCCTCACTCTCTCCGCTGCTCTGCATTCTTGTGGTTGGCCTGTGTGACATGGGAAAGTGTGGGAAAAACAGAAGCCTGAAAAGAAAAAGTTCAGGGATGGAAACGCTGAACCGACTAAAAAATAAAGAGAAACAGAGGATAAGAGACAAGTGAAGACACAGAGCAAATCCAGGAGAAGCCGTGGAGGAAAGGCAGAGATTAAAGTGCTCTGTTGTTACCAGTGTTATTTTAATGTCACTGAGATACTATTATAGATTTTAATTAATAGATTTTTTAATAGATTTTGTTAATGTATATTTATATTTTCTTTTTAAAAGGTTTTTTTTTTTTTTTTTTTACTATATAGTTTGATGTTTTGCATGTTCAGATATTCATAAAACAAAATATTCTGGGGGCCATGAAATTTTTGTGAAAGTCATCAAAAATGCTGGCGGTGGCTGGCAACTTTTAAAAAAAAAATGCTAGCAGGGAAAGAGTTAAAGGTTTTTTATTTTTTTGTCTGATTTTTCTTGATTACAGATCTTGCTGCGTCTTGTCTTTATTTCATAAGTTAACATTGCAAATTAAACGGTTTTAGACAATGCCTATTTATTTATTTTTTCTACAGTCAAATGAAGTAAAATAGCCTAAATTATGTTAGTGATTTATCTAATTTTACTTTTTTAAATCAACTTCATAACATATATGCTATTCTATAACAAATTTTCGTCATAGCGAAATAGGCTATACGAATGACTCGATATTGTTCAAAACTTATCAAAAAAATCTCAAATACGACACAAAATTAAATTATATTATATACAGTTTAATTATGTATAGTAGCTTTGTGTCAAATGGATAAGGAAATGACAATGGCTTGATTTTCTTTGCAGTTCTTCTGTCAGCTTTTGGATTGCAGTGTTGAGTAGCGCCGGTAGAGCCGGATATTATATCTGACAGCAATAATTGAAAGCATTGCAAAATGTATCAGTTTTATTTCATAGTGTAATACATCTTTGATATTACTCATACTAGTAATAGAAAATCTGTCTAATGCATCTATATTTAAAACACAATTGGTCTTGCTTATTTAAATAAAATGAAATAAAAAGTTAAAGGAATATAACATAGCCTGAAAAAGGTTTTGAAGTTGACAGATGAAACAAGTGTGGAACAAAGAGGGACAGACGAGAGATGATTGTTAACAGAATATGGGCCGCTTGGTTTGGTTTTCACAGGACTCCACTGTCTGATTACCCTGCAGACTTCTGGAGATGTGTGTGTGTGTTTCAGACTGGACTTTCACCCAAAAATAAAATATGACTATTATGTGTGGTTCTAAAGTGAAGTAATCTAGATACAAAATAATGTGACTTGTGCCATTAATAGTCCAAGTGTTCTGAAGGCATAAGGTTTTGCTCATACTTTTATGTGCAGGAGCTGAATATCTATTCAGTTCAATTCACATTTATTTGTATAGCACTTTTCACAATGCAAATTGTTGCAAAGCAGCTTCACAGAGAATAAAAGTTTCTACATTACGCAGTTAATGAAATGTATTCAAACAAATGGTGAGCACTATTAGCTGCAATGAGTTTAAGTTGCAATCAAACTTTATATTTGTTAGTTCTGAATGTTGTTTCAGGATTAGCACTCCCGGGAGTGTTTGGGGGTTCAGAGTGTGTCTGAACCCAGAACATTATCAAAAAGGCTATTCCAGAGTTTAGGAGCCAAATGTGAAAAAGCTCTACCTCCTTTAGTGGACTTTACTATCCTAGGTACTACCAACAGTCCAGAGTTTCGCGACCTTAAGGTGTGTTAGTTTTTGTAACATATGAAATATGATTTACAAAAGAAAAGTCGCTGTCTAATATAACACTATCAGTTCATCCATTTTTTTACATTTTTAACACTTAGATAATTAACAGCTTAGATAATTTAGAAGTTTCATATGGTATTGTTGAAATATATAGTTGAGTATCATCAGCATAACAATAAAAACTATTCCCATATTATCTAATAATATTACCAAGGAGCAACATGTATATTGAAAACAGCAGAGGGCCTAAAACAGATCCTTGTGGCACTCCATACCTTATTGGCATTAACTGAGATGATTCCCCGTTTAAATAAACACTGTTGGGAACGTTACTTTAAAAAAGTAATTAGTTATAGTTACTCACTACTTGTTCCAAAAAGTAACTGAGTTAGTAACTGAATTACTCTATAATAAAAGTAAATCGTTACCAGGGAAAGTAACTATTTGCGTTACTGTAAAAAAAAAAAAAGTTGCTATATGTCAAAGAATTTGTTTTTTTTTTAGCAGTTTTCACAAGTCAGTTGAAATAAGTAGAACAGACAGGTGTTCATACATAACTTTCGAGATTTATTGCACGTCAACAGACAGCAAGAGTTTTATCCTGCACTCTTTGTAAGAAAAGTGTTTTTGGCCACTAGCTTTGTAGATGCGTGTGTCACACATTACATGCACGTTCTTGCCTTTGACTACAATGAATTTGAAGTAGTGCTTATATCTCCACCTTGAAAATGCCAACTTTTCATCGGATTGCTCCTGACTCGCCATTTCTTCTGCTGCTGCTGCGAATCTCTGTGTAGCTGTTGCCTGTGTGTGACTGTGTGTGTTTGGCGCCGCTGGCACGTGTGTATAAAAACACTGGCTCTGATTGGCTACCATGAAACACATGACTCTGCCTTAGCCAATCATAATCGCTTATCTCGTTATTAACCCATCTGCTCACTCGCTGTGTGAGCCAGGGGTGCGTTCGGATTGCATATTAAATCAATGCATAGTAACGCACCGCATTTAACATTCAGTAACGTTAACGGCGTTGTAACGACGGGAAAATTAATTAGTTAGATTACCACGTTACTGAAAAAATAACGTCGTTACCTAACGCCGTTCTTTTAAACGCCGTTATTCCAAACACTGTAAATAAACAAAGTGTTTAAGGTCAGATAACAGGTAGGATCTAAACCATCTTAAAGCTTGCCCCTTAATTGCCCGGAATACGTATAGTCTTGTAATCGATCTATAGTATGTCATGATCTATAGTGTCAAACATAGCACTAAGATCAAGTAAAATTAGTAATGAGACTTTTTTTTTGTTTGTTTTTTTACTTAACACTAAAAAATCACATTTTACAGAGTGTAATGGATGAGTCATATATTATCATACTCTCATCGTGCTTTTTGTACTCTGTAGAGATTGGCAGTATAAATCTCCACTTCCTGGAGCACATACATGGTGTTTAAGATCTTCTTTTGTGTTTCTCTGAAGAAGAAAATAAAGCTTTCTTTAAGGTCTATGTGGATTTGGCTTTTTAAAGACAAGCAGAATCTGAATTTGCACAGTATTGGGCATTGAGTTAATAAGTTCCATGCCTATACTGGCAAGGAGCCCACCAGCATCTGACCAACCAAGATTCAAGATTCAAGAATTTTATTTTTCACATACAGGATTATATAGAGCATATACACTCACCTAAAGGATTATTAGGAACACCTGTTCAATTTCTCATTAATGCAATTATCTAATCAACCAATCACATGGCAGTTGCTTCAATGCATTTAGGGGTGTGGTCCTGGTCAAGGCAATCTCCTGAACTCCAAACTGG
The DNA here is from genome assembly GCF_963082965.1 of Carassius carassius. Lineage (NCBI taxonomy): Eukaryota > Metazoa > Chordata > Actinopteri > Cypriniformes > Cyprinidae > Carassius > Carassius carassius. Next base: position 28,931,950 of record NC_081785.1, read on the forward strand.
ATGTCAGAATGGGAGAGAAAGGTGATTTAAGCAATTTTGAGCGTGGCATGGTTGTTGGTGCCAGACGGGCTGGTCTGAGTATTTCGCAATCTGCCCAGTTACTGGGATTTTCATGCACAACCATTTCTATTGTTTACAAAGAATGGTGTGAAAAGGGAAAAACATCCAGTATGTGGCAGTCCTGTGGGCGAAAATGCCTTGTGGATGCTAGAGGTCAGAGGAGAATGGGATGATTGATTCAAGCTGATAGAAGAGCAACTTTGACTGAAATAACCACTCGTTACAACCGAGGTATGCAGCAAAGCATTTGTGAAGCCACAACACACACAAAGTTGAGGCGGATGGGCTACAACAGCAGAAGACCCCAACGGGTACCACTCATCTCCACTAAAAATAGGAAAAAGAGACTACAATTTGCACGAGCTCACCAAAATTGGACAGTTGGAGACTGGAAAAATGTTGCCTGGTCTGATGAGTCTCGATTTCTGTTGAGACATTCAGATCTAGAGTCAGAATTTGGAGTAAACAGAATGAGAACATTTACATTAGCTGACGCTTTTATCCAAAGCGACTTACAATTGCTATATATGTCAGAGGTCGCATGGCTCTGGAGCAACTAGGGGTTAAGTGTCTTGCTCAGGGACACATTGGTGTTTCACAGTGGATTTGAACCCAGGTCTCTCACACCAAAGGCATGTGTCTTATCCACTGCGCCAACACCACCCAGAACATGGATCCATCATGCCTTGTTACCACGGTGCAGGCTGGTGGTGGTGTAATGGTGTGGGGGATGTTGTCTTGGCACATTTTAGGCCCCTTAGTGCCAAATGGGCATCGTTTAAATGCCACGGCCTACCTGAGCATTGTTTCTGACCATGTCCATCCCTTTACGACCACCATGTGCCCATCCTCTGATGGCTACTTTCAGCTGGATAATGCACCATGTCACAAAGCTCGAATCATTTCAAATTGGTTTCTTGAACATGACAGTGAGTTCACTGTACAAAAATGGCCCCCACAGTCACCAGATCTCAACCCAATAGAGCATCTTTGGGATGTGGTGGAACGGGAACTCCATGTGGTGGAACGGGTACCCTGGATGTGCATCCCACAAATCTCCATCAACTGCAAGAAGCTATCCTACCAATATGGGCCAACATTTCTAAAGAATGCTTTCAGCACCTTGTTGAATCAATGCCACATAGAATTAAGGCAGTTCTGAAGGCAAATGGGGGTAAAACACATTATTAGTATGGTGTTCCTAATAATCCTTAAGTTGAGTGTATAACCAGCAGTGAAATGTGAGTCAGGTCAGCTCCATGGACAGTGAAATACAACTGTCAGAATACAACACAGATGAAAATATACATAAATATAGCTACTAAAGAAAAAATAAATAAAAGTAAACAATAAAAATATAAGAATAAAATATAAACATATGTATACTGTAGAATTAAATATAGAATTGAAAATAATGTGCACGAAAGTACACTGTAGTCTTAAATATTAAGATACACAGGAATGTACAAGAGGTGAATGTGCAAACGGGTTGACACTGTCAGTATGCCAATATGAGGTAAAGAATGATGAATATCTGGCTGATTAAGTAAATATTAAATGGAGACATGTAGATGTTAAGAGGCTGGTTTTGAGTTTAGGAGCCTGATGGCCTGGGGGAAGAAGCTCCTCCTAAGTCTCTCAGTTTTTGCCATCAGGCTGAGGAAGTGCTTACCAGATGGCAGCAAAGTGAAAAGATGGTTACTGGGGTGGTTACTGGGGTGAATGGAGTCCTTGATGATTTTGAGTGTTTGAGGTAGATGTCCTGCAGAGAGGGGTGAGCAGAGCAGAGGGGAGAGCAGACCATGAGATGCGCTCAGCTAAACGCACAACTGTCTGCAGGGCTTTGCAGTCTTGACTGGATCTGTTCCCGTACCACACTGTCAATAGTCAATACACTTTCATTGGCCCCTGAATAGAACGTTTTCAGGATTGCTGGTAAGACCCTGAATTTCCTAGGCTGTTGCAGATGGTACAGTCTTTGCCTAGCTTTATTAACCTGTGTTTGGATGTGTGAAGTCCAAGTCAGGTCCTTGGAGATGTTTACACCAAGGTACTTGAAGCTCCTCTCCACAGTGGTCCCGCTGATCATAAGAGGAGTATAGGGCTGATGCTGTCTCTTCCTGTTGTCAACATTCAGCTCTTTAGTTTTGCTCACATTCAGAGAGAGACAATTGTCCTGGCACCATGATGTAAGGTCTACCCCATCCAAGTATGGGGTCTCATTATTGTTGTGAATGAGGCCCAGAACCACAGTATCATCAGCAAATTTGATTATAGATGTGGAGCTGTGCGAAGACACGCAGTCATGTGAAAGTCGTGACATTTGCCAAGTATGGTAACCCATACTCGGAATTGGTGCTCTGCATTTAACTTATCCAAGTGCACACACACAGCAGTGAGAAGTAAAGACACCGTGAACACACACCCAGAGCATTGGGCAGCTATATCCAGCACCCGGGAAGCAACTGGGGGTTCAATGCCTTGCTCAGGCACACTTAAACCATGGGTATTGAGGGTGGAAGAGAGCACTGTTCATTCACTTCCCCCAACCTACAGCTCCTGCCAGCACTGAGACTAGAACCTCCAACCTTCGGCTTACAAGTCCAACACAACTGTTATGCTACAGCTGCCCCCAATGTGTTTAGAGAGAGTAGAGCAGGGAACTCAGGACACAGCCCTGTGGGGCTCCTACATTCAGGGTGATGGAGTTAGAGGTGAACTGGCCTACTTTCACCACTTGAGGTCTCCCAGTGAGGAAGTCTTGAATCCAGTTGCAGAGTGAAGAATTCAGGCCGAGGACTATGAGTTTAGAAGCTAGCTTTATGGGGACTATAGTATTGAAAGCTGAGCTATAGTTGATAAATAGCAGCCCAACATTCCCGTCATTGCTGTCAATGTGTGTGAGAGAAGAGTGCAGGATGTGAGAGATTAGGGATGCACTATCATGATTTTTCATGGCCGATTCTGATTTTTTACAAGCAAACTGGCCAATTCGGATACCGATTTCCATTTTTTTTTCTTTAAGCAACAAACAAAAAAGTATGGAAAGTATGCATAAACAAGATGTCTATTTGGTATTTATTAGGCCAAACTGGCTCTTGGCTATTTAAAACAATAACAATACCAATTTAAAATTAGCGGGCAGTAAGTGCACAGTAAGTAGCCTACATTCAATACAAACATAGATGGTAAAGAAATCAGCCTTTAGCTTTTGTTTTAATTGGGTTGAAACTACATAGAACTGGCCTTAAATGAAAAGATTAAATGTAACCCAGTGAAATTAAAGGCAATAACTGCATAGTTCTACAGTCCAAACAACACAATCAACACACATTCAATGTCACATTCAAGATGTTTCTTAATCAGCTTTCAGTATTTGTTTTAGTTTTTAAATTTGGTTTTAAATTAAAAAAGGTCTTTACCAGTGAGACTAAATAAATGTATGCTATACAAAAACATTATTCCAAAATGTTAAAATCAAATAATGTTGGTGCGAATAAAATAAAGATGCAAAGTGTTTCATTCATTCAATAAAAAAATTAAATAAAAAAAAATTAAAAATAGGGTAATGATTCACATCTATATTTTTTTTTTACTTGAGCCAATTAAAAATAAATAACTTTTGGCACAAGTAATTTTTTTAACTGGATGAATGAAACACTTCAGTGTGCTTCAGCAGGTGATTTTTAAATCAAATTAAGTCGATGCAATGTTTTTCAAACATGTATGCAAGTTCTACTTTACAAAAAAAAAAAAAAAAGGATTTCAGTTTTGTCCCTTCACTGTCTCTGCTTGTGCAGGGCACGGACCGGTACAGTACGCTCGCACAGCTTCAGTGAGCAGGAAAGGGACTCTTATTTTGTGCAGTTGGCTGTTCGCTTCCTGCTATCTGTGCCTCAGACGTGTAGCTGACGGGTTGCCGATCACGTATTTTAAGCAAAAAACTTCCGGTTCCGATTTATGGCTGGTCAACCAGTGCATCCCTATGAGAGATGGCATCATCAGTGGATCTGTTGGGGTGATAAGCAAACTGAAGATGGTCCAAAATATCAGGGATGGAGGAGCAAATGTAGTTTTTAACCAGCCCCTCAAAGACCTTCATGACTATTGACGTGAGGGCAACTGGACGATAGTCATTCAGACAAGAGGGTCTATTGTTCTTAAGCACAGGGATGATGACAGATTTTTTAAAGGAGGTGGGAACCACCGAGGTAGCAAGAAACTCATTAAAGATGGAAGTAAACAAACTAGCGAGCTGATCAGCATAGGACCTCAGAACACGGCCAGAAATCCCATCAGGTCCGGCTGCTTTCCTGGCGTTTAATCGCCCAACACTTATGCTTCTAAACTCCAATCACCAATAAAGCACTAAAGTGTCATTTCCTGTGCAGAGAGGTCTGATGTATATGTGCTGTTGCCCCAGACCCGAGCAACCAAATGAAAGGACAACTTTGTGGACCCTACACTGCAGCACTGTGCACCCTCATTAGCGTGCTAATGCGGCTCTGGCGAGCTCCCGTCCTGTTTCTGGAGCTTAATACCAGCTGAGCTTTATTTATTGTTCCCAAAAAATGCTTAGCGGATTTAACGTGCAAAGTTACAGGCATATTTTGCCCTGTTTCTGCGTCAGATAATTGCATTTGGCTCTCAATGATGGAGGTCATTAGGGCTAAAAAGGGGCATAAAAGCCAAAAAAAAAAAAAACTAACACATATGACTGATGAAGAAGAATTCCTAGTCCATTATAATCTGTATAATATTGTATGAAGCATATATTTTAGTTTCTGTGTTTGTGTAGATACTCTGCAGAGGGTTGTTTTTATGGGTTGTTCACAAAGGTTGTGTTTGAAACAACACAAGGCTCTCGAACTTGTTTCTTTTCACTTTTAAACAACTTTTGAACTGCTTTGCACTCCATCTTAACTGTATAATGCATTCTGTATCATATTTAATACATTTCTAATGATCAATATGATAAAAATTTGCTGTTAAACCCATTTCACACTCAATCTCCTCATGTCTTCTATCTCTGATTGATAGTTTAGAGTTTTTTATCCAGTCAAAGCTCTTTTAGTGTAATTGTACAAATGTCAAGCTTCAGCTGGAGCTTCTGGTGTCAAATCTTGTCTGATTTTGATCAAGTAACACTTACTGGACTGAAGCAGCTCAGCTTTACTTGATTCTCCATCAGTCATGTTTTAGAGTCTCAAATCTGATCCTCAGAATCTTTTGAGGAGCGTTTGTTTCCAGAAGCTTTACTTTCACTGTTCCTCAGCGGAGGAATGATCTTCACAAGCCTCCAGAACATCTCACATCTTCTGAGGAGCCTTGATTTCTTCAGCTCTCAATCACTGCATTATATGTGTGGATCATTTACATCTCATCTCACTGTGACACTTTACTGCAGATATAGAGCACGGACTCCTATTTACATCATTTTATGTCAGTATATGCTGTACTGCACATTTACATTACAAGCATCAGAATTGCATCATATGAATATCAGCATTTGCAGCAAAGTCATATTTTTACTCAGCATATGATTTTAAAATGTCTCAGTGAAATATAGAATATTCAACAAGATTTATTTAACTACAGTGAGCTGATTATCATGAGCTGTAGATCTTGAGTAATAAATACAATTCAAGCTGTTTTCAGTAGATCAGATCTTAACTGCTCAGTCTTGACCCAAAAATTGATAGTCAACATGAATAAAACAGAACAGTGATAGAGCTAGAACGGTAATATTAATCTCTTTAAAAAGCTCATACTTCAGAGAAGTGGTACTTGCAATGGCACGGTCATGGTTAAATTTCTAGGGAATGCAACTGATTTGTATATCTCGAATGCATTGTCATTTGCTTTTTCATTATTTCAAACTTTCTTTCATCTGTGACAAACAAATTTTTTGAAGAATGTTGATAACCAAACCATTTCGGTGACCATTGACTTTGTACAGAAACACTAAGATAAGGAGGGATGATATGTGATGTGATACTAATGATCTTTGTTTCTGTCCACAGGAAAGCCATTTCTGAGCCTCCAGTTGGTCAGAGCAACACCAGTGGACAGCATGTGGTCTATGAGACTGTGTGTGCAAAGACAGGTGAGGAAACACACACACACACACATACACAGGATCTGGCAGGTTCAGCATTGTGTGACATGTCAGGCTGATCTTCAGACTCATGTCAGTTCAATTTCCTCTGGTATTTTAATGAGAAGCCTTGGCAGCAGGTTCGAGGCCAGTGTGTCCGTGTGGGGGCAGCTGGACATAGTGACCATTCCAGCGTGATGTTTGATGCGTGTCACTGAGAGCTGCTTTTTCTGTCTGGTGTTGGTGAGTAGACCTGTGTGAACCTGAGCTGAGTGTCTGATCCACAGACAGCTGCTGTGAGCTTCAAACTGATTTCAGGCATTTGATTGGCTGGATTTGAAATATTAAAGCTTAAACACACAATCTGAGTTGTACTCTAGTATCATTACAGAAGAGCTGTTTTTGAAAGAAGTCTTTTCCTCTCATCAAGTTTGCATTTATTTCATCAGAAAAACAGTTATACTGTTAAATATTTGTGTAATTTAAAATAAGTGTTTTCTATGGACGCCAGTTTCTGCCACTGAATAAAAAAAAAAATCTAAAAGCTAATTGCAACTTAATTTCAACAAATTGCAATCACAATTCTGACTTTTTCTCGAATTCTGACTTTTTTTTTCTTCTCAGAATTGAAAGATATTAACTTGCAATTGACTTTTTTTTCTTGCAATTAGGAGTTTATATTAAGCAATTCTGACTTTTTTTCTCACAGTTCTGAGACTGTCAGAATTACATGATATAAACGTCATTGTGAGTTATAAAGACGTTTTCTTACAATTGTGAGTTATGAGAAAAAGTCAGATGAGACTAAATGTTGGAGTAACCTTTCTATTTTTTTATTCAGTGGTGAAAATGGGCTTCAATCGTTCTCTATCACAAATCATTTATTTCTGTGATACGAATTTTCAGCATCATTACTCTTCAGAAATCATTCTAATATAATGATTTACTGCTCAAGAAACATTTCTGATCATTATCAGTTGAAAACAGTTGTGCTGCACAATATTTTTGTTGAAACGGTGACACGTTTTATTTTTCAGGATTCACAGATGAATAGAAACTCCAAAAGAACAGCATTTATTTGAAATGTAAATCTTTCGTAGCCTTATAAATGTCCTTACTGTGCCTTTTTATCGCTTTAATGCAGCCTTGATGAAAGATAGCATTGATTTCTTTATATTGGCTGCCACTGGACTGCTTTACATGAATTGCACCTGAGAGCAGCAAAGAAACATGCAGTAACTTGAAACAGACACAGAGTAGGAGTCTTATATCAGTTGTTACTATTCAAAGCCTGTAAAACACTTTTGCGTGTCAGACAGACATCCCCTATCCATCAATAACTGCACCTCCATCTGCAGGGAAGAGCTTGTGAATTTTGTTCATTTGTTCACTGCACAGGAGGTGGAGAGGTGTTGTTTTAGTGTGGATGAGAGCGCTGGCTCTGATGGACTCTGACAGGGAGTTAGCGCTGATCCTTACGGCAGCATTCTCTGAGATCAGCCGTCGATGCACATCAGCGTCACCTCCACTCGTCTCGCTCAGCTGCTCGCCCATTAGCCGTAAACAGCCCACCATTGTTGTGATGTTTTTCTTCATCTTAATTTTCACTTGACCTCATCTCACCAGACTTTAAACTCATATGGATTTCTGCTTACAGCTAAAAACTCTAGGCTCATAACACTTATGCAATGTAATAATTTCTGTCATGGTGTTTGGTGTGTAGATTGATGTGAAAAAAAAAAACACATACTAAGCAGTTTAACATAAGGCAGCAACATAAAACGTGGTATATATATATATATATATATATATATATATAATAGTATATATGTGTAAACATTCTAATGGTTCTAAAATAATTTCTTCTCTCTGTGTTGATTCGGTTGTCAGAAAAAAAAGCTCTGTTGTCTTCCTCCACATACTCTTCAACAGCAGCTTCCAGCAGTCGTGTCACAGGATTGGAAGCGGGGTGCAATGTTTTCGTTCTACTGTGCCGTAAGGCTTTCTGGTGTAAAAGAGCACCAAAATAAATAGTGTGAAGAGGAATGAAAGGGAATAGTGTTCAGCAGCTCTGGGAACGGCTCTGCTGCTGTCGGATCTTCTCAAACACTCCAGTGTGATCCGCAGAACATTCACAGTTTTATTTGGATCTTGATGAGATCACATTTCAGGATTTTAGAGTTTGATCTGGATTTCATACTCATACACCTGCAAAGAACTTGAAATATCTGTGACCAAATTCACATGCATTGTTTTGCACCCAATACAGTTTGATTATCAGTGCATGTTGTTCCAAAATAAATGTTTGTCTTCAGAACTCGCTCCAGCTCTGAAACGACTTTGACGTCTTTGTCATCTTGTCCGTAATGCTTTATGCATTACATAGCAGCTTTACAGTGAAAAAACGAAAAACATCAGAACTAATAATGGAAACTCAACTATGGAGATTCTGATGTAGAGCAGCTCATTATTTAGCTCAGTCACTTCAGAGTTGGTTTGTTTAATGTCAATAACAGTTTGAAGTTAGTCAATCAGATATGTGATCCTGCACAAAACCAGCCATAAGGTTACATTTTTCGAAATTTAGATGTATAAATAATCTTTCCATTGATGTTTGTTATGATAGGACAATATTTGTCTGAGATACAACTATTTGAAAATCTGGAATCTGAGGGTACAAAAAAATCAAAATATTGAGAAAATCATTCTTAAAGTTGTCCGAAATGAGGTTCTTAGCAATGCATATTACTAATTGAAAAATAAGTTTTCATATATTTACACTAGGAAATTTACTAAATATCTTCATGGAACATGGAATATCTGATTAGCAGATACACAGGAAACAATTTTAAAATACAGAATAGACTTTTGGAAGTTTTGACATTTTTAATAATAAAAGTGTTACACATTAAAAATGTGTTTCTTCGACTAATTTATGTTTTGCTACTGTTTGCACCCTGAATATCTTTGGTTTGGACATGCAGCATATTCTGAATAATGTGTTATTCTCATTTGGACACATTTACATGATGCATTCCCATCATGTATGAAGGGAATTCAAGTTCTGTGTTGCTACAGAGGATTTCTGTCAGTAGGACTGCAGAGAGGTCATAAGATCAGTTCGATCAGGGTCGGAAATGAACAGGCTTGGGGCAAAAGTGCCTCCCAAGTTCAAGATGTGAGAGCAATGCCCCTGCACAATTAAACTAAACCGACTGCGATTGTCATGATTAAAGTCAAATATTACAATAAAAAAATAATGAAGTGTCAATTGTGGCATTATATTACATCTGAATTTGTCATAGAGGTGTTTTCATGTGTTGTTTTTTAACAGTGTTGATCATTATAACCAGTCACACGTGTTTCTGTTGAGTGTTTGAATACAGTGGCCAATCAGATGCATTTAGAAAGGTCACTGGTGAAAGCGGCAGTGTTTTGTTCAGAACGCGCTCTGAAAATCTGCACCGCTTTTTTTGTTTTGTTTTGATGTAGCCAAGCTACAGGCTTATGGGTTTTGTCCCTTCATGACTTTTGCACAAGAAATGACTTTTGCACAAGAATTGCATTTTTTTTTTTATGTGTTAAGAGGGTCACTTTGGGTAACATTGTCTGCTGATATAAGATGAAAAGATGTTAACACTAATTTAGGGACCAGTTCTCACTATTAATTGTTTGCTTATTAACATGCCTATTAATAGTATATTGGCTGTTCATTAGTACTTCTAAAGCACATATTAATGCCTTATTTTGCATGCGTGTATTTTAGATCCATTAATCTCTACCCCATACCTAAACTTATCAACTGCCTTACTAACTATTAATAAGCAGCAAGTTAGGAGTTTATTGAAGCAAAAGTCATAGTTAATAGTTAGTTGAGTTAGACATAGTCCTCAAATTGAAGTGTGGCCAAAAAACTAAATAGTTGATCATTTGTATGACTAAAAAGTGTCAAACATTGCAAAAAGTATGATTTTTATTTCATAGATTGAAAACAGCTTTGACATGATGCAAGCTGGCAATAGAAAAGCTGCTCTGAAACATCTTCCCTTAAAACACTATTGGTTTCGAGGGTTTAAATCAAAATAAACCCCCTGGAATCTATCATGGTGTATGTGAAGATAGCCATTGACTCTTTTAGTGTTTATTTATTTAATTTCCAGCTCAAAACTACAATCACACTGAAATTCGATTACATCTCGTACACGTGTGTGTGTGTGTTCACGGGTCTATCAGGCTCCAGGAACAGATGAATGAGGTCAAAGGTCAGCTGCTCTCTGGGATCGCTTTACATACAGAGATAGAGAGATCCACGTCCTCCTCTACACATGCTCAAAACACAGATGCCTCATGACGGTCAATATGGAGTTTTCTAATAATCAATGTTTCCCTCTTAACTGGCTTTATGTGTATCTTTTCTGAGTGTGTGTGATCGTACATGAAAGCCTTCACTTTGATTGGATCTGTTGCACAGTGTCCCATATGCATGCGCAGTTGTCCAGGCTTCGTTTTCCCCCCACATCTGATGCCATGTGAAGGGCGCGCGGACTGACGGCTCTCAACAGCTGCGACATGAGCACATGGAGCGAAACGCACAGCAACAAATGAGAGCGCTCATCACGCTTATCCATGTTTACATATACAGGTAGAAGGAGAAAGTTTTCAGCACTACTTGCTAATGATCTCTAGCAATTCTGTTCAAGTGCCTCATTCAGGTGTGAGGAACCGCTGAAGCAGCTCTAGAATCCACACCTGTGATGAGCTCTGACTTGTGCAAATAAAGAATTGACCATGGCAATACTAGATGCACTGTGATCAACTCTGCTGTGCTGAAGGGATGACATTAAGTTTACAGTTTGATTTTAGTTTAATTCTCTACTTTAAGAATCTGGCCAAAAATGAATGAATGATGGGGCCTCATTCATGCAACAGGAACAGAACACATTTGAATTGAATTGAATGAAATCTTGATGCAACAACAATTTATGTGAATTAATTTTGCGTGTCATGGATGAGGCCAATTATGCAAGATTATTAAATTTACTTGTATAGCCTCTGATGCTATGCATGACCAGATGTGAGTTATGAAACTTAATTAACCTTTAAAAACATGACAAATTATTTTTGCATTTATGCTACAGTACCTGTTTAGCATGTCAGCTACTTTTGTGATCACTTCTGTTTTAAAAAAGTAGTTGGTTGTTAACACAAGCTATACAGTCAGAATTATGTTCACTCTTTATAATAAATTTCTCTGAAACCCATGACAAACTCTTTTCGTCCAAGACTGTTTAATTAAAAAAAAGTGTTTTAAGGAGTAATAGCAGTAAAAACATTAGCAGTTTGTGATCTAAAAGTGTTGTTTCCAAATGTCAGCTTCATTGAAGAACTATACAAATCCCTAAAGTGACAGAGGTAAACGTTAGTCAAAAGATTTCTTTCCAGCATGTTTGTATTAACATTAACACCGTCACGTTAGACAGACCATGTCGATTACTGCGGTACACACTACAAAGTTCAGTTTGGGAAATGCCGAGCTCTAATGAGTTATGTTAGAATATTGTTATACAAAAACACAAGGATTGGCTAACGTGGGCCGGCTGCTGCTTTCGTCTCGATCCAGTGAGGCGTCCTCAGTGAAGCTGCTTCTGTAGATGTTTACGAAGGTCAAAGTTCACAAATGCCCATGAGATTCACAGGTAAAAAGCAGACCGAAAATTACACATTACAAGTGGACAAGTCACTTCAAACGTCAAACTAGAATCCGAGGGATCGTTGGGCAGCGTAGTCGTCTTGGAAGGCCACTTTCTAGTGCTTAGAGAAGCCTCTGGCTCCCAGGTTGGATGTGGGTGAGAAGGATGTATGGAGGTATTCATTCAAGAGTCCAGTTCCTGGCACGCACCCTTCCTGTTGCCCCTCGAGCGCTGGAACCCGTGTCGGGCTCAGGACCGGGGTCTCAGGCCCCTCAGCTACACTTGCAGGATTTGACGATCATGTTGGAGAGCTGCTCCACTTTAGGTGTTCGGCCCACATAGTAGAGGATGGTGAGCGGCTCCAGGTCTTGAGGAACGCAGCAGGGGGAAGCGGACGCCTCGGGGTTCAGCGTGTTGTACAGGCTCAGCAGCTGCCCAGAAATCAGGAGACACATTGCACATTTTATTTCTACAGCACAGATTGTTTAAAAGCAGATTCACAGTCATAAACGGGACAATAACTCTAAATAGTGTAAAATTAATCAGTAATGAAACATTCAATTAAAGCAGTCCATTACTGCATCAAATAATTTATATACAAATGAATAATTTGCTCACACTCGTGTCATTCCAAAACTTTTTGACTTTCTTCCATGAAACACAAAAGACTGATGCATCTAGTGATTTTGTCGTTTCAGTTCTTACGGAATGTTTTGCTAATTCAGTTTTTGTTTAATTTGGTGATTGAACTCTTTATGCTTTCATGTGCATCACTACAAAAGATATTCAGCGCAGTGTTCATGCCTCCATCTTCAATACTGAGCACGAATAGAGACAGAGACCTATGATGACACTTGTGAGGAACAGACTAAAATTTCAAGTCTAAATGGACCAGGGACACAATGATAATGGTGTGTTATTGAATGTAGCTCTCAAATAGAATGTTGAGAATCTACATATTAAAATGTAAAGATGAGGTCAGATTTGAGTTGCACAAGAACCAATGACATGGGGGCAGTCATGGGGGTAAATTTTTTGCTGAAAGAAGAATACTTTTTTTTTTTTTCATTGATGTATCGTTTGTTAGGAGGACAACTTTTAGCTGAGATGCAAATAAAAAAATCATAATATTGAGAAAATCCCCTTTACAGTTGTCCAAATTAAGTCCTAAGCAATGCATATTACTAATCAAAAACTAAGTTTTGATATATTTACAGTAGGGGTTAGGAAAATTTACAAAATATCTTCATGGAACATGATTTTTACTTAATTTCGTAATGATTTTTGGCATAAAATAAAAATCAATAATTTTGACCCATACAATGTATTGTTGGCTATTACTAGAAATATACCCCAGCGACATAAGACAGGTTTTGTTCTCCAGGGTCACATTTCGTATCATTGACCTCTCATCTGATATGACATGTCTTGAAGTGCCAAATTTGTATTTATGCAAACACAACTGAATCTACAAATGTGATGGAAGATTTTCAATGAATAATGACTGTTTCTCACACAAAGCATCATGTGACTTCAGAAGGGTTTAGTCTTGGGTCTTGACTACACCTCGACTTTAATGGTGCATTGTGACAAGAGGGGCAGGGCCAAGAGCCATATGAATGGAGCGAGTCCAGTGGAGTTAATGAGAATGAGCAACACCTACACCACTCACCGGGCTCGAATACCGCGGAGGAGCTCCGGAAGGATAAAAAGAGGAGGAATCACAGTGAAGGACGAGAGAGGACCAGGCCTGGGTTTCATTTTGTGTTTTGATTTTGTTTGTGCGCGGCAGTCGTCCGTGAGGGGCTGTTGCACTGATTTGTGTTTCTTTTATTATTTTGTGTTAAAATTTTATTTAAATGTTTGCCGGTTCCTGCCTCCTTCTTCCCGTACTACGAATGTCATTTCATTTGTGCCAAAACCCATGAGGAAGGAGGGACAAACTGCCGCAGATCCCTCGCCACTGTGGTGAATCCGTGATACCATCAAGCATGTTGGGGCAGTCTGACGCGATGGACGCTCGAGGCTGGAGTGAGTAGCCGGGGGGACGGACAAGCTTGCTGTCGGCCACCTGGGATGTGGAGAGACGGCTGCAGTCCGTGATGGAGTGGTGGAGTCGCCTCGTCCATGGCGGCAGATTGCTCCGCCATGTTCGATGGCACCGCGGATTCACCACAGCGGCAAGGGATCTTCGGTTTCGGCACCAATGTAACAATGTTCGTAGTATGGGAAGAAGGAGGCGGAAACCGGCAAACATTTAATTAAATATTTAATAATAAAATAAACACAAAACAGCTCGACAGCCCCTCGCGGACGACTGCCACGCACAAACACAAACAAAATCAAAACACAAAATAAAACCCAGGCACGGACCTCCGCGGGACTCAAAACTGTTGAGGGGTGCAGGTTTCGCTCATTCTCATTAACTCCACCGGGCTTGCTCTGTTCCCACGGCTCTTGGCCCTGCCACACTCATCACAGGCATCTTTGAATATTTCTTTCCATTTCATTCATTGTATTGAAAAGAGCAGCTTGGACATTTTTCAAACAGTATTCTTTTTTCCACAAAAGAAAGTAAGTCAGTGGGGTTAAACTGGCATGAAGTTGATGACGTTTGAAGGAGACTCTCACCGAGCTGTGCGTGGTGTCAGCGCTGCGGAGGTATGGGCATGGCCCCGAGCAGAAGTTAGCATGATACCCTTTTGGTTCGTGGATCCACCTCCAGCCCAGATCCTGCCGGAAGTCAATGTACAGCGGCCGAACGCAGCAGTTCTCCTCATAGTTTCTGAAAGCAGAAGAAAGCAGTCACTTCCTCCATCTGTCCATTCACATCCTCATGCTCTTTGGCTCCTGGCGTGGATTCTGCACTCATTCAGAGATGTTTCCATGCACTTTTCACTTGGATGTTTCTTAGACTTCTATTTCGGTTCTGTATGGCCTTATAAACATGTCAGACAGTCTTTTGAGGATCAGAAATTCCACTGTAAGGTGTGTCATATTTTCCCTCCTGGATCTGACCCAGGTGTGGGGTGCTAACAGAGAGCCACACACTAAGGAGCCAGTGCACTACACAGCATACTGGGACAAATCTAAACTTGCAAGCTCTTGCAGAGCCTCCCATTCGCTTCGAGCAGTTAGGTGCCAATTAAAAAGTGAATTCTTACAAGGAAAATCTCTCCAGACACATGAGGTGCACTGCTGCTTACTGCAACACAAAGCAGGGATGTGAATTTGGATTTTACCATCTTTGATGAGAGAGCAGATCTAATTCAGCTTGCATTCCTGCCTACAGAATAACATTTACAGCATGTTTATGCATTTGGCAGATATTTGTATATGAAGTTGTTTGCATTGCACTTGAAGTATTAGAGTTCATGCATTCCCTGGGAATTAAATCAATGACCGGAGCTCCAGATTTGCAAAATTTCACTATTAAGACTTAAAATTATTTTTCGATTTTTTTTCACATTGTATTGTATTGTATTTTTGCAGGCCCAAGCCATAAGTTAGCATCAACTTGGTTTCCTCCACAAAACCCCAAGAGGATTCTTCCACTGGCTTTCGGAATATTACATTTTGTAATTTTGAAGCCTCAATCCCACCAGAAGTGAAAAGCTAAACATATGCTATAAACAAAATAGTCCATGCTCACATGATTTCAGCATCACCATCATTAAGCTTCAGTCTTCATTTGAAAACTATTTCCCTAAAAGTTTGAGTTAGAATGGTTTGCGAGAGTGCGATTATACACATAATGAGGCTGTGAAAGCCAGACATTAGATGAGCATCCCACAATAGTCCCATTTAGACGCTTGCGTAAAATCTTTCAAAATATCTTGGGAGACTATCTTGAGCTTGTGTTCACCGCAGACCTTACTTCAAACATTTAACCCTAAACCCATTAAAAAACCACTGACTTCAGGACAGTAGAACCAGAAGTGCTAAAACGCTAACTGGTTTCTGGTTTGGCCTACAAAAACACATCATCCCTGCAGACATCTATACTGTGTGATGATGCCTTAAGTTGAAGAAAACGCTCACGAGAAGCAGTAGTTGGTGTCCAGCGCGCGTTTGCGTCGTCTAGAGGTGGGCAGCACATCCAGCCGGTGTGGCGGCAGCATCATCAGGATCAGATGAGGGAGAAGCTGCTCCTTCTGCCTTCTTAGTCGACCCAAATCCCAGCGGTTGTGCTCTTCGTACTCACTCTCCATCCCTGAGAACGCAGCAGAAGCACAGTCAGTCTAAAACTCACACACAGGCTCACATTACAAACCTTAAAGCCTGGCTCAGAGTAAAAATGGTCACCTAATTACAATCTAATGTTCATCGGAGTGTTTGGATGGGCTTTTACATCCAGTTCAGTCATGTTCAACTGCAATGTTACAGCTGGCAGATAATGAACGCAAAACTACCTTTTTGATATCAAAGCATAATTTGTATAGCATAACAGTACATGGATGGCAAAATTAAATCTAGTTTAAATCATCTTAAAAAAACTGCTCGTGTAAAATGTTTTTAGTACATTTTCTTTTTTTTTTTACATTAAATTTAAAGACTTGTATCAAATAAAAGTTCAGATTTATTGGACTATGACCCAGTCATGAGGGTCTTTGAGTGTCTTTGTGATTTCACTGCAGGTTGTTTTCTACCAGACATATTTTCTTGTTGCATGTCTTGCATGAAATGCATTGCAATCTCAGGACAATCTGAAAATTAATTTTAATATCCGTCTGAATGAAATGCATTTTTATATTTCTGCAGAATGCATAGTTTTAAGCAGTTTGGCCCAGCCACAAAAAGAGCCATGTTACTCAAACAATATAGTATCTAATAAATAAATGAGGTAGCATCATCATGTTTACTTTTAAGCACTCAAGCACAAGAGTTCACAGAGTGTCTAATGTGTACTGCACTCACAAAACAGCAAGAGCTTTCTCAAAACAAAACCAATCTTCACACAACTTGTCAGAGTCAGTCTGCTCAGGTTTCTAGTCGTGATACAGCGAGCTTTTCCGAGAAACAACTAGTCACTGGAGCTGACAAACTTCCCACAACCATACGGTCTGCCCTGCCTGAAAAGTTAATAACAGATGGAAAATTTGACGTCTACACACGTTTTCCACTCGTGTTGTCATTACAGCTGTTTTCTGAGATTTCTGCATCATTGTTTTACCACTTTGTTATGTGCTATCATTTAAGTATCATCGGTTTCAGATAAAAGCACCCCAAAGCAAGAACTGCATTATGTATCAGAACAGTCTCGCTACAAAGTGGATCAGAGCGCACGCTGACGTCTGGATTCAGCTTCAGCAGCACTTATTCCTGTTGAGAAGTGGAAGAGCTATCCTGAAGCCCAGCACAGACAGCAGCTCCAGCTCTCCGTCTCCTTGAGCATCTGTGTATTCAATCTGTTTGTGATAGCAAAAGCAGCTTGGGTCCCAGGAGAGGCGTTGCCAGTAGATACGGACAGCCCTCTTTCATTGCGAGCCAAGAGTCTGAGTGCCCGCAGTGGCGGTGCATTCCAGCCAGCGCGTTCCCAAAACCCCAGACACCCTCGAGGCCCTCAGAACTAAGTGAGATTCCATACGGCAGCGCATTACCATGATCACTGTGTCTGACCGCTGCTGGACGGAGCGCCGAGGCCTTTATCTCAGCAAAACGCATGAGCGATGAAGGTGTGACGAGATGAGCTGATGGTACATCACAAGAGCTTATGGAAGAAACCTGAGAAACTGAGCAGTCATCATATTGTCGACTGTAAAAAGATTACAGGAGTATATTTTGGGGCAGCTGTTGCCTAAAGGTTAGAGAGTTGGACTTGTAACCCGAAGGTCGCAGGTTCGAGTCTCTGTGCTCGCAGGAGTTGTAGGTGGGGGAGGGAGTTAATGAACAGCACTCTCTTCCACCCTCAATACCCATGGCTGAAGTGCCCTCGAGCAAGTGATAGTGATAAGTGATGTGACATTCAGCCAAGTATGGTGACACATACTCAGAATTCGAGCAGTGAACACACACCCGGAGCAGTGAGCAGCCATTTATGCTGCGGCACCCGGGGAACAGTTTGGGGTTTGATGCCTTGCTCAAGGGCACCTAAGTAATGGTTTTACCAGCCTGAGATTCGAACCAACAACTCTAGATTTAGGAGTCAAACTCTCTAACCACTAGGCCATGACTTCAGTGCAAGATACTGACCCCCAAGTTGCTCCCCGGGTGCTGGATTTCTGCTCCAGGTGTGTGTTCACTTCTCACTGCTGTGTGTGTGCACTTGTATGGGTTACCATACTTGGAAAATGTCACTTTTTTCACTCTCACTTTCATTTTACAAGAAAATACTATTTCAGTCTGTATTCTTTAAAATTTCACATGTCATTCAATATGTTACTTGACATTTCTTTGGAATTATTTGTTTAATGAATCCCTACTGCACAGACTCTGGACCCAAACGATTCACTACTGCACAGACTCTGGCTCAAAATGACGTAATTTTCACAAGATGACAGCGGTCATACTGGGATGTTTTGGCTTTACATTTCTATAATGGAAGGAAGTGAAGATGCACCGTTCACCTTTTTTTACAGTCTATGCCATAGAATGTAATATAACAACAGCATACCACTCCTTTAAAATCTCTGCTTGCAAAGGTTCTGCATGATCTTCTTGTCCTAAACATTCTCAGGGTCTCAATGAGGCTCAAATTGGTCTGGCAAAATTGACGCCATTGTTAACATTTACAGGTGAGGCTTCATTGAAACAGGAACTAAACAGGGGTCAATTTCCTGAAAGTTCTGTAATTACAAACAGAGTTTAATGGAACTTGTGTCCATAGTTAGCTAATGATGCTTTTGGGAAACGTCCCCAGGTTGTTTGAGACAGACTGGGAAGAGAGGTGCTGCAATAATGTAAAATATGTGTAATATATTGCGTTTTTGGAACAATCAAGCATGAAAATCTATGCTAGTAAACCCCAAAAACCAACTCAAGACTTTGTAAAAGAGCATAAAAGAACCCCTTTAATATGGTCATAAAAAAAACAAACAAAAAAAAACCTATAGACTTTAGAGTCTTGTCTGAATAACACAAATACAGTACAAGTGGGACCAATAACTACGCTGCATAATCACAATAACATAAATACTCTTCAGAATCATAACAAACTATGATAAATTTATTTTAATTGTAGTTATGCAAAAAAAGCATAACAATTAGAAATTGTCCAATCATTGCATGTTGGATTCTGAACACTTGAACAGCACTGTTTTGCTTCACTCACCTTTGAATCTGACCTCCAACACCTCATTGACGTTCTCAACGATGTCTCCGTTGGGACTGAACGTGTGGCACGGGCAGTGAACGCTGACCTCTAGGCCAAGGTTGGTCTCTAAAAAAAGTGGAACACCACACAGTTAGAGATACATTTTCTCTGCAAATATCTCATTCCAGATTCTGTGTGTGTTTGGACATTCATAGCCTTGCCTTCACAGCATCTTCTGAGCAACTGCTACTCACAGTATTTTAGCCCACATTATACTGCTTCTGCATTACTAAACTCTGTTCAAGTAACGGCACTCTTAAAGATTTTGGCTCATCATAAGGAGCTAGAACTGTGCAGTTCACAGGCCAATTCTGAAAGGTTTGTGACATTCATTTAAGATCGGTTTTCAAACTGTCATCATTTTCTGAGATATGCAAACTCATCTTTGGTCATTCATTGTAATCATTCCCCAGTTATGGACAGTGATTCCTACATAGATTGAATCTTTAGTGACTTGATTGATTGGATTGAGTTCAATAATAAATAGAGTTTAAAATGAGTATTCCCTTTATATCTGACTGTACAGTAGAAAATACAGAAAGTACAATTTTTTTTGGTGCAGTTTATCATATTACAGCACAAGAAGCAGTCACTGTGCGGTCAGAATCACTCATCACAACTCAACTTTGGGATTTTTTTCACATTTGTACTTGCTCTGCCAATATTTTCACTAATTATACTGACAGCTGTAAATTCATACACACACATTTGCTGGAAAACCACAGCATACAGTGAAAAACACTGATTTGTTTATCATTTTAATGGATGATTCCACCAAAACATCAAAGGCTTGTAGAGTGTATTTCATTCACTGATTAGTCACTGATTACTTCACCATTAATTAAAAAAAAAAGTGAAAGTACAGTAGAAACTGTAAATCCCACACCAATGTTTTTTTTTCAGTGCCGCTGACATTACATGAATTCCAACAACAATCTTAAGTACGCAGACCAAAATGTGTTGTTTACATGACATAAATGCACATTTTCTATCTGATCAATTAATGCAACACATTATATTAGTTCACATATCACCAGGACAGACCTCTGTATCGTTATGCCATGATGTAATAGTGTTTGGTGAAGGCTAACTTACCTCTGTACATGAGCCACTCCCGTATGGTCTCAGTGACGTCAAATGAAACCCATTCCGGCGTTCCTTTAGTCAGAACGTTCTTGCCGCCGATGTAACGCTGCTTAGCGATGTGCTCATCTGGACGAAGAATCTACCAAAACACATGCAGCATGTTAGTTTAAAAGTCGCTCAAACAAACAGAATGTGCTTTAAAATCTTGGCAGAATGATCGTATTTACAAGTTGTACGCACATGAACGCCACCATAAAATGGTATTTATACGTGGGAAACTCAGTGTTTTCTTTAAGCAGAATTTAAGATTTTTTGTTTTGTTTTCACTTACATTAATGCTAAGCTGTATGTAAAAAACAGTATTGTACAAATAATATAGAATATATAATGATTTAGTTTACAGCATAAAAAACATCCAATGCATTCTTTATCTATGTTTTTTTTTTAACGTACCTGACTTCATAATTTTGACTAGTCTCGGCCTCAGACGTCAAGCCCACAGACTGATGCATACAGCACACAAAAATATGCTGCGTTCCAGGCAGGTTTTTGAGTTCGCAAGTCACGACTTCAAACCACGACTCACGTCTTTGTTTCAGGCAAGTCACGCCAAACTGCTTGAGCGCAAAATTTTTTTAGCTAGATTATTAATTTTATTGCAACGTTATATTGTCCTAAAGTCTATTTCTCACCTTGTACCACTTGCATAAACACCGCATTCGTAGGCAATATTATTCGCAGGGGCTGCCATTGTTGTTTCGCGGGATATGTGACGTCAGAGTTCGGAATTGGGAGTACGTCGATCTAATACGAGTTCAAGAGTTCACCGTTCCAGTGCACTTTCACTGTTAGAAGGTTGGAAAAACACGGGTTACGGGTTGCCTGGAACGCGGCATTAGAAACACTTTGGGAGTTTCAAAGTCGCCATCGGATTGGTTGAATTAAACAGTATTTCTGGGAGATGTGCATGTCGTGTTCCCACTGGAAACTAAAATGCAGTGATGTCCCAGGAGTTCTACACACCAGTCTGTTATTGTGGGGACATTTTCATGCCCCCGAACATGATTGGTTGCTTTACCTGTCAGTCATATGGCCTCTTTGGCGGTCCTTGGCCATTCAAAGTGCCCATAGTTCCCAGACCTACTACCGTCTGTCTGAAGACTAACTCTTCAGTGACTCTGAACATTAAACTGAGATATGAGCAAAGTTTTTTAACATGGAAAATAATGACACATGTGATCTTGAGGAGAACACAAACTTTCTCCTGTACACGTACAGACAGACAGAGATTAATCCAGACACCGGAGCTGCCCGGGGCCAAACATGTCTGCTCTCTCACTCATGGAAAAACTGAGTTGTGGAGTCTGATAGCCCATAATACAGCACGTCAACGCCTGCGAACTCAGTCAACACACGCTGAGCACTTCACCACGTATACGCCTCTGATTGACAGCTACATTTGAATGCAGGTGAAGATTCTTGTTCAGAACCAGTTGCATTCATTTTAAATACTGGAGCTGAATATTTTCCATGATGTTGACGGTTCTTGAACTGAACTCTGGCAGACATCAGCTCTGTTCCTCTCTGTCTACATAGACAGCATCCTAGACAGAAACTCATAAGGGAGCAGTTGAGAAAGTATTTGTAGCATGATACTTTCTAAATCACACAAATAACTTTGTAGTGATACTTTTCAATACTGAATTAATTACAAGGCACTTTGAAATGCTTGATTCCGATTGGCCATTAGGGCCGTTTTTGATTTCTAACATGAATGAAAGCGAGGCTGTGAGGGATTGAAGTATGGATTGGACTGCTATTTAACAACATAACGATTGTTCTGACAAAATAAAACTTTCAGCAAACAAAAACTCCATAAAACTGTTTTGAAATTAGTGAGTTGTGAAAATTTTGTGATGTACGACAACTAGATACTCTAGATCGAAAAAGGTCTATCCCTTTAAATCTGTGTTACATTCAATTTGGTGTCGAGCCTGACTGTAATGATTCAAGATTCAAGCTTTTTATTCGCCACATACACGATTATATAGAGCATATATAACCAGCAGTGAAGCTCATCCAAGAAGACGCTACAATCTTGCGTCCCTCTTATAGCCTAATTATTGATTAAAAAATGAAATTTGAGGACTTCAATATTAATAACAATGTAATGTTGTAGTGTTCATCCTCTCTATATAACATATAGCGATATATAAAATAAGATTATAAGATAATAAACAGGTTTTATATAGGTTTCATAAGATTTAAAAACAGCTTCATCTCAAATCAATATTTCATGTCCCCGTAATTATTTATGAGGTGAAAAGATGTGTAATAAGTAGTTACAGGTTCTTGTTTGAACTTGTTTGTTCATCTTGGCTAAAATATGCTTTTTAAGAACTGTTTTTCTTCACAGAAACATTGCAGTTAGTGAGCTAATGAAAAAATTTAACTCAACATATCAATATTTTGTGACCAATTATTTACGTATGTGCCAAGCAGCTGTGTAATAGGCAGGATTAAACCTGTCAGGGTTTATTTTGCAATAACAACCATCCAGATGTACAATATCCCTTAAACCTATAGTTAATATTTCTTCTTTCTCCCTTTGGATATCTTTTGCTAATCTCTTCACAGTGTATTCTGGGATCGCCTTCTCCATGATGAATAGTGTACACTGTGCACTATTTACTCCAGTGCAGGTCTAGTGTATCCAGGTATTTAAAGTGCACTTCTTGTAGGAGTTTTCAGAGTGAATACAATGCTTGCACTATTTATACAATAAAATGGCACAGAATAGTGCATAAATTGGGATGTTACTGCTAATGTTTCCTGCATTGTGCTGCACCACAACTAATTTGACAGGACCATGGCACGAGAACTTATGTTTTAACCCAGTTTGAGTTTGCAGACTGAATCTAATATGCACAAAAAAACAAAGATAATATTCTCACATGATGTGTGATTCACAAATGAATGACTCATATGGTTGGTTTAATGACACTCCTCAGTCTCAAATGCATGAGCTATGGGTTTGATCAGTTTAATAACTGACTGAATCACTAACTGAAGTCATTAATGTTGTCATGTCCAACTCAAAATCAACCAAGAGCTGAGTGCCTCCAGACACTTAAAGCAGTGTCATCTCTGAGCTCAAAGAATCATTAATGTGTTTGTTAAGGAAGCAAATTTATTGATCCTTAACCACTTCTGATCCTTGGCTGTGAAATCAGACCACAGGCAATAAGCATAACATTTTTATTTTTAATGAAATTAGTGTAATATATATATATATATATATATATAGTGGTGGGCCGTTATCGGCGTTAACGTGCTGCGTTATCAGGCGATAAAAAAAAATTGCCATTAATCTATTCTCAAAGTTGGATTGGGAGCTGGGTCTATACTAAGCAAGCTTTGATGACTTTCACCTTGATATTTTATATAACCGACTGACTGAGGCCAGCCTAAAAAGATGCTCAGGACAGTTGACGGGCCACTGCTGCGCATCGTCACGAAAGCTTATCTTTTTCACGTGTTTTTAAGCCTTACCGCTTGTCGATTTAAACATTAAAGCATCCAAACACAAGACGCGGAAAAGCTGAACAGAGTATCTGGTTACTCGCGCTCTGTATTCGGTGCGCACGAGAGAGAGAACCACGTATCACGGACAGCGACACTGAACTGAGCTCTCTTCTGCGAAGTTCTCCTCGAAGTCCCTCCTGCACCTGAACGAACAAATACAAATCGCAGTTTGAACAAACAAAAAGATGTGAAAGAGCCCAATTCAGCACCGTGGTGTTCTGGTGTTCAGGCTCACGCAGAGAAAGGCGTCTCAAAACACTTGAACACCGAATCTGCTTCTTTTTGCTTGTGTGCCGACAAATACATACAAAATATGTCAAAATATCCACCTTGGAAATTATGCTCGAAAAAATTGTCAGTTATTTCTTAAGTGAAAGTAAACAGTTGAGGAAAAAAAGGGGATGTGTATTATATTGGATGCGTTCATCGTCTCTTAAAGTGACCGCGCCTAATTTAGCGACTTGCTGCTGTAATGTTAATCCAAGAAAATGAAAATGAAAATCACTCACTGCTCTTGACTGAATTACTTAGTTTTAACAGTAAAACCAAAAATTATTCAGACAACAGATATGTTTTTTATATATATATATAGCAAAACTGTAATAATGTGAGAAATGTTGAAGGTGTCTGAATAAATGTAGGTTTGATTGTATATTTCATTTTTACATTGAAGACTATCCAGTGCTATTTTACATTTAATTATTTGGTTTCTGTACCTTGACACCTACAAACTTGAAAAAAACTTAAACATTGTGTAAATAGCACAAATAAAAAAAAAAAAAGGAACATACAAATTAAACAATTTCAAACAGGGCCCACTGGTACAACCTTCAGCGGGGCCCCACAGCTGCTCACGCCTGTTTCACACATACTCAGTGCGTGTGCAGTCCGTGTGCACGCAGCATGGACTCGATGTGTTTTCACACATGACGCGTCTGCAGTTCGCTACTCGGTACTGGAATCCGTTAACATGGGTGCGTAAAAAAATATGCAACGCATACGCACTGCAGACGGAGTATGTGTGAAACAGGCATAAGGTTGTTTGCAACTTGTGCAATGTGGAATTAGTTTACAGCTTTTTCAAGCACTGTGTGATGCATTTTGGAAACAGGAGATGAGCCCCTTTTCTAATGCACCATCTAGCTTGAGAAACCCCTTCTCAAAGACTTACTGTGTGTCACTTTTATTTGGGTAACACACATATTCTGAATGCCCTCGGCAGAATTTGAATGAGCCATTTTAATCTAGATTAATTTCAAGATCACAGTGAGATTAATCTAGATTAAAAAAATTAATCTATGCCCACCTCTAATATATATATATATATATAATATATATTTTTTTAACAATACTTAGTCTTTGATATTTTGTATTTCATGATATTAAATAATATTTACCTCTGAATTATGCATAGTTTAATTCTAAAGAAAATAACATATTAGATTAGATTAAATTAACAGTGTTTAAGTTATGTAAACACAATGATATTTTATATTTCTTTTAAATATCTATTTATTTAATTTTAATAGATTTTTTCATTTGATTCAATGGATCAAAGTATCATTTCATGTTTTTCCCATCATATTTCTATATTCAAAATTTCATATATAAAACATTGCATTAATGCATTAACGTCAGGTGTGTCAAACAGTCAAATAAATAATGCTTCTGCAGTCTAAACTAGTCTAAACTAACTGATTTTATTTGATTGGTATCACCTTGGTGTATCATATCGACAATGGTTTAAACTTAAAATTCTCAATAAAACAAATATTAATGGTGAAAAACATACAAGAAAAAACTATTTCAAAATTTCATGTTTAATTCAATGCGTTACTTGCCGTTTCTTTGTAACCGTTTGTAAAATTTACTCACCCCCCCCCCCCCCCCCCAGTGTACATTTAATAAGGTTAGAGAAAACCCTTATAGAGGTAAAATATTCCCTAGGAAATCAATTTAAAGAGGCAAGTATTGGCCTGTA
This sequence comes from Carassius carassius, assembly GCF_963082965.1. NCBI lineage: Eukaryota > Metazoa > Chordata > Actinopteri > Cypriniformes > Cyprinidae > Carassius > Carassius carassius. The sequence goes on from NC_081785.1 coordinate 28,957,761, forward strand.
ATTGTAAAGTTATTGTTTAGAAGGTGCTCCTAACATTTTCACAGTAATTACAAATTTGTTAACTGTGCAATTATAAGAGGAAACCATAGACAGTTCATGTCTTACAAAGGTATCTCATCTATCGTCTTCACTACAAGTTCAGTAGAAAATCCAAAGCCCCTTGAAAGCAGCTGTAAGCGGCCCCTCGCTGTCTGACGCTTCAGTCTGCCAGATAAAATCAGCATCCGCCGCGGCTCCGGAGCACGGAGGTCCCACAACTGCTTGGCCCATGAAAAGCAGGCTGGGATAAGTAGGTTCTGGAGGGCTGCGAGGAGCTAATCTAACATCCTGTGAGACCGCGGCTGGGGGCGGAGGTCCGTGGAGAGCAGTTGAGCGGCCCACGCCAGAATGTGGGGGCGAATCGCTCACTTCACGCCCCCCCTGACCCCAGCGCTCTCTCCAGCTTATGAGGGGAGACTTGAGACCAACGGCTCCTTTACAGGAAATGCTGGAACCCAATCAGGGCTCTCAGGATCCCACAGGAGATCCAGGGGGAAACTGAGCGGAATTCCCTACTGTGAATACAACACCTATAGAAAACATACTTGCGGAATGAATCTGTTATATAACGAGTGGCAGGGTTTTATATTGCGGTTAGAGGCATCGGCATGTGAAAGTAAAGCTCGGAGTTCTCAGAATGCTTCTTTTGTTCGCTTGCAATTGTGCAAATGTTCTTCTGTATAATCCATCAGCACCTGGAATACAGATCAGGCCTGGAAAAGACTCGCGCTCGATCTGAGCTCAGAACAGTGCCATCATCTTTCTCTGTGTCTGTGTTTGTTCTGTGTGTGGAAACTAGTGTCTGAGGCTCATGTGAAGGATGTGTTGTACGTATGAACTACTCATATGTTAAAGCATCGAAGATAATTAAACCAAGTACTATAGAAAACAAATGATCACTTTAACTGATCATTAAAAAGTTATTAAGGTTTGGTTCATTGATAAAAAATATTCACTATACAGTACACTACTATTGGGGATTTTTTTTTTATGTTTTTGAACAAATTGACGTCTCTTCCAACATCTCGTCTTCTAAAGACCCTTTAATTTTTTTTATTCTACTCCTGTGTTACTGACTGATCTGCAGAAAGCACTTTACCTCCCATCATTCAAAGACGTACACAACCTCAGGCTTTGTGTGAGTTTATGAAATAGTTTTGGATTTATAATGTTTGTAGCTACCAGTAAGACTGTCATACGCTGAGCTCAGTTTGACATACTGTTCATGTAAATCCATTCCACAGAGTTCTGCAGATTTTCCCTTAAAAATTAGTAGAGAAAACATCCAGAAATCCCACCTGGGCCTGATCATAAATCCTCTAAGTCTTCTTGGAAAAATAAAGTCTTAACCCTATAAAGCCTACTGTATTATATTTGAAGGACTCCAAATGATCAACAACATGATCAAACTCTTCTGTTAAACCTGTTTCACACACACTGTCCTTGTGTCTTCTGTCTCTGATTGAGTGTTTTATCCAGTCAAAGCTCTTCTAGTGTAATTGTACAAGTGTCCAGCATCAGCTCGACTCAAATCTTGAGTGGTTTGATCAAGTAAAGGTCAGAATAAGGTCAGTAATATCTCCAGATGAACTCTTACTGGACTGAAGCAGCTCAGCTTTACTTGATTCTCCATCAATCATGTTTTAGAGTCTCAAATCTGATCCTCAGGATCTTTTGAGGAGTGTTTGTTTCCAGAAGCTTTACTTTCACTGTTCCTCAGCGGAGGAATGATCTTCACAAGCTTCCAGAACATCTCACATCTTCTGAGGAGCTTTTATTTCTTCAGCTCTCCATCACTGTGTTATATGTGCGGATCAATTACATCTCATCTCATTACTGCAGATATACTGTAGAGCACAGACTCCTATTTACATCAGGTTATGTCAGTATATGCTCTACTGTTATTACAGGCATCATAATTTCATCATATAAATATATCAGCATCTGCTCTGTTTGAGTCTCTAAATAAAACTGAGCGTTTTTTCCCTCCATATTCTCACTGTATCAGACTATAAGGAGCCATAAAAGCCTGATTGATCAAATATGATACTCCAAAAAATTCCAAATTCCATTTGAAATAATTCGAGTTTTCTGCCCATCATTTCAGATGATATAGGGTTCATGTGAAGAGTGTGATTATCACCTGGTAGAGCTCGATGCGCTGCTCGTTTCTCTTGGCGCTGGAGTTCGGCACACGCAGCGCACGAAACTCTGCCCGGAACAGGTTGGTGGCGTTCTTCTCCATGCTGGAGACGTTGAAGCGGAACACTTTTGATGTTATTCCCTTGGGGCAGTAGGGAAGGTCATCTGTAATGGGAGAGGTCAGAGGTCAGTTCCTGTCAGAGAACAGTCATCGGTTTCCTCTGATTACTCATTCAGGCAAACCTCTCACCCATCTGTTTATGCTTTGTGGCACAGAAGTTCAGAAATGCGAAAATGAAAGCCAAATGTGTACATTCTGTGTGAATCTGTGTTAAAGTGTAATGTATTTCTGTGATGCACAGCTGTATTTTCAGCATCATTCCTCCAGTCTTCAGTGTCACATGATCTTCAGAAATCAGAATAATATGATGATTTGCTGCTCAAGAAACATTTCTGATTATTATCAATGTTGAAAACTGTTGTGCTGCACAGTATTTTTGTGTAAATTCTGATTCATTTTATTTTTCAGGATTCACAGATTAATAGAAAGTAAAAAAAAACAGCATTTATTTAGAAATCTGTTGGTAACATTATAAATGTCTTTACTGTCACCTTTGATTAATTTAATGTGTCCTTGCTCAATGAAAGTATGACTTCCATCCCATGTTGAGCACTGTTTTTTTTTTTTGGGTTACTATAACATTTTTAAAGAAAAAAGATTTAAAGTCATCTATTTATTCAATTTCTACATAAACATTTTGGTGCATTTCATGTTTGTCCAGTCAGTGGGAATCTTTGCTTATGTACTTTCAGTTGATTTGAAATTTCATCCAAACTTCAAATTAATTTAAGCATGAAAATTTAGTGAATCATAATTTTGCATACAGATTTTACGCACAAACATGTATGCTACGGCAATTAACACACTGCTTAACATTCTAAAGTCTTCCAGTTAATTTAACCAACTTTAATTTTAGCATTTTATTGAACACTTTTAAAAAGCTGTAAAGCGCTTCTTCTGCTTTGTCTTAGGTCTAACGCTAGAGTCTGTGCTCACTGATGACAGACCACAATCCATTAGCGATCCACTAAATTCCTGACTGGCTGGCTGGCGAGTCAGATGTGGAATATTTATGTAATATGAACAGATTATGCCAGATCTGGCCAGACGCGCTGCACATACTGTACCTCATGCAAACCACACACTTATGCAAGCCTCCTTCTTGATTTTGGTGCACAAAATGCTAACATGTACAAAGTCACACCATCTTTCCATGTGGTGCACACAATGCACCAAAATCAAAAAAGAACGCAGTGCAAAAGTGCAGGGAATGAGCATGCACACAGAAAGATGGTGTGACTTTGTGCATTTGTGGTTAACAACAGGTATATCTTTGGAGAATGCAGTGGCTGTTAACCAAAACCGTCTCTCCGTAAGCTTCTCACACCACTCTCCTTCTTTAAAAACCCACTTTGAGATTTGAAATTCTAATCAACTCTTCGGTTTCCTTCTAGATGATCTCATTTTTCCTACTGCTGTGTTTTAGGTGGATTTCACATTATGGCTGATTTTCACCGGGGCTGTAGCTCGTAGCTCATTTGTTCCATGAATGGAAGTGCAGGGATTGTTGCTATAAATGAAGTCGAATACAAAGATTAGTGTGCATTCATCAGATACGGGTCAACCGGGCAGAGAGTGATGTCACCGCGATCGCACGTTTGCCCAAACACCTCCAGGGTTCACAAACCAGAAAGAAAGCCAAACCAGTGATATGTTTGTATTGTGGTAGCAGTTTACAATGATATTCTGTTTGCTAATATTAATTAATTGCATAGTAAACATGAACTAAGAATGAAAAAATACTTCATTGATCTTAGATAATTTAACCATTTACTAAGACATTATTAAAATCAAAAGTTATACTTGTTTATATTGTTTACATTTATTTTTATTAAATTACACCCAATATATTGCTTATTTTATTTAATATTAATTAAAGCATTAGTTAATGTTAACGAAATTGATCCTATTTTAAAGCGCTGCCAGTATTATTTAGATTCTTGTTATAGTTGTATTGCTATTGTAAATTAATTTTTTATACTTTCAGATTTATTTTTAATGTGAGTAATTTTTATTATTATTTTAAACAAGGTTTGTTAGGTATTTCCAGTTAGTAATTTCAGTGCTTTAATTTTTTTTTTATTATATATATTTTTTTATTATAATATTAGCATTTTATTGTAATTTTAGTGCTTTTTTATAGTATTTGTATTTTATTTTAACTTTCTTTCAATAAACAATATTTTAATTGCCTGATACAATTAAATAATTTCAGCCTCTTGTAGACCTTATTGGTTACTTACAGACAATTATAAACTTCAATAGTTTTAATTGTTTATATTTTGCTTATTAAATTACTTTTATCATTTCTAAGCACTTTATCGTGATTTTTACATTTTATTATTATTATTTTATTACTTTTAAAGAAGGTATTGGTATTTATGATGTGTAAGTTTTATACAAAAAGTATCTTTATCAATAAACCAAACTTTTAAGAACAGAACTTTCAATAAAAACTAAAATTAGAACCAAATTTTTATACAATCTTTATACAACAGAGAGAGAAAAAAAACATCTAAAAGAGATTAATAAACATTAATAATAAGAAATAATGCAATCAGTTTCATCCACAATACTACGATGGAAAAAATGTGTAATAATTGTAACCTTTATTAGTAACAGAGCTTATTTCCTGCAATAATCCAAAATGTAATAGAAAATTCTTAATAGGTTTTCGTGGAGGAATCCAGAGTGATACTGTTGGGTTGGTTTATGACAGTTTGAGGATCAGGAAGATAATTACTTGTATTAGGAACTCCAAGGTTTATCCAATATGTTTTCCCAATTACTGAGAAATGTCACTACTATCACACCTCCTTACAACATATCAAAATCAACAGGAAAGTTGATTAAATATCTAATCCTGGAAGAATAGTATGAAGTCCAGCTAATAGTGCAGAGCTGTAAGGGTTAAATCATTTGTAACCGCCAAAGATACAGCCATGAGAACAGATAAGAGCGGACTGAATGCAAATCAAAGCAACTTGTAAAGGCTGAAGAAGACACACAATCTGTGAAGAACATCGTGTGTTTTCTTTCAGGTCCTGTGCTGTCTTTTTTCTGCTTCCAAATGGCAAGTCCGAAGTGAAATGATGTCATGCGGTAAATATTCTGAGTGCATTTATCAAGCGCGGTATAATAGTGAGAAGAGTGATTGTTTGACTCCTGCGGTCGTTATTTGAAGTATCTTTGAGTGAACGTGGAATCCCTCAAATAAATGACACGACGGCTGAAAGGCCGCAGACTGTGAGATGAGATAATGCGCAAAAACCTTCTGCTGACTCCAGCGCTCACGTGACTGCGAAATAAGAGATGAAGAGAAGGAAAAACTGTGTGTGTGTTAGTGTGTTTTGGCCTGCAAATGCAATCTCTGTTTTGCTTGGAAATGACATCACCTTCTTACTATTAAACATATCAGAAGGGCTGCTTTCTGCAGCTCTGATCCACGTCCATCGCTCTCTGGCAGCCAGGAGACTGCCACCGTCTGCTAACTGGGTGTTCCTCCATCAACAAAGAGCATTTTCTGGAAAGTTGACTGTGACGATGGCAGGGTTTTCAAGTGCCAATCAGTCAACGACTGGAGAGACTGGAACGCAGGTGCACGGCTTTATCTCGCTCTGCTCTGGGTTAATGGATAAACAGGTATGGAATGGCAAAAATGCTTTCCAATGTTGTCACGCAATCATTTTTGGATGCAAATACACCCAGAGCCGATAAGAAAGCGTAACCTGTTGATGCACTCAAAGCCAATGCTGGGACGCCTGGAAAAGCATGATGTGTAAATGATTCCACACACCACAAGCTTCCAAAACTCAGTGCATGAAAAGGCATTACTTTAGCTGATGTGTATGGAACATGAATATACTTTACTCCATCCACCCTCATCCTCCCTTACGGCGCTTGCTGAAACTGAAAACTGCTTGATGGAAAGAAAAAGGATCCTGTTGCCAGGCCACAAATGTGCGTCTTCCCAGTGGAGTGCTAAAATTCTTTTGTGAAGGCTCCAGTGGGACTCTATTTAAAAATAGCACTGAGCACTTGCATAGTGGCGTGGGGTGATAATCATTTAATACGAAGCACTTAAAAATATACATCTATTTGATGCAATCACCTGCTGCCATCATAAAGAAGAGCGTGCATGCATAAGCTTTCAAAATTCTTCCTTTCCGAGGAAAAAAGTTGCCTCCTTGACTTGCACTCTCAAGCTCAAGCCATATTTTGTCAAATCAGATGCTCTCTAGAATGATAAAGTCCCTCCTCCTTATACCACCTGCCATCAACTACCAACAGCAGGCAGCCAATCACAGTTCACAGCTGTGACACGATGAGCAAATTAAAAAATATATGTTCCACTTAAACTTAAGAAATAACTTGTCAAGTAGGGTTTTTGAAAGAATTAGCCTCTAAAAATAAAAAAGATATTTCAGACCATTCGGATCAGAATCCTCTGGAGAAACTCAAACCATCAGTTGTCTGAGGAACGTTCCAAATGGAACTCAGAGGTTCCTGCGAGAACGTAAGGGTTCTTTATTGGCGTTCCATAACATCCATGGAATCTTTCCATTCCATAAAAAGTAATTTATACTGGAAAAATGTTGAGAAAAATCAGTCTAAGAATTTTTTTTGGGGGGGTTGCAGAATGGTTCTTCAATGACATCACTGCAAAAAAACCCCCACAAAAAAACAATTGAAGCCTTTATTTTTAAGAGTACAATAAGCCCACAAGGGAAGATCTTGAAATACTGTTTATATAGAAGTTCATGTCATCCAGCAACTGCTCAGTTTGGACCGTCTGGTTCTGATCTCACTAAAACCCATCAGCTCTCCACAATCTCTTGTCTCGCCTTTGAACAGCTTCACCGTGCAATCAAGTGTGCTAAACTAGGAAGACATTCACACAACTGACTGTGTCCTCAAATCATCTGGGGCCCGTTTGGACTTGGACGGGGCCCAGAGACACATGGAAAATTGACCCTCCGATGAACGAACAGACCAGACAAACCATGCAAATGGTTTTCAGATGTCGAGTCGTTCCCTTTATTATCAGGACTGATTAAAACCTGTTTAGTGAATCTCCTCGTGTGAACGTGAGTCAGAGCTGCACTATCATCACCTTCCTGCAACAACTTCAGAAGAACTTTCACAAACACAGTGACATTATATAACAGTTTTAATGAGATAAACAAATGCTTAGAAATACTTTAAACTGCACGGCTTATATTGCACCCTGCTCTCTAGATATTGTTATCAGCCCTGGCCATTAGAAAACCAGACCAGTTTTTCGTATTTGCATTTATATGAGCGACTGATCTATTAGTTATTTAAAAGCGTTACTATAAATGAACATCCACGGAAAGCCCCGTCTCCGGTGTGACACCTCCTCCTCGTTGTGGACTTACTGTTCTCAGGGGAGCCCTGGATCATGTTGAATTTGTGTATCTCTTTAGCGTAGTATTCGGTCTCGGTGTTGTCCTGGCCGCAGCTCTGGTGTCGGTCTCGTCCTAACTCCTCCAGCAGTTCCCTAGTGCTGTTATAGAGGGCCAGCACTTGATAGGGCACCTGATTAGGGCCCAGGGTCTGCGGAGGGCTGGTCAGCCGCAGCTTGCTGAGGATCTGACCCCGGATGGCCTCCACCCTCTTCTTCTTGATGTGGTCGATGTCCACCGTGGTGCAGGTGGACAGAGAGAAACTCATGGTCACACTGTTTAAGAGAAGGAAAAACAGCAGTCCTCTGCCCAAATGCATGGTTTGTTCTGTACACTTGTCACACTAGTAAACACAGTTCCAGTTCAGTTGAATAGGTTTAGAAAGATAATGAGACTAATTCCAGGTTGTCCTCTCTATGGGCTGGAGTTCAAGTGCTGAGCCTGTTTCCTCCATGAGAGTCCATTCTGCAACTTTATTCCATAGAAACACAACACAGTAATCCCATAACATCCTTAAACATCCATCACTGGTGCTTTACAAGGAACCAGACTTTCAGAATAGCGTTCCCCAGTCGCATTTCCCCTGACCCGAGCGCAGTGAAGGACTCCCGAAGCCTCTCGTGTCAGATGCACGCGCTGAGTGCCAGGCTTATTTCGCTCCCGCTGCGCTTTTATAGTCAGAGCCGGAGTGACGTGTGCGGTGGGCGGAGCTCTCCGCCGCTCTCCCATTCATACAGTCGCTTTTATATAATAGCTAACGCATATAAAATGTAATTGCATATTACGTAACCAAAAGCGATGGAAACGAATTGAATATTTTAGAAATGACTGTGCAATCCTAATTATCTAAACGCCAAATGTCCTTCTCTGGCTCACTCTGAGCGCTGGGTTTGTGAAGTTTGTGCGCCTCCTGCTGGATGTGTAGTCTGATTTAAAAGCACCTTATATCTTCATAATAATCACGTCTGTGCCGTTTCTAGAGAAATGCAACACTTTATTTGAAGTCACTCGTGATTATTTTTCATGCAATTAGCAGGGTTCCAGAATAGTTTCCTTTAAGCAGATCTTTATTATGATTGCATTGCAACCATCTTTTTTATTTTTTATTTATGCAACATAGCGCGGATCTGGTGATCTTCATTCAGATTTCACTGTCCATGACATATTTCAGTTTGCATGAAGTCACGTTACAGTGGGAACATGCATTTCAACATTTCTATATATGGCAAGATCCAAGCGGTTTAAAGCAGCATGCACAGGCAATGTCCTAAACAATATAAGACCCCAGAGTACTGGCACGCAACCAACTATGCATTAAAAAACAAAAACAAACAATATGTCAGAGCCCTCGGTGACGTCACTGTCCCACAGACAGCACAGAAATCACACACTGACATTAAATTACACCACATTCTCTCAGGGACAGAGAATAAGTCTGAACTTTGTATTGCGCTCTAATTATATGTTTATAGGCTCTGTACAACCTGGAGTTTTAGAAGAAACTAAAACATATTATTTTTAATTATTTATTAATTTATTTTTTTACAGTATAAACAGTAGGGGAAAAGTCCAAACAGGCAAATTCTGAATAATGTAACCATTAAACACAGGTTAAGAGGCATAATTTTGAATATTTCAATATTCGCATCACTGTGACAAAATTAATCATTATTAATACTTAAAAAATCATAATGAATACTCTCCATTGTGTCGGTGTATGGATATTTTCTGTCACCTGAAATCATCAACATACAAATTTCAGATAATGCACAACTCTTTATTATGATGATTCTCTTAAACCAGGTGGGGATGGTAATGCCATGGCACTTTAATATTACACTGAATTCTTACCATTTTCAGATAACAACATATTTATGATAATTCAATGTGCTTTACAGAATAGTATTATCATGGCACATGCCTAAAATTAGGGTATGATCATGGTGTCATGTTCAGAAATTGCACATTGTACTTTTTACAGTTTATCAGCCTGATTTTTATTTTTTATTTTATTTTATTATTTCTTGTTTTGTACATGTATTTTCTTTTATTGTAGACTATAGAATGACCAACATCGACACACGACAAACTCTGGGTCACATGGGCTACATAGGAAAGAAAGAAATATAAGTTTATACATTTTTTATTGTTTAATGTGTTGAAAGTCAGCAGTACAACTTATTTATTTAGTTTTATTTATTTATTTATTCTTTGCATGGAAATCATATATTTGAGTATGAGTGATGGAATGGCTTGGAATCATTTTTTTTATTTATTTGTACTATTCCTTTAAAGACAGCAGCCCCAGAGCTGACAGAATGAAACACGTTGATCACGTTCTTAGAATTTGAGATGTTTTTATTTATTGTTATCATTATTATTATAAACAAATGTAACAGAATGATCAGTGTTGGGGAGTAACTAGATACATGTAACAGAATTACGTCATTTAATAAAAAAATAAATGTAACTGAACTGAGAGAGAAAAAAAAAGTGTAATTAGCCTTAATTACAGCTACTTATGAAAATGTTCATGATTACAAAGAAGTGTTACATCTGAATATATTCACACACATACAGTTTTTATGATTTCTTTCCTAACTTGTATTGACTGCTCTAAAATATGAGACACCAATGTTCAGGACACAGAATAGGACACGTGTTTCTTTGATAACTGTTTAATTATCTATTTGGGTTTGTGTATATACTTTATTTTTTTCCAAGACATTGTTAGATGCCAGTGTTTCCTGTCATATGCAAAGATTTGATTTCAAAACAGTATCATAGCTAAATTATATCTTGTTATGATTTTAATTCTGTCCAAGTAAAAAGAGGTGCTAAAGTCTGATTTTGTGGTGGCTGTACTTTTAAATTAAACGATTATAATCTTAATTCAAGTGATGAAGGATTTTGAGAGTCTGACAGTGTTAACCCTGCCTGCTTTAAATGTGTGAAAATGTTAAACAATTTAGAAAATGTATAATTTAATTGAAATATGTACACTACTTAATACATTTTAAATAGTGTAACTTGTAATCTAATATATTTCTAAAGTAGCCTTCCTTGCTAACTGAGACTTGTTATAGCACTTCTACATCATTTCTCTTTTGTTGTTTTTGATTGCTTCCACTGTCCTCATCTGTAAGTCGCTTTGGATAAAAACGTCTGCTAAATGAATACATTTAATGTAAATTAATAATGATGATGAATAGTAATATCTTCAATACTTGTGAACATATTGTGATTCGTTGAGCTTCATTTTCCCTTTGCAAAATATAATTTCTTGTTTCTTTCATGGTAATTCTGGGATGGAGTATGAGCAGAATGTGTTGTTGCCAGGTTTTCACTATGATGAAGATGATGAGCCAGATTAGTGCACGTGTTTTTAAATGTTTATCCTATGTCTTAGACGTACTGATGTAAAACCCTTACCATTTGAACTCTTTCTGTTTAGAGTATTGTGCGAGTATGAGATCAGTGTATAAAACCCAATGGTGACATGAGTGTATTGAATACAGTGGTCTGTCATTCTTTTTTCTTTTATGTTTCGTTACCTTATAGGGCTGTATTTTTTAAATGGAGGAATCAGATTTGTTGTACTGCTCAAGAACATGCAAAACAGACCTAAAACTAACATTGTGGTATGATATATTTTTTTTATTTGCCTGTATATTGTCAATTTCGAAGGTCTTAGTACAGGGCTAATTAATGCAGTCTGCTCTAAAGGCGAGTAACGGATGTTGTGAGCGCTGGTTTATTCTGGTGTGTGCTATTTTAAGGAGCTTTCACTCAGTGAACTTTCCTCTTAAACGTTAACTAAGGATTGTTTGAGGCATGTTTGCGGAGGTCTTGCAGCGTGACCGCAGGGCATCGGCATCCGTGGCATGCCATCTTTGGTTTGTCCCCAAGACTGCTGAGAGCCTTACGTGATTTCTGCTCGGAATTCTAGCTATGCTTTTTTTTTTTTTTCTGTAAACTTTCCAAATTAGGCTGCGTTTTCCGATGTAAAACCAGGATTCTCGAGTCCCCTGTGGCCTCACATCTACATGAAATACATTTTTCTGGCATGAAGAGTTGACAGGCCTGTTTTCCATGTCTTGTTTAATTTTGCTCTTTGTTTCTTTATGTTCATAAATCAGACACATCTGAGCATCCTTCACTGAGATCTGATCCTCATGCTAAATGCTGGGACTATTCAGTCTTTGATCACTTTAATACACACAACAGCTCTTTCTGGTCTCCGATGGCTCTACAGTGGGTAAACATGAGCTATAATTATAATTTCAATCTTATACTGTGGAGCTGTTGAAAGTTTGTATCTGATAGGCTGGTGAATGCTCTGTGTGCTATCATTTTCAGGAAAATGCGTGGCGAAAGTGTCATTGATCGCATTACTGCTTTGTATCACTTGGCCAAATGATTTCAGTTATTTTAAAGGTCCTTACAGCTAATAAAAGCAAAATAACCAAAACCCACAACGACACTGACCAAGCAAATAGATATAGTAAACATCAAGATTAAAACAACTAATTATTTCCATATTTTTGCCACAAAATTAAGTTTTATTATGTATAGCAAGCTCATATTCTCAAACACACACACATACTGTACATACAGACACACTGTGAGGTAAAGTTAGTTTTATGTTTGATATTCACTGCATAATTTCCTAGGATGCTTTAGGGACCGTCTGCAAATTTACCTCACAGTCCAATAATTAATTTAGTTAATATTTAGAGGGAATGTAGTCAATACCTAGAAGGCAAACTGCCTGAACAGTGTCTCATCTTAGACAATACTTTCCCTAAGTATGTACAGTGCACAAATATGTTATTTTTCACAGAAGTAAGGTTTTTCATGTTCCAAAGATTGTAGTACAATCCTAGTGTCCAGACTTACTTACTACAGGTCAGAGTTTCCCAATACCTCCCTTCAAATATGTACAGTACACAGTTATTTTCATTAAAAAAGTAACTGTTAGTCTCCAAGAGTGTTTTTTTTCTTTTCTTTTCTATTTTCCAAAGTTTTAGTATGTTGCTAGATATATGACTGACTAACTACAGCTGAGATGTTGTCCTTACATCCCTTACTGTAAGTACAGTGCACACATATGTTATTCTACAACCTTTAGAATATGTATATAAAAATCTTTGGGGGATTTACAGTAATTTTATTGTTTAATAATTGTGTACTGTACATCTATGAAGGGAGATATTGGAAGAATCTCATGCACTACAACCTTTGGAACTTGAAAAAAAAAGATTTGTAAATTGCTGTAATTTTTTTCTAAACATATTTGTGTACTGTTCTTACAATAAGCAAGATATTGGTAAAATCTCACCTTTAGTCAGTTAGTCTTGTATCTTGTACTACAACCTTGAACATGAAAAAAACCCTTTGGGGACTTAGAGTAATTCTTTATGAAAATAATTGTGTACTGTACATATAGAAAGAGAGGTATTAGCAAAATCTCTCCTGTAGTAAATCAAGAGTTTGACAGTGTGTTATTTTTAATATTAAAAGTCATTTGAATTCAAATGCATTAGACATCCAGGGAATATCAAAAAGTGAATGTCCAGCAAGCTTTACTGCACTCACACACACACACACACACACACACACACACACACACACACACACACACACACACACACACACACACACACACACACACACACACACACACACACACACACACACAAACAGACACACACACTCACACTCACACACACACACAGACACACACACTCACACTCACACACACACACACGCAGACACACACGCACACACACACTCACACACACACTCACACACACACTCACACACACACACACACACACAGACACACACACTCACACACAAACACACACACACACACACACACACACACACACACACACTCACACACACACACACACACACACACACACTCACACACACACACTCACACTCACACACACACACACACACAGTCACACACACACACACACACACACACACACACACACAGACACACACACACACTCACACACACACACTCACACACACACACACACACACACACACACACACAGACACACACACTCACACTCACACACACACACACACACACTCACACACACACTCACACACACACACACACACACACACACACACACACACACACACACACACACTCACACACACTCACACACACACACACACACACACACACACACACACACACACACAGACACACACACTCACACTCACACACACACACACACACACACACACACTCACACACACTCACACACACACACACACACACACAGACACACACACTCACACTCACACACACACTCACACACACACACACACACACACTCACACACACACTCACACACACACACACACACACACACACACACACACACACACACTCACACACACACACACACACACACACACACACACACACACACACACACTCACACACACACTCACACACACACACACACACACACACACACACACTCACACAATCAGGTAATTCACACACACTTAACCTCTCTCTCTCTCTCTCTCTCTTTCTAATAACCTCAGTAATAACTGCATTTATCTGCTATCAACAGCTCAAGCCTATACTAGCTCTAAAATGACATTTTGGAATTAGCAATGGAGACTTGCTATTAGATGCGTAAGAAATTACACAAAACCTGACAAATGTCTAAAATACATAATCTGTACAATATCTTTGAGTGTGGTAGCTGTAGTATAAACCTCATCACCTCAGGTGGGCATTATTTTCTAATAATTCAACGGCCTGTCGTTAGTTATTGCTTATTCCACTCTCTGCCTGAATGCTAAATTAATTCACTGAGCTGGGTAGTAACTGATTTTATTTAGAGTTTATTACATTTAACATGTTTTACACTTGTATACACATTTTCAATGCTCCTAATCAGATTAGTATTTATATATATATATATATATATATATAAATTCTTTTTTTATGTATTGCATGATACCAATATGGTACGGGGAAAGTCGTGGCCTAATGGTTAGAGAGTTGCAACAAGACCATGTATGAAACACACGATTACTCAAGTTACTGGTGATGTATAGCTGTGAAACACTGTGTTGTCATCGCATCAGTACCAATATGGTACTTTTCATGGTAAGTTTAAAACAAGTTTGATAAAAAAGTAATCTATACATTGACTTAAAATGAGTAAACTAGATTACATTACTAACGGCAGTCTTCATCACGTAATCTGTAATCAGTAACGGACTATAATTTGTAAGTAATCTTCAGTACAGGAGACTTCAGCTGAAAGGATGGGACACTCTTCTGTCATCATTCACTTCCCTCGTTTTCCACGAGTTGTGTGAAACAGCTTGTTCACTCATATCATCTTATTTGAGGTGGTATGCTCTGCATCCCAGCCCCCTGCAGCCTCCGAGCCCTGACAAATGACCCTGCTGAAGGAACCCAGCAACAGAAGTTTATTTGCTCTGCTGTGTTTTTTTAAGTTGAAAGTAACTGAATTCCTGCAGGCCTCTGGTGTAGTTGCAGACCCAATTTGGTAATGAGAAGTGCGTCTTTATTCAAGTGCATTTGCGGATTGCCCACCCTTGTTGTGCCCCGAGGAATTCTGTCATTTTAAAGCTGGAACGTTATTCAGCCGCTCACAGAGCCACCGTCATCACCCAATTGACTAATTTGAGAATGAAAGAATGAGAGCGAGATGGGTGGGTTTTTTCCCCCTGTGAAGCTATTTTGGGTCATGACTGGCCAGAGCGGTTCCCACACTTACACACCACTCAGACCCCTTCAGCGCTCTCCCAGTGTCCTGCACTCATTGTGAAATACAACTGTACTGTGTCCAACTCTTTATATAATGTAATATTTAAATCCAATTTTATCCGTATACATACAGTAAACTCACATAAAAGTGAAATATAAACTTTATAGTAAATCTCAGCTGCTTGATAGCTTGATTACTGTATTATCACGCAGCTTTAATCTGCTAAATGTGACTGTAAGGCATTACGGTATTAAGAATATTACAAACAATATAATAACCCTAAAAAAAATAAGTATAATAAGGAACAATGTGCTGTAAATATGAAGGCATTTTCCATTTGTTTGTGTTTCAGCTGTATTTCAAATTCTGCAGTGTTGTGTAAACTTAAATGGATAGTTAACTTCAGTACAACAGTAAAGAAGATTTTGAGCTGAAACCCTGGTCCTTGGTGTGTCACTAAATCCAAGTCAGTGGCTACCGACACTTGAGAGTCAACAGAAGTGTTCCTGTAGCTCAATTGGTAGAGCGTTGCGTTATCAAGTGTAAGGTTTGGGGTTCGAATCCCCGGGAACACATGAGAGGTAAAAATTGATAGCCTCAATGCACTGTAAGTCGCTTTGGATAAAAGCGTCTGCTAAATGCATACATTTTATTTAATTTAACAAAAGCAGAGACGGGCAACAAAAAATTAATATCTGTGGCTCCTGACCATATTGAGGTCTTATGAAGCGAAACGATCAGTCTGTGCAAGAGACTACACATCATTTACAACATTACTCTGTCCCTGTAAAGCCCGAAGTTCAGTAGCACACACCAGTCTTTTGTTGATCTTTAAGCTGTTGTTTGAGTAAACCGTTACTAATAAATACTTTATTAGTAAACTGTGATTTTGGTCATACCTGTTTCTGTCTCCCTCTCAATCAAACATACATGTTCTTAACCTTCAGCCTTTCTGAAAGCCCACACTGTTCTGTCCTACATGTCAATGAAAACATTTCTCACACCCCATGCACAGCCAGTGACATGCAAAGATAAGAAAGTTACTCATCTGGTGCTTGCAAAATGGACTATTTCTTAGTATTTCTCTCGTCGTGGTTTTCTTCTTTTTTGTCATGTGTGTTCTTTGGTTTATTTCATTTCATCAGTGTTAATATCCTCTTATTTCCGCTCTTTTCTATTTGATTGAATTTCTTCACCTCACTCAACAGAATAAATGACATAACTATAGTAAATCAAATGCTTGAGCAGTGTTCCTGATGGTGAATTTTGTGGAGAGTGGAATAGTAAACTGTTTTCAGATTTTTGGAGTAATGTCTTTTCCATTGTAATGTACAGCAAATGCCACTGAATCCAGCATCAGAGCTGTATGGTTTGTTGTGGACCCCAGAATCCCATTATCTGTGGCCCTGCTGCAGTGAGGGTCAGTGGACACATGATGGCGTCACCTCCTGTTAAATGAGCTTTACTGGACCGACCAGAAGGATTTTTATCATCACTCTTTCTGCCAGTGTTTATTTCAGTAAGACACATGTGATCTCTAATGTAAGAAAACAGAAACACCAATGTTTCCCTATTGAGGTTTTTGATGAGTATGTACATATTTTCTATTCAATTCAATCCAGCTATGAATTCTGAATGTATACTCTGAAGTCTGCTGTACATTCATATACTCTGGACATGATTTGTGTGCATGCTGAGAGCAGCATTTACCATAACAGCGGAAAACCCTGTTAATCCTATCAGAGAAAACCATGCAATAATCTGTATTAAAAATGACAAATCCATCTTCATGCAAAGTACATGATACAATCACTATATAAACTACTGATGAGAAGTTTGATTTGGAACGTTTTTGAAAGAAGGCTCTTATCGCAAAAACTGTATATTTGATCAAAAATACAGTAAAAACAGTAATATTGTAAAATAGTATTGCAATTTAAAAAACTGTTTTATATATGAATATATTATGAAATGTAATTTATTTCTTTGATGCTCCGCTGTATTTTCAGCATCATTCCTCCAGTCTTCAGTGTCACATGATCTTCAGAAATCAGAATAATATGATTTGCTGCTCGAGAAACATTTCTGATTATTATCAATGTTGAACACAGTTTAACATTTTTGTGGAAACTGTGATACTTTTTATTTTTCAGGATTCACAGATGAACAGACAGTTCAAAAGAACAGCATTTATTACAAATCTTTTAGAAAACTGTACATTATACATGCACTCATTTCTAAAATAAAATAAATAAATAAACAGCTGCAGTTGCGACAACTATACAGTAGCAACATTTTATGCTTTACAGATTGATCTTTTTAAA
Organism: Carassius carassius; assembly: GCF_963082965.1. Taxonomy (NCBI): domain Eukaryota; kingdom Metazoa; phylum Chordata; class Actinopteri; order Cypriniformes; family Cyprinidae; genus Carassius; species Carassius carassius. Next base: position 28,975,603 of record NC_081785.1, read on the forward strand.
TTTAGGGCAAATAAAAATCTTTGTATTTCATTAACTGATGCAAGGTAGTTTTTATTGTATAGGAAAACCACCATGAAAACACGGGGAGCAAATAAAAAGACAAGTTCATCACAAGTAGCATGTCCACAAGCTGACTATACTAATAATCACATGACCTCATCACACTTGTCCAGTTATCAACTTAGAAATTGTTATAGACATACTGAATGCTGGAGAAGTGTTAGTTTGTTAACGTGACTGTTGGCTCGGTTAGCAGGGAATGAAGCAAACTCTACACGTCTCTCAGGAAAGGTCAAAGTGTCGCTTCTGTGCGTCTGCCAAACTTATCTTAATTCTCTCGGCTGGGAGTGTTAAAGGGCTTCTCGACGCATTGATTCTCCTTCTGGAACAAAGCAGTCGTCCCCTCTGAAGAAGACAAGGACTTTTTCTTCATCTCAATGTCACCCCTCGTGCTCAATCACCGGCGCTCTGTTCCCGCTAATCCCACAGCAGAAATCCCAGGATTTGCAGATCTATCACTCCTAATTGACACTAAATGATCTGTCAGTGTATTGATGAATCTTTGAAGCCAGGTTGTCACTATATATTTTATCCTGAACGACTTTTTCCAGACAGTTTTACCATGTTTATCTGTGCTGGACGGGTCTTAATGGAGAGTCATAAACGGCGGCCGCGTGTCAAGGGCTGAAAACATTACTTTATTACCCTTTAATGCTCTTAAGTTTACATAAACTCAATTTGACACAGAAATGCATTATCCAAGCTTTTGGGAAACTGAATGCACAGTAACTTCAGGATATCAGTGCACTGTAAAAGTATATTTGAATTGTTTATTATCTTAGGGTTAGCATTAAACACTGAATGCTTGAATGCTTTGATTACGTTACAGACTTGAGATGTGCATTACTGTCAGGACCCTTTAGGTGGCGCTCAACACCAGCAGAAAACCAGCCTGTATCTCACATTAACCCTGTAAAGCCTGGCTTATGAAATAATAGTCAGAAAAAAATCTATTTTTTTTAAATGGAAAATTTTTTTGAACCTTCAGACTAAAGAAAATCTAAAACAAATAGTCAGCAACAGTAACAGACAGTGAGATGAGATGTAAATGATCCACACATATAATGCAGTGATTGAGAGCTGAAGAAATCAAGGCTCCTCAGAAGATGTGAGATGTTCTGGAAGCTTGTGAAGATCATTCCTCCGCTGAGGAACAGTGAAAGTAAAGCTTCTGGAAACAAACACTCCTCAAAAGATCCTGAGGATCAGATTTGAGACTTTAAAACATGATTGATGGAGAATCAAGTAAAGCTGAGCTGCTTCAGTCCAGTAAGAGTTCATCTGGAGATATTACTGACCTTATTCTGACCTTTACTTGATCAAAATCAGACAAGAGCTGAAGCTGGACGCTTGTACAATTACACTAGAAGAGCTTTGACTGGATAAAACACTCAATCAGAGACAGAAGACACGAGGACAGTGTGTGTGAAACAGGTTTAACAGAAGAGTTTGATCATGTTGATCATTTAGAGCCTTAGAAATGTGTATATCATATGATACACTCTAAATTATTATTCATCACATTAAAGTTTAAACATGATTATTTTAAAATCAAATGTTGTTAATTGATGCTCAAATTTCAGCCGGTTAAATGACGCAGTGTGTTCTCATCGCACTGAGCAGACGAGCTGTGATGGTGAAGCCGGTGGTTGATTTGTGATGTCCTCCACAGATCTGGACGCCGACCGGCCGCTGAAGAGCTGGACGAGTGAGTTTACACCTTCACTGTTTCACTTTGACACGCAGTGATTAGGAGCTGAAATCTCAAGAAACGGGAATGTTTGTTTATGCTCCTGAAATGACCCTCATGCTGAATTTGTCCTTGGATAATGTGAGAACAATCACTCTGATTAACAGACGTGTATAACCTTCAGTTAGGGACTAGATCACTAGCACTGGACAGTATACAGTCATCATATATTCATGGTGATTTACTGAACATTATGACTATCACCATGATTTTAATTTATTCATTAATTTTCCCAAAGATTGACTCATTACACTAGCTGCACCTTGTCTTGTGACTGGCATGTATAAAAAATTTTCTAACACTTTGCATGTAATGTTAAAGCATTTGTCATGAAATATCAATAAGAAATACAGTATATTTACTAATATTTGTTAATTCTAGTTAATAGTGTTCTTCATTAAATGTTATGGAAGCTTGTTTTTGCCATGGAATAAAAAAAAAAAATAATAATAATAAATGCAACTTTTTATCTAATTTCTTTTTTCTCAAAATTATTATAAATTTTTTGGTTTACATGTCGCAATGGGTATTTTCTTTTTTTTTTTTGACCTGCCACGGACTAAAAAATAAAAAGGTAATTGTGACTTTCAGAATTGTGAGATAAAAAGTTGCAAGTACCTTATTTTATTTTTCATCCCATGGCAGAAACAAGCTTCCCTAGTTTATTAATGTTAGCTCACAGTGCAATAACTAATGTTAACATATGCTTTTGATTTTGAAATTTTTACTAGTGTAGTGAACTAATGTTAACAAAAGCAACCTTACTGTAAAGTCTTACCAAACTGATTAATGTAAAGTATTTAATTTCTGCACCACTACCAGAACCAAATGCTGTTTTACTCGATTTTGTCCCTGATCTCTTGTGTTTAACATGATGTCTATCCCTGTCTCCGAAGCCGGTGACTGAGGCCACAAACCCCCGAGTGCTCTGGCAATGAAAGAAGTGAGTAGATAATTCCCACGAGCTCTGTTTCACGACAAACTTGTTTTCTTCACTCTGTTTAACCAGACAGCAGCTCCGCAGCTTAGGACATTCAGACAGCATTCAAGCTAATGGCTGCTCATTTATTATTATATTCCTGTTTAACTGTCAGCAAAAGTCCAGCAGAAGATGCTTTTTACTTTTGACAGCTTCTCAGGGCTTTTGTGAAAACTACAGATCTTCCTTCCGCATTTTTGTATTCCCATTCACGAATAGTCTCATCAAGCCCAGTGCATCATGGGTGTTGAAGTTCTTCTGCCTTTTTTTTCACTACAGCCCTTCTCTGTTTTCTCTAATGGTGTGACACTGATTTAAAAAAAAAAACGTCTCAGGTTACAAATGTAACCATGGTTCCCTGAGAGGGAACGAGACACTGCGTCCTCTGAGGGGACACTATGGGGAACACCTCGTCGTGACCCGTGTCTGAAGCATACTTTGAAAAACGCCAACGTGTTGGCCGGCGACAGCCTCTGACGTCACTACCAGCGCGACTATAAATACGCGCCCGTAGGACCCGTCACTTATCTTCTTCGTGAAGCTTGCGTCCGAAGCATGGCAGGGAGCTAGAGGACGCAGTGTCTCGTTCCCTCTCAGGAAACCATGGTTACTTTCGTAACCTGAGACGTTCCCTGTCAAGGGAACTTCGAACTGCGTCCTCTGAGGGGACACTATGGGGAACAGTATACCCACGCCGCCATGCTGAGGGGAGTGCAGACCAGAATCATGGCAAACACTAAGTACCAACTCTACTGCTTCACCGGGAGTCGCCCCTGGGACGGTTTGACGGCTGTCTATGACATTATCCCTTACGGCCAAAGGCCTAAGCTACATACCCAACTTACGTGTAGGGCCCTGATTCCAAGGCTTGGAATCACAAAAGATTCCTTTAAAGGGATACGGCTAAGAGCCTGGCACTTTCCTTCTACCAAGTCTTTGCCTGTCACACAGGGGCTACTGCTAGCTTTCGCAAAAACTTGCCGAAAGAGCTGTCCCAACAGTACTCTAGTAGCGGCGTCCTGTTCTAGATAGGTATCAGAGGATACCTAGGTGGAGTGGTGCCCAAGATGAACGGGGCTTTAACCGACTCAAGAAAGGGCACGAAGCAGCCGCGCGAAGCCCTTACCATATAGGATTTTAGAAAGAACGCAGAGTACTAGCGTGCGAACTTACCACAGTGTGGATTTCAGAAAGTGTGCAAAGACTTCACGTGCACACTTACCATAACATGGATTTACAAATACTGTTCTAAGGAGGGGCTCTCGTGGAACTCTGATAGAGCAGCTCGTAGATGGAATGGCCCGGGAGCAGAGCAATTGGAGGACGGAACGTACAGATGAAGCCTCGGCCACGCCTGTACCATGGCGTCCAGCCCCAAATGGAGCTTGATGAGTCAGAGGAAGCCAGAGGGGATAGTGTGATGCTCTCTCGAGCCGCAAAACCGATCCACCCAAGTCTGGCCAACCTCTCTAACTCTGCCCCAACACCTTGGTGTAAAGGCGCCATTCCCCGAGCCTCAGCCCCTGCCTCACAGAGCGTCTCAAAACAGTATGTTGTACTGGAGCGCTCTGAAAGAACCGAGAATCAGTCTCCCAAGAGAGGAAGACTCCGAGCTCCGAGCAGCATGCTCAAAGGTGACCCTTTCAGAAAAGGGGAGCGCTGCTGAACTACCGCGAGAATTGCCCACACAGCCCCCCCATGTTGAGGGGGCTTGAGGTGTACAATAAGTACACACCGGTTGGATGAAGCCCAAGGAACACCGGAGCTAATCATCTCAAGAAAGGGAATGAAGCGGAGCGTGTAACCCTTACCGTACAGGATTTTAGAAAGTGCGCAGAATCTTGCGTGCACACTTACCACTTTACGTGGATTTCAGAAAGTGCGCAGAGTCTTGCATGCACACTTACAACTTACGTGGATTTCAGACAGTGTGCAAAGCGTTAACGTGCACACTTACCACCATGTGGTTTTGAGAAAGTACACAGGCTTAGCGTGTGTACTGAAGGTTACCTGACAACCACACTATGTGGGAGCTCACATTCAGAGAGACCTGTGAAGCCTGCTACCTGATAACCACAATATGTGGGAGTTCACCTACAGAGAGGCCTAGGGAGGCCTACTACCTGTTACCAGATAACCACCTCAAGTGGAAACTGAAAGTAATATGGAACTCGACTCCAGGGAGGCCTGGTGAGGCCTACTACCTGACAACCACAAACCGTGGGAGCTCGCTTTTTAGTGGAAACACATAGTATGTGGGAGCTAAATCTCCAGGGAGGCCTGGTGAGGCCTACTACTTGGCAACCACAATATGTGGGAGCTCGCCTTCAGAGAGACCTGGTGAAGCCTACTATCTGAAAACCACAATATTCTATTTAGTGGAAACGCACAGTATGTGGGAGCTAAATCTCCAGGGAGGCCTACTACCTGGCAACCACAGTATTTGGGAGCTCGCCTTCAGAGAGACCTGGTGAAGCCTACTATCTGAAAACCACAATATGCTATTTAGTGGAAACGCACAGTATGCGGGAGCTAAATTTCCAGGGAGGCCTACTACCTGGCAACCACAGTATGTGGGAGCTCACCATCAGAGAGGCCTGATGAAGCCTATTACCTGATAACCACAATATGTGGGAGTCCACCCAGCCCCTCATGTTGAGGGAAGCGATGCTTGAGGTGTATAACAAATACACACTGGTTGAATGAAGCCCATGGAACCCAGGGCTAACCATCTTAAGAAAGGGAACGAAGCGGAGCGTGTAACCCCTACCGTACAGGATTTTAGAAAGTGCGCAAAGTCTTGCGTGCACACTTACCACTTACATGGATTTCAGACAGTGTGCAAAGTGTTCACGTGCACACTGACCACCATGTGGTTTTGAGAAAGTACACAGGCTTAGCGTGTGTACAGAAAGGTTCCTAAGCATCGCAGAGGCGCTGGATGGCACGGGAGAGGTGAGCTCCAACCCTCAAGCGAGGGGAGCATCACCTGAGGCAGTACATACAGAGGACTCCGTAACCACCACCTCCCCGGATGCGCCAAGCGGCCAGGCGGCCCCTCAGGGTGACCTGGCCGGACATCTATGGAATGCCCTGCAGTGCTGTGCCAATTCTGATGATCAGCCAGGCTCCTCGGGAGTGGGTGTGGGATGGACAACCGCAGAGCGCTTGCCTCCCACGCGCGGGTCTCACTCCGCGGTGGGTGTCGCGCCCCAGGGGGGCGGAACCCATGCAGTGCAGCCGCCTACCGAAAGCCTGTGATCTTGGCCACCTAGCTATTTCCAGAGCACTGTAAAGGAAACTCACAGAGTTTGTTAGTAGACATATAACCACCAGCAACATAACATCCATAAACAGGTAAAGCAAGGGTTACGTACTCACCCACCCTCCTGTACTGGAGTCCCGCTTGCAGAATTAGGCAGGGGAGGATAAAAACAGAAGTTAAAACAGAGGTTAAAAATATCTGGAGCTACTAGGTCTTTCTATCGCTCTGATCCGGGCGAGGACGCTGCCTCGTCTGAATCACGTCCCTCAGACCCTGCTTACCTCTCCATGACCCGCGGTTCCTCTTGCCCCTGCCCTTAGGCGGGGGAGGAGCGCGAGCCGCGACACTAGCCTTCTGCGCCCGTCTACGACCCTCAGATCGAGATGGGCCAGGACCCCTTTGTTGTTCGGGCTCGGACCTGGACCTTCGTGGAATGAAGGATTTAAAAGCAGCTGAGCGCGCCCTTGCCTCCCTGAACTTTTCGACCACCATCTCGACGGAGGTACCGAAAAGCTCAGAAGGTGAGACCGGAGCATTGAGAAGAAACCCCCAGCATTTCTTCCCTCCCGATGTCTGCCAGGTTCACCCACAGATGTCTCTCCGTTACCACCATGGCCGCCATAGACCTGCCCATGGCGGAGGTGGCCTGCTTGGTAGCCTGGAGAGAGAGGTCTGTGTTGTGCGGCGCAGCTCGGCTACCTGGTCAGGTGAAAGGCCCTCGCCTGTATCCAGGTCCTTCAGCAGGTCAGCCTGGTAAGCCTGAAGCACTGCCATCGTGTGCAACGAAGCCACCGCCTGACCTGCTGCCGCGTATGATTTGCCATTTAAGCGGGATGCATCCTGGAGGGGCTTAGATGGCAAAGAGAGAGATTTAAAAGGGAGATTTAAGAGAGGACGTTTCCCCCACAGAGAGATAGCTAGCCAGCATCTCTCTACAGGGGGCATCCTCTCATAGCCGTTTTCGTTCATGCCTTCGATATCAACATAACTCGTATGCTGAAACTGATGGATGTGAGAGGAAAACGGCCTCTTCCATTCCTTTTCGATTTCTGCATGTAAGTCAGGCAAGAATGGAAGGCTCACCTGGGCTGGAGGGCTATCGTCAGACAAATAACGCTCATCAAGGCGACCTCGTGACGTTACGTTTACTTTTTATATGGCAAAACTAATTTTGCAGCTAACAGCTCCCCATACGCAGGGCAGGAGGATTGAGAAGGGTCAGCCTCAGCTTCTTCGCCACTCTCAGACATCTCCTGCTCTTCCTGGGTAAAACCCAGCAGAGCACTAACTTCCGTGCAAGAAAGGGTTAATGACAACGCATCTTCCTCCCGAAGTTCACTCTCGTTTGCCGCCGGAGAGTGTGAAAGGAAAAAAGTCCCTCTCTACACTCCTCATCGAGATCCACCTGTGATCCCCACGAGCTCATCCTCCTCCGTGCCTCGGCAACGGTGGGTCCTGAGCCGCGGGATCCAGATGGCTGTCCCTCTTTCCTCGAAAAGAGAGACAAACGAGAGAGGAGCTTTTTCACAGAAAAACGCTCGCAGTGCACGCAGATTACCCCCTCGAGGACATCGCGCGCGTGCTCTCCGCCCAAACAAGAGACGCAAAGAGTGTGTGTCTCGTATAACACTGACATGGATGCACACACTCTTTAAATGCCTGCTAGTGGATGCCATGACAACAATAATAGATCGCTCTTACCGTTTTGGTCGTTTCTCAGATGCACGCTTCAAACAAAACAGTCAATGAATACGAATTAGATAAGTTACGGGTCCTACGGGAGCATATTTATAGTCGCGCTGGTGGTGACGTCAGAGGCTGTCGTCGGCCAACACGTTGGCGTTTTTCAAAGTATCCTTCAGAGACGGGACACGACGAGGTGTTCCCCATAGTGTCTCCTCAGAGGACACAGTTCGAAGTTCCCTTGACAGGGAATCTCATTTCTACTGCATAGACAGAAAAGTTTTAGTAAACTTTGTGAATTATCCTTTTAAATCTTCACAAAAGTGAATTACTGCTCAAAAACCTTATAAAAGCTGTAATACATCAAATATAGCAATGATAATGAAATAACAGTCTATATCAAACTAATTGCATCTTTTTAACTAGTTGGTGCCAATTTTGCTGTCACTTTACTTGGCAGGATGTTGCGATGCAGTTGCTAGGGTCTTCTGGCTGGTTGCTAGGTGGCAAACATGCCTGTCTTCAAATCTCAGTTCTTTTGGTCTCTTCTTGAATGCAAGTTGAAGAACTTTTTCATCAGGAGTGACAACCAGATATGTTATTACTATAATGTCAGTAATATGTTCATATTATTATGTTTTTTTTTTCTTATGTGGTCAAATGCTCTGTTTAACCAAGCATTTATAAAACAGGAGCAAACATATCGATCTCTGAACTTGACATCATAAGCTCATGCACTCAATATGAACCTCCTTTACTCTTTCATGTAAAAGTTGCTTCAACTCATGAATAAATAAGACAATAGCATCATCTCGTAAAGCCGTGACACATGACTTTTTGATAGAATCAGCATCAAAAAGCAGTGTCTGGTGCACGTCATTGTTGATTCCCTCTCGACCTGGTGTCACAGGTCACATCTCGACCTCATTTAAAAACCGTTGTTTTCTCTCGCCGCTTAATCATGGTGAGCTTTACCTCGCCGCGCTTCACATTGAACTCTGGCCCATTTGTGTCGATGGTGCATTATTCTAAAAAGTTGAGATCCAGTAGAGCGATAGCGAAGGCTGGACGTAGAGGCTTTCTGATGTCATTGCACTAAGACCATTAAATTTGACTGGGGGTCCGCGGGGGCCCGAATCTGCTGAACGCACTGCTTTAGAAATGAGGAGACGGTGTCACCTCGGGCTCATGAATATGAAGCAGCGCTCGTGCGCGCCAGCATTTATTTGTATATCAGGAACACAGATGAATCTTGTCAGCGACTAAACGAGGCTGGCATTTTTAATTAGCTTTAATTAAAAATGAGAGAAAAGGAAGAAGTTATCAATGTAGGATAACGGGGCTTGTTACGAGGGTCAGGGAGATGGAACTGAACGTGGCTTTTGTGACAGGATTCAGAGAGGATGAGAGAGAATTACAAATTATATCAAAATGACCACGTTCATCTCCTTGAGGAGGAGCATTTCAGGGCATCTGGGCTGCTTCATGAGATACTAAAGGATCAACTATTTATTAAAAATTGTTCAGTGTAAATGAAAAAATATTGTTTTACACATTTATATATTTTGTTTGTATTGAAAGATGTGTCTTCTGCTCACAAAGGCTGAATTTATTTGATCAAAAACACAGTAAAACAGTGAAATATTATTACAATTTAAAACAGCTGTTTTCTGTGTGAATCTGTGTTAAACTGTAATGTATTTCTGTGATGCACAGCTGTATTTTCAGCATTATTCCTCCAGTCTTCAGTGTCACATGATCTTCAGAAATCAGAATAATATGATGATTTACTGCTCAAGAAACATTGCTGATTATTATCAATGTTGAAAACGGTTTTCATTGTTCTTGAAAATAATACTTTTGTGGAAACCGTGATGCATTTTATTTTTGTAGAAATCATTGACTTTACTGTCACTTTTGATCAATTTAATGCATCCTTGTTGAATAAAACTATTAATTTATATATAAAAAGGCTTACTTTTATAGTGACTATTTGTGCCAAATATTGTCTCCAAATATGAATGCATTTAGACATACATGAATCAAACTTTCATGCATTTCTTGTGCAGTGATTTTTAGGCTGCTTCACACTGTACTGTCAATCAGTCAATCACCAGTTTGTCACTGCTTAGCACATTCTCCAGCTCCATAAACAGATTGAACGGTCAGTCAGTGCAGTGTGAGCTAGCCTTAAGAGTTATGTACACTGAAAACCCTAATAAGTTGACTGAACTAAATTGATTGAGTAAACTCGTTGCCTCAATTTAATTGAGTAATGGAGTCTCCCAAAACTTACATATTTAAGTTTATTTAACTTGACGCTTTTGTAGACTCTACCTAAATCACTCAGAGGTTTAAATGTTGATACTTGATTCATTTGTGGTGGAAAGTGTTTGGTTTATTTGGGATCTTGGTCCAGTTGCTGCTGGGTTGGTGTATTTTAAAACGCTGTTTTTGTGGTGAAAAAGACAAATTTAAATGAGCTCAGGTGTTATCAGATGTTTTTTGTTGATGAGAAAGTCATCACATAATACGTATTTGAGATCATAAAATAAGTTTTGTTTGATATTTTTAACAGGCACCAAGAGCAAAATACTTATTTTGAAGATGGACAAAATGAATGCATTTGAAATATTTTGAGTAAAAGAATCAAGTACTCACACACACAGACTTCTAGATTTAGCATATGCATCACAACAACGGTGACAAACAAAAGAGCTCCATAGCACAAACTCATCCTTATTTTACAGCCTTTTTTGTTCTGATTGTCACCATTGATGTGATGCATATCCAAAATCTTGATGTCTGTTTGTGACGATGTGATCTGTTTTCAAAAAGTAAGTACATTATTTTATCTACTAGGTTTCTATCCATAAAAGTGAATCCACAGTTGCAGCAATACATTTTATTTTAACTTGTCACCATTACAAGCAAGATGTGCATGTCTGATCTCAACTCCCATTGCCACAATAACAGTGTTTTACAACACACAAGTTACAGCAGCAAGAGACAAGCTAACACCAATAAAGAGCTGATGACACCTGAGCTCATTTAAGTTTGTCTTTCTTCGCCACAAAAACAGTGTTTTAAAATACACTGTTACAGCAGCAAAAGACAAGCTTACACTTGTCTTAATTTTTTGTTAAGTTTACTCAAAAAAGCGCTAGCGATAAGTTGCCTTATTTTTTTAAGTTGACACAACTTTTTTTTTTTACAGTGCAGTATAGGGTTGACTGTATTTTCATAAATATTGTGACATTTTGTCAAAAGGTCAAAGTTTAAATATGCTGTTATTTGTTTTACTTCAGTGTGCAAAAAGTGTGCGGTCAAAAATAAGAACATAATTTTCTGTTAAATTTACATGTTGAGTTAACTAAATATATAAGTACACTTGAAATTAATACCAAGTTAAGTGAACATAATCGTTTCAGTACATTAAATAAGCACCAAGTTTGGTGAACTGAGTGATTTAAGTACAATCTACAAAACCGTCAAGTTAAATAAACTTAAATATGTAAGTTTTGGGAAACTCCATTACTCAATTAAATTGAGGCAACGAGTTTACTCAATCAATTTAGTTCAGTCAACTTATTAGGGTTTTCTACAAAAGCGTCAAGTTAAATAAACTTAAATATGTAAGTTTTGGGAGACTCCATTACTCAATTAAATTGAGGCAACGAGTTTACTCAATCAATTTAGTTCAGCCAATTTATTAGGGTTTCCAGTGTATTGGTTTAACGAGTTAAGCAGTAACGTTAGCTGCCATGTTCTTTCTCTCAAAGGAAAACGATTGGGCCACTTCATCAAATACTATAAGTTGTCGTTTCAATAATCATACCATATCAAAATCACGTACCACAAGGATAACATATTTCACTAGTAGAAATCATGCAAAACAACTTTATATCTACATAACTTTACTCACCTAACATAATACACTAAAAAAAAACGTCCTCTTGAAATGTAGTTCAGCAAACCAAACAGACCAAAAGGACGAATTTTGTAATCCACCAATCAGTGCTTTTGTTCTCTTGTTGCTAGGCAGAATTCCTCCCATGGCCAATCACATTAAAGGAAGAACAGAGTGACGTTGAGTTTTTCCAAAGGATTACTCATGATTTGAGCTCACAACACTTGAAATCTTAAGCTTATGCATTTTGAAGGTAAATTAGTTAAATTAACTCATATTTTTAAGTGGCAGGGCCAAAACGCAAAATTTTAAGTAATGTTTAGTCAACATTACTTGATTTTTTAAGTCAAGACAACATTAGGGTTTACAGTGTATATAATGCAACTCAATTTTTAACATTATCCATACATCATTTTTTCAGTTTCATTTTTGAGTCTCATTTATGATCTTCAGCCTTTTGAAGAACGATTGTTGGTTCATCTCTCAGTCATCGTTGAATTGCATTGCATTGTATTTATTTAGTCATTTATCAGACACTTTTATCCGAAGCGACTTACAAATGAGCACAACAGAAGCAATCAATTGTTGTATTAAAATAACTAAAACAGATCCAAAACTAAAAGCTAAAACATTCTAAATACTACCATACACATTTTAAAAATAAAGACATTAGATAGAAATGACAAATGCATACAACAAAATTTCAAAATGTAACATTAAAAAAAAAAAAAAAAAAAAAAAAAAAAAAAACGATTAAAAATATTAAAGAACAAAAGGCATAAGAGTATGATAGTGATTCTATTATAACACTAAGCCAAACAAACAAACAAACAAAAACTTGTACCTTGTATGTTTGGATCATTTAAATCTACTCTTATTAAGGCATATTACTGGAGATATAGAGTGATGACTGATATTTATATCATTGTATGCAAGTATTTGCTATACTGACCTCATTGATTTACATTATAATGAGAAGAAGTTCTTTATTTTAGGGTCCAATTCTCACTATTAACTAACCATTAACTATGACTTTTGCCTCAGTTAACTCCTTATTTGCTGCTTATTAATAGTTTATAAGGTAGTTGTTAAGTTTAGGGTATTGGGTAGGATTATGGATGTCATGCATTATATGTATTTTATAAGCACTTATAAACAGCCAATATGTTAATAATAGGCATGCTAATAAGCAATTACTTATTAGTGTGAATTGGACCCTATACTAAAGTGTTACCTAAATATCTATATCTGCACAATATTGCATATTTTTGCTCAGTTTGAATCTCTGAATAAAATGAATGTGTTCAGGCTTTTGGATTGAAGTGACATTTTACACAAGAAAATGTTTAGCAGAATGTCAGAGCTGCTCTTTTCCTTACAACTGAAGGTGAACCATTCCTTTACATAAGGTAATAATATTTCTTAATGACTTAGTATCCATGAAAAAAAAAAAAAAAAGTGGTAGCCACTTTGTTCAGTACAGAATGTAAAGTAACTGCAAGTTTGTCGGTTTTGAGCTGTTCAGCTTTAAAGGGGTGAATTTGACAAAAGTTGTGTTCATGTTTTATGTATCAGCCTCTGGTTTTATTAACAAAGCTTTTCTTTTACTTTCTTAGCACTGTCAGACAGTGTTTGACGGTGATTTTGTAAACGTGTGCCTTCGTGGCAAACCTGAACGCACTCCAGAAGTCTGTCCAAAAAGAGGAGAAGGGCTGTGAAAGTTTGTCCTTCTTTGGGAGCGCTGCCACACTCTGTCCTGTCGAGTTTTGCCAATTAAAGCGGGTTCCCACTGTTCCAGGCAGCGGGCATGCAGCTCTTGGCACCGCGGCTCCTGCCAGGGCGCGCCGTGACTTCCGACCCCACACAGATGGGCTCGCAGGCAGTCCTTCGCTCCTGGACCCCGGCCCGGCCCGAATGGACACGGAGGTCGCCGCTCTGGCCTGAAGGGTCCTGAGGGTGGGTGCCGCTGACAGGGCCCAAATGCTTGGCGCCGGGACGAGCACGAGTGTGTGTCGGGTGGGGGGGGTCTTTCTGGGGAGCCCCTGGCCGGAGCGCCGCCTCACAGCGGGAAGAGATACTGTCTTGATCACTGAATATTCATGGCCGCCTGGTCGCCGTGACAGGGGGCAGCGAGGAAGAGGATGTCAGAGCGAGAGTGAGAGAAACACAGAGAGGGAGGAAATCAAACGCCAGTTAACACACAATATAAACACAGAGCCGCGCCGAGGAGACAGACAGCATCTGTGATGATTGCGGGGATTGTGGGATATGCTGCAACTCGCAGTAACACCCAGCAGTAGCAGCAGCATATGGCCAAGTGCGTCTTGAGAAAAAACTTCATACTGCTCACGTAGTTGGTTTAAATCCATAATCAGGCCCCAAGACCGAAAGCACTGGCTTTGACGAGTAAATAAATCTGACTGGTATAAACATGTAATTCAATTATATGTAAGCCATAAGTCAGTATTTGCTTTTGTATGCTAACTGTTACATTAACTACTGTAAATTATTAAATAAATGATTGAGGTCTGAAGCTAAACATCAGTATGCTGTGCATATTCACTCATAAATTACTTTTCTCAAATAATTACAGAGCTACTGCAAAGAACATATAGTTTTGAGTAGTAGAAATACTTTTTTTTTTGTAAAAAAACTTCCGTAATCTGTTTTTACTTCAGTAATCTGTTAATCAAGTTTTATTTACAACCTCAAAAAAAAATTATATATATATATATATATATATATATATATATATATATATATATATATATATATATATATATATATATTTTTTTTTTTAGCAATGTAGAGCTATTTATTGTTACCTACGTTACGCAAAAAAACTTTTTTTCAATGCAGAACTATTGTGAACCATTCAAAGGGATACTCCACCTAAAAATTTCAATTCACTCATCCTCATGCCGTCCCAGATGTTTATGACTATTACTTCATATGAACAAATATAGAGAATCAGATGTTAAGACTAATAATTCATCTCTGTGAGTCCATTTAATGCAAGTGGATGGGGCCCTCAAAGACGATGCTTCCAAAACCACGCAAAGCGAACATGGTGGTTCATACGACGTTGATGAATCAATGTATTTTAAAGCAAAACTATAGGTGTACATTAATAATATTTTTAACTTTTTAACTACAAACCATTGCTTCTGACTGAGTTCATGGCAACACATTTTAAATATTTGTTTAATTTTCTTTTTTTTTTTACACACTTTTTCTAAGTGTCTTTTGCTTCAGAAGACACTTATTCATCAGCATTAACTTTACGTTGGCCGAGAGAGCTCAACATGCTGTAACTCAACAAATTACTAACAAAATACAAATACTAACAACGCAACCAAAACACAACCAAATGCAGAAGCGTACTGCAAATACTCACAATGAAACCAGCAAGCATGTTTCTGTATTTGAATTAGCAGCACATTGTTGCATTTTCCCTACATGTGCTTTGTCTCTGTTCAGTGTCTGCCTTGTTTGTCATTTCCATAGTTATTCATTGACCATACCCCTACCTTGTTTGTTCCCATAGCAACCCATTGGTCCTTTTGTTCTCCTGTGTGTATATATATTGGTGTGAGAGACCCGGGTTCGAATCCACTGTGAGACACCAATGTGTCCCTGAGCAAGACACTTAACCCCTAGTTGCTCCAGAGGTGTGCGACCGCTGACATATATAGCAATTGTAAGTCACATATAGCAATTTGGATAAAATATATATAGCGCTTTGGATAAAAGCATCAGCTAAATGTAAATGTAAATGTATTTCCCAGTTTTCCTTGTCATTTGTTTACCTTCTTTCTTCATTAAAGCCCCTGCATATAGATCCATGTCTCTGCCTGAAAACAAACTCTCATTAGTTCTGTTGGATCTTGTTGAGATACTTAGTTAATTAAACTGTCTATTCACCCTTTTCTTCAATGCGGAAGTAAGGCTATGGGTGAGACTTCCGGTTCATTAGGTAAATAACGAGGAGAAAAACAATGTGCAGTAAATGGTAAAACTGTTAGCACTACAAACCAGTGTGCTCATGATTAAGATAATACATTTAAATAATATGTTGAGACACACCAACGTTCAATATCAAGCAGCAAAACGAACTGTTTTGTTCTGCTAAAAATAACTGGACGGAGTGGATGTAAATGAGATCCGGAAGCCAGACCCATAGACAAATTTACATGTACAAATGGCTGCCCATTTTTCTTACGACAAGAAAAAAGGGGGATATGCTGGCTTAAAAGGCACTTTGGTAATAAAGAGTAGACTTTCTTCCCATTAACATTCCTCCTTGATAAATGAAATGATATATATATATATATGATATGATATTTTATATTTCCTTAAGGTTTAAACACATAGGTAAAAGGACAACTGGAGGGATTTTTGGTGCCAATGACCCCAAAATATGATGATCCCCTTGTTTTTTATTTGCTCTAGACATGTTTAATAAAGGTCTTAACACAAGCCTGCACATACAGGTGCTTCTCAATAAATTAAAATGTTGAGGAAAAGTTCATTTATTTCAGTAATTCAACTCAAATTGTGAAACTCATGTATTAAATAACTCCGTGCACACAGACTGAAGTAGTTTAAGTCTTTGGTTCTTTTAAAACCAATAATAATTATAAAATATTATAAAACATATAAAACATTTAGTGGATTGTTGGCCTTCTGGAAAGTATGTTCATTTACTGTACATGTACTCAATACTTGGTAGGGGCTCCTTTTGCTTTAATTACTGCCTCAGTTCAGCGTGGCATAGAGGTGAACAGTTTGTGGCTCTGCTGAGGTGGTCTGGAAGCCCAAGTTTCTTTGACAGTGGCCTTCAGCTCATCTGCATTGTTTGGTCTCTTGTTTCTCATCTTCCTCTTGACAATACCCCACAGATTCTCTATGGGCTATTGTCCAGCCACTGGGTGCAGTGACTTTGGTTTTCAAAAAACACATTGGACCAACAGCAGCAGATGACATTGCACCCCAAATCATCACAGACTGTGGAAACTTAACACTGGACTTCAAGCAGCTTGGGCTATGAGCTTCTCCACCCTTCCTCCAGACTCTAGGACCTTGGTTTCCAAATGAAATACAAAACTTGCTCTCATCTGAAAAGAGGACTTTGAACCAATGGCAACAGTCCAGTTCTTCTTCTCCTTAGCCAAGGTAAGACGCCTCTGACATTGTCTGTGGTACAGGAGTGGCTTAACAAGAGGAATACGACAACTGTAGCCAAATTCCTTGACACGTCTGTGCGTAGTGGCTCTTGATGCCTTGACCCCAGCCTCAGTCCATTCCTTGTGAAGTTCACTCAAATTCTTGAATCCAGTTTGCTTGACATTCCTCATAAGGCTGCGGTTCTCTCGGTTGGTTGTGCATCTTTTTTTCCACACTTTTTCCTTCCACTCAACTTTCTGTTAACATGCTTGGATACAGCACTCTGTGAACAGCTAGCTTCTTTGGCAATGACGTTTTGTGACTTACACTCCTTGTGAAGGTTGTCAATGATTGTCAGAGACCATTTTGAAGGCTCAGCAAACCTTTTCAGGTGTTTTGAGTTGATTAGCTGATTGGCTTGTCATCATATTCTAATTTGTTGGGATTGGTGGGTTTTTGTTAAATGTGAGCCAAAATCATCACAATTAAAAGAACCAAAGACTTAGACTACTTCAGTCTGTATGCATTGAATTTATTTAATACATGAGTTTCACAATTTCAGTTGAATTACTGAAATAAATGAATTTTTCCTCAACATTCTAATTTATTGAGAAGCACCTGTATATCTGTCAAAAATGCTTGGATATGTGCAAACTGTTGAAGTGTCTCATCATGAGTAATGAGTTTAACAATCAGTGTTCATATGTAATGTTTTTCTCATAATATTTTGTCTCAATTCTTAATTGGATCGATGGAGCTGAAGCGCTTCATAATTTCATCTAGTCGTCCATCAGCAATTTACAAGATGGATAAAAAAGTCTTTGTGTCTCAAAAACAGACATGTGTTATAGTTCTTTCTTGTCTGCAGTATCCAGGTGAACAGTTATGACCTACAGAGACCTGTACAAGGACCTCATGAAGTACTCAGCTTTTCAGACCCCGGTCTGTTTTTTTTTTTGACTGCCCTTGCATTATATAGAATAGCTGCAGTATTGTCAGTAACGGCTTGGCTAATGTTTTGACTGTACTGAATGTTTCTGAGGATGGAGAGATTGACCTGAAGCTGCTAACAAAGGTTTTAACCCCGGAGCAGGAGGTGAGAGAGGTGAGCTCTGCCAGTAAACATAGCGTTTGTCCAGCTCTTTCTGGGCCATGTAAGAGGGTCAGAGCAACAGATTTATGAAGTCACCAGCAGCATTCTTCATCTCATACTGTCCCACAATGTGTTACAGGACTGTTCACCCAGAGATGAGTGCTCTGTCTTCATTTACTCGCCCTCACACCGTTCCAAACTCATACGAGTTTCTTCTCTGAAACATGAAAAAAGATATTTTGAAGATTCATGTCTCTTTTATATAGAATGATGAAAAGGATCAAAAACATCAAAACAATAAAAAAGCACCATAAAAGTGCATGTGATTCATGTAACTGTGATTCATTTAAAAGAAAACACATTTCTTGTGAAATTATCCATATCCAGATATTAAATAATGAATACGTAATTCGTCATTTAATTTCTGACTATAATCTTTTAATAGTCATGTCTAGAGCTAAAAGAATCTCAATTATTTATTTTATTTATTTATAATATTCAGGATGTCTTGTATCTAATGTATTTGTGCTTTAAAATGGTTGAAAGCGAAACCATAATTTAACCAATAGATTCCAAAATAAAAACAGTGAAAACAGCATATTTTACACAGTATTGTAAAACATTTTTAAATGAAACTAAATCTATTACAAATAATTTCCCACTATTTAAAGTTGAAACAGAACCAAATATAATTATTAGATGAAAAAGTTGATAAAAAAATATTGAAATGCTCCCTACTAAAATGACTGAAACTGAAAGATGGAGCAAATTTGTAAAAAAAAATAATAGAAATGACAAAAGCACGTAACAAAAATACTAAAATGTAAACAACAATTAAAAAAGCATTCATACAAATTAATATAAAAATAAAAGCTATAATAAAACTATAATGGTGTGTGTGTAATTAATGGTTTAATCATAGTTTTGAATTAAATTTATTAAAATCACAGTTTAAATGTCATAAAGATATTTTTAGGAAACCTCATTTTTGTATACAAGGACAGTACTTTATGACAAAGATCAAAATGTTTAATCAAAATTATTTTAAAGAAACACCATTGAAGTGCATATCATTTTTTTATGAACTGTGAGGAAGTGTCATGAAATCTGCTTTATTCTTGCGTTTTATCAATCATCTGGAGCTTGACAGACATCATATGCTTACTACTAAGACATGCATAACTGTCTTATATATCACATTATATAGAAATAAAGATTTCTCCGACAGTGAGAGAGCAGAAGAGTCATGTTTAGGTGTACTGCTCCTTTAAATCCACTGTATTTCTCCTGTTCTCTGTGGAGCTGATGTGATGGTTTGATGGTGTCTGTGCAGAAGGACGCAGGCTGGGATTGGGATCATCTGTTCACCGAGGTCTCCTCTGGAGAGCGGGAAGATCAGTCTTCACTTGCTGTGGCCTGAGGATGGATTTACACCTCAGGACTGACTTAATCTGCTCAGATAGGAAAATATTGTTTATACTGAATGTGTTTCTTGACGATGGCTTCATGTCGTTGCCGCTCACATCTCGTGGCTCACTCTGTGTGTGTTTCTCATTAAGGTTAACCTTGCAAACCCAGAGACATTGCTTTTCTTAACTGGATCAATCTGGAGACATTTGTCACCGTTTGTAGTATCTGGAAAAAAGCCTAAATCCAAGGTTAATGAGCAGCAAAACTAAAATCCAGTTGATTGAGTTAAAATGAACTTTGCACATTCGAGCAAGCCGGCCTTATCGTTATTGGCCACACCATCGACCATCTGAGCTCGTCCTGTTCTCCGCTGAGCTTCACTGCGTGTGGGTTAACATGATAACGTGCTTCATTCAAGTCAGAATATCAAATATATGCATTTAAATCACACTATATGAAAAATGCACATTTCTCATAAAATCATCCAGGATCAGTTATTAATTATTTACCATTTGTCACTGAAATCTTTAGCCTTTCGAGGATATTTAGTATATTTTTTGTATTTGTTTTAAAATGGGTTAAAAGAGGAAGCATCATTTTCACCAGTAGATGGGAAATCAAAACAGTGGAAAGAGCATGTTTTACGCAGTGTCATTATTGTTAAATAAAACTATTAAAAACGGTTTTCAACAACTCGGATACAGCTGAAATAGAATAAAATACAAACACTGAACTTAATCAAATTAGAAATGTCAATTAACTGTAAAAAGTTGAAGCTAAAGAATTAAAACAGCTAAATCTGAAACTGAAAAACATAAAGCGAATATTAAAAATATTAAAATAGCAAATAAAACATTAAGAAACATAATGATAATGACAAAATCACATAAGAAAATTACTAAAACTTAAATTAAAATGATAAAAATAAAAGCGGATTCAATAGTGTAATAGTACTGTATATGAATAAAGCTAAAATAACACCATTCACTATGAATGAAAAAAACATGAACATGATCACAAATTAGTGTAATCATAGTTTTAAATCAAATAAATTGAAAATGTCAATTATTTTCAGTGTTTTTAAAGAGAAATCATTAACACTCAAGATAAAATGGTAATCACAACCAATTTTTGTGACGGAGCCAGCTTTACATTTTGATGAAAGTATATCAGGGTAAACCTGTGTTTCTTTAGTATAATATCTCTAATTATTCATATTATAAACAAAAACATGAATTAAAGGGATAGTTCACTTCAAAATTATTGTTCTGTCATCTTTACTTTCCATGAACTCATGCACATGTCTTCTGTTAAATATAAAAGAAGATATTTTGAGAAAGTATTGAGTCACTGTTTTCTCCACAGAAGAAAGAAAGTCACAGATTTGGAATGACTCGAAGGAAACTAAAGTCATTTTTGTGTGAACTTTTTCACGTTGACTTTTAAAACAATTCTGTCTTGACTTCATGAGATAAGAGAGAATCACTTTAGAAAACATAATGGCTACATAGTAAAAATATATTTGTCACAATGGTGCATAATTTTATATCGCCAGGAAAATCTATATATTGCTCAACACTGGTTCATTATTATAGCTATTATCATTAATTAAAACTAAAACCATAAAAGCATTGAAATTACTTATAATACACATTACATAAACTCATTTACTAAAAATTTGTTTTTTAGTAAAACAAAATACTAAAATAAAGTATAATTATTTTTTTTTTTTTAATGACAAAAACACAACACAATTACTAAAACTAATTAAAATGAAAATGGAAAATCTAATAATTATATCAGTGGTACTAAACACTGGCTCAAGGTCTAATGCAACTGTCAAGTGTGATGCAAGAGGTTTCTCAAGAACCTGTGATGTACATGAAGTGTGAGCACACACACACACACACACACACTTGCTGTACTTTGTCTCTCTGTCTCTCTCCTCACATCAGCTTTTTTGGGCTCTTTTAATGAATTCTGCCCATATGCCCCGAGCAGCTGCCGCGATGCCCCTTCCTCCCCCCCCCCCGCCGAGCTGTGAAGTGCCCATCCATGTACAGACAACCTCTAGCTGTCTCTCTCAGGGATGCCAGCGCCTGGCACCGTGCTCACAGCCAGGTTAGGAGGCGGCCGCTCAGATTAAAGCCCTGTGATAGCGGGTAACTGACCCGCCTCAACCAAACGCTCCCATAACCGACCCGTCGGACTGAGGATTAGGTGACAGCGAGAGAAAGAGAGAGAGATGCATGGCATGAGACTGGGTCCAGCTCCTCAAAGTCACCTCTCTCTCTCTCTCTCTCTCTCTCTCTCTCTGTCTTTCTGTCGTTTTATCTGTCTCCATCTTGCTTTCTGTGCAGCTCCACTGTACTGCATCTCTTCTGAAGATTAAAGCAAGTGAAGCCGTGGTTTACAGCAGTGTTCAAATTGTGTCAAAGCTCTTGGGGGGTCCCCCCTATTCGAAGGTATTTTCTGCCAAATTTAAATAAATAAATGAAATGATTAAAATTAAAATTAAAACCAGATTAACTATTTCATTACAGAAAACTGTACGCAAAATATGTGACAAAATTGAGAATGAAATTAAATGATTTCATTTTCACGGTGACATACCTGTCAAATTGAAAAATAAAATGCAATTGGTGATTTCACATTTCATTTTCAATACAGTCTCGAGGCAAGACTGCCAATATTAAAATGAAAAGCCAAACGTGAAAAAGAAACTACACATACAGTTTTTACAAAGCTCTTTATTAACGCTCACGCAATAATAGTGACACAATTCAAATTTAAATGTAAATTTTACTTGTCATTTTAATTCCTCTTTTATTTCACTGTTTTCATTTTCGTTTTCATTTTCAAAGACAACATGCATGCAAATTATATGTTAATGAGTGGGTGTGGTTTATTCAAGTAACGGCGCTAGAGACAGTCGTCGAAGTCTCGTGTGCATGAGTTGAATGGTGGTTGAAACAATGTGTGAAACGACATTAAAATGTGAATATATTGTAATCGAGACATGGCGAATCTGTTAGTGAGCTTTTGCGGGAAGCTGCTGCAGCATTAGAACGTGGAAGAAACAACCAGCCTGATCAGCATGCATCAAACCCTCAACCCACTGCAGTTCCTCGGCCTGAGCCTCCACGAGACTCCCCGGAAAATCTGCTGTCTGCTGAGTTTGTGACGGCTGCAAAATGTCCAAGTGTATCCAAGATAGATTCAACTTACAATTAAATTTGAATTGTGTCACTATTATTGCGTGAGCGAGAAAAAAAATGGCCGAACGCTCAGCGCTCGGCACGCTCCTGGTCTTTTAAAAACGTGGCGCTCCCCTTTAGCTGCGGGGAAAAACGCTTTGGTGGACGCGGCCTTAAGGTTACTAGATTTACAATTATTTGTTTAATTCAGAATGGGTGCAATGCTAGCTTTTTTTCTCAGAATTACGTTAGATGGCTAATTTACAACTAACAATCTGATAGTGAGCTAGCATCATAAGATAAAAAAACAACTATTGACAGACCAAGATTATAATAAAAGTGACTGTCCGATTCACAGATAAACACTTATTCAGTAGCAGTAATTAAGGTGTACCAGACAATCATAAAACAAAGAAATATTATCTTACCGTCATCGTGAGGTAAAATAATGAGGAAGGATCACTTTACCAGCCAATCACACAGCGACGTCACGCCCACAGTCTGTAAATTCCTTCAGAAAACAGCATGAGCACTTGAGCGTATTTTCAGATGCAAACCTAATTTGAAGGAGCTTTTTATGGGAGCGGCAGCGCAATACTTTGATAAAAAATATATAAGGCTATGTCAAATATTGTTTCTATTTTAGTTTTAATTAAAAACCAGGGGACCCTCCAAGGTAATTTTTGGGGCCTTATGGGGGGTCCCTTGATGCTTATGGGGGGTCCCGGAAACTGGAACGATTCATTTTATAATATGGCTTATTATAGAGAAACAGCACTAAAACATGATAATTCTGTCATAGGTTACTGTTGCTCTAAACCTGTGATTTTTAACCCTATGAAGCCTACTGTATCATATTTGACACTTAAATTTCTTAAGACCTCAACACGATAAATTTTTTTAAACCTGTTTCACACTCAATCTCCTTGTGTCTTCTGTCTCTGATTGAGAGTGTTTTATCCAGTCAAAGATCTTTTAGTGTGACTGTACAAATGTTCAGTTTCAGCTGGAGCTTCTGGTGTCAAATCTTGACTGATTTTGATCAAGTAAAGGTCAGAATAAGGTCAGTAATATCTCCAGATGAACTCTTACTGGACTGAAGCCGCTCAGCTTTACTTGATTCTCCATCAATCATGTTTTAGAGTCTCAAATCTGATCCTCAGGATCTTTTGAGGAGTGTTTGTTTCCAGAAGCTTTACTTTCACTGTTCCTCAGCGGAGGAATGATCTTCACAAGCCTCCAGAACATCTCACACCTTCTGAGGAGCTTTTATTTCTTCAGCTCTCAATCACTGCATTATATTTTTGGACAGTGGCGGACTGGGACAGTAAATCAGGCCGTGAATTTGATTCCACCCCAGGCCACCTCTGTTGCTGCAGTCACCACCACCCAATTCATGTGTACACCAGACAGCTAAACTCTTTGGCTCTTTCACTTGTTTGAATTGGGTTATAAAATTCAAAAAAAATTTATCTTAATCCTTAGACTGTGGACGGGCAAAATAAACAAATGAAGTATCAAGAAGTATCAAGGCATTCACTGTCTCTTATCATCTTTCCCTTAATCCCCCTCTCTCTCACTCTGCACATTGAGTTTCTCCGCAATATGAAATAAGCCCTTTCAGTAATCTATATTAATTATCCAGCCATCAATTGTATGTCCCAATGATCACAGTCCTACTACTGATGACCTTATAAATCATAAAAGCACATATTTTTCTAAAGGCCCGTTCACACCAAGAACGATAACTATAAAGATAACTATAAAGATAACGATATTAGCGTCCACACCAGCGAACGATATTGTCTGTGTATTCTAAGCGGATGCGCGTCTGATTCCAACGGTACCGTTTCTCTGTGCCTTTATCGTTATAGTTGTGGTGTGGACTCTGCTATTCTTTAATATTGAGAACGATTTTTAGAACTATATCTTTTATCGTTATCTTTATAGTTATCGTGCTTGGTGTGAGCGGGCCTTAAGAGTATAGCCAGGATGTTTAGTTTTGCTTATAGCTTAAACTTTACCTGAAGGTTCCTGCTCTGACTCAAAAGCAGAACTGTCCACCCTCTCTTGTTCAAAGCAGGAGCACTTGCAGCACTAGTGCTACTGTTGCTTCCTTCGTCACCTTCAAAATAAATAAGCATCGTACACTAGGCTACATATTGTAGGCAAGAAATGGAAAATCAATTTCTGGTCAATTTTGGCACTAAAAAAATACTGTATCTTCATACGTATGTAAAACAGTGTGCTAGTTTGTCATTAAGATGCTCTTTTAAAACAGCAATCATTATATACATTTGTAATATACACTCACCTAAAGGATTATTAGGAACACCATACTAATACTGTGTTTGACCCCGTTTAGCCTTCAGAACTGCCTTAATTCTACATGGCATTGATTCAACAAGGTGCTGAAAGCATTCTTTAGAAATGTTGGCCCATATTGATAGGATAGCATCTTGCAGTTGATGGAGATTTGTAGGATCCACATTCAGGGCACGAAGCTCCCGTTCCACCACATCCCAAAGATGCTCTATTGGGTTGAGATCTGGTGACTGTGGGGGCCATTTTAGTACAGTGAACTCATTGTCATGTTCAAGAAACCAGTTTGAAATGATTCGAGCTTAGTGACATGGTGCATTATCCTGCTGGAAGTAGCCATCAGAGGATGGGTACATGGTGGTCATAAAGGGATGGACATGGTCAGAAACAATGCTCAGGTAGGCCGTGGCATTTAAATGATGCCCAATTGGCACTAAGGGGCCTAAAGTGTGCCAAGAAAACATCCCCCACACCATCACACCACCACCAGCCTGCACAGTGGTAATAAGGCATGATGGATCCATGTTCTCATTCTGTTTATGCCAAATTCTGATTCTATCATCTGAATGTCTCAACAGAAATTAAGATTCTTCAGACGAGGCAACATTTTTCCAGTCTTCAACTGTCCAATTTTGAGGAGCTTGTGCAAATTGTAGCCTCTTTTTCCTATTTGCAGTGGAGATGAGTAGTACCGGTGGGGTCTTCTGCTGTTGTAGCCCATCCACCTCAAGGTTGTGGGTGTTGTGGCTTCACAAATGCTTTGCTGCATATTTCGGTAGTAACGAGTGGTTATTTCAGTCAAAGTTGCTCTTCTATCAGCTTGAATCAGTCGGCCCATTCTCCTCTGACCTCTAGCATCAACAAGGCATTTTCACCCACAGGACTGCCACATACTGGATGTTTTTCCCTTTTCACACCATTCTTTGTAAACCCTAGAAATGGTTGTGCGTGGAAATCCCAGTAACTGAGCAGATTGTGAAATACTCAGACCGGCCCGTCTGGCACCAACAACCATGCCACGCTCAAAGTTGCTTAAATCACCTTTCTTTCCCATTCTGACATTCAGTTTGGAGTTCAGGAGATTGTCTTGACCAGGACCACAGCCCTAATTGCATATATATATATGCGTGTGTAAGTCGCTTTGAATGAAAGCATCCGTCTGCCAAATGATTATGTAAATATTAGGGTGGAACATTTCAACTTTTTCACAGTTCGGTTTGTTTCACGGTTTTAGAGTCACGGTTTCGGTACCGTTGTATGTGCTATGTTTATGGAAAACTATACTTTCAAAAAATAGATATATATTATTTAGAATATTCTAACTACAAGCAACAGCACAAATAAATACAATAGAGTAAAGATACAAATAAAATAAACTGACTTTCAGGTTTTTTTTTTAGGTAGGTCTTGCGTTAGTTTTTAGGTACAGAAATGAAAGTAATCAAATGTAAATCAGCATTGCATTTTGGACTATAAATTAAAGATTTTTATGAAAGTAAAAAAAGCTTTTTAATCAAGAGCAGTGAGTGACTTATTGGTTGTTGCTGTTCGATTAATATAAAGACTGTCACTTTAAGAGAATGCACTGATACAGTGTTCGTATTAGTATTGAACAAGAGTGAATGATTTGTAGAGGTATTTTTCATTGCTGTTGTTGTAATGTCTGGGAATCCAGAATGCGCATGCATCAACAGAAACATATATTATTTGAACCCTGTTTGTTTTACATGTTATTTATAGTAAACCATATTACAGATGCTTTGTCAGATTTAAGTTGAACAGCGGTCCCAGCGCGTGTCGAACCGTGTGTGGTAAACTGAACGGTTCGTTTTTTTCAGTGAACCATAGTAAATATAAATGTAATTCTGACCGACCTGCTCCCTTACTGGCGAACATGCTGGGATTTTGCAGCAACTTGCTGCGTCTGTGGCCAGGGCTTTTTTCTCCTTTTTGTATGTTCCCTCTCTGCTCCTCCTTTGCGCTTAGGCTCCATTTTTTGCACGATTTTCTAAGATAAAGCCTGGATATAGCCAATTAGGCAGTGCTTTGCTGATGTTTGGTCATGTGGTGGTGTCATTTTCACTCCGAGATCGCCTGATTCGTACATTCATAAGACCGTCAATTAATTCGCAGTTGCATACCAGCCTATTGCATATCAGCCTAAACGACTGGACAACGGCAGCCGGCAGGCCAGAATGACCGTCAGGCCACCGGGAAATGTCCCGGTGCTCCCGATGGCCAGTCCGCCCCTGTTTTTGGATCATTTACATCTCATCTCACTGAGACACTTTACTGCAGATATAGAGCACAGACTCTTATTTACATCAGTTTATGTAAGTATCTGCTCTACTGTTAAATCATTTATTTAAATAAATATTAGCATCGATGTACCAAATTGCATATTTTTAAGTCTCTGAATGAAATTAAGCTGTTGTTTCTCTATATTCTCACTGTATCAGACTATATGACATACATTTTTATGATTATTATTTTTTTTAATGGAACTTTTTTTTCAGACTATTGTGTTATATGTCAGGCTTTACAGAATTAAGATTAAACTAGAGAGGATCCTTTTCCTATTTGGCGCCTAAACTCTGGAATAACCTACCTAACATTGTTCGGGAGGCAGACACACTCTTGCAGTTTAAATCAAGATTAAAGACCCATTTCTTTAACCTGGCTTACACATAACATACTAATATGCTTTTAATATACAAATCCATTAAAGGATTTTTAGGCTGCATTAATTAGGTAAACACTTCCCATAACACCCTATGTACTTGCTACATCATTAGAAGAATGGCATCTATGCTAATATTTGTCTGTTTCTCTTTTGTTCCGAGGTCACCGTAGCCACCAGATCCAGTCTGTATCCAGATCAGAGGGTCACTGCAGTCACCCGGATCCAGTACCAGACCAGATGGTGGATCAGCACCTAGAAAGGACCTCTACTGCCCTGAAAGACAGCAAAGACCAGGACAACTAGAGCCCCAGATACAGATCCCCTGTAAAGACCTTGTCTCAGACGACCACCAGGACAAGACCACAGGAAACAGATGATTCTTCTGCACAATCTGACTTTGCTGCAGCCTGGAATTGAACTACTGGTTTCGTCTGGTCAGAGGAGAACTGGCCCCCCAACTGAGCCTGGTTTCTCCCAAGGTTTTTTTCTCCATTCTGTCACCGATGGAGTTTCAGTTCCTTGCCGCTGTCGCCTCTGGCTTGCTTAGTTGGGGTCACTTCATCTACAGCGATATCGTTGACTTGATTGCAAATAAATGCACAGACACTATTTAACTGAACAGAGATGACATCACTGAATTCAATGATGAACTGCCTTTAACTATCATTTTGCATTATTGACACACAGCTTTCCTAATGAATGTTGTTCAGTTGCTTTGATGCAATGTATTTTGTTTAAAGCGCTATATAAATAAAGGTGACTTGACTTGACTAGTAAAGTTTGTAGGCAAACTTTAAGTTGTCTTGAAAAATCCTAGTCAGAAAGTTTGAAGTTGTTTTAAAAGCTTAAAGTTTGACGGTTTTCAGATTTAACTAATTTGAAGTAGTTTTAAAGTCTTGAAGGCAATAAAATCTATCAGAAAAATAGATAGATAAATAGATAAGAAATAGTAAATTAACATGCAGATACCATGATTAGCAAGTCACTAGCATGTTGTTAACAAGTTTCTAGCATGTTGCTAACATTATTAGCAAGTAACTACCATGTCGCTAGCATTTTCAGACATCATTAGCAAGTGACTAGCATGCTCCTAACATGATTAGCAAGTGACTAGCATGTCACTAGCATGTTCTTAGCATGATTAGCAAGTGAATAACATGTTGCTAACATGATTATCAAAGTGACTAACATGTCATTAGCATGTATCTTGCTTGATTACCAAGTGATTAGCATGTTGTTAGCATGATTAGCAAGTGACTAAAATTTAATTTGCATGATTAGCAAGTCACTAGCATGTTGATAACATGATTAACAAGTGACTAGCTAGTCACTAGCATGTTGTTAACATGTTTAGCAAGTGACTAGCATGTCATTAGCATGATTAGCAAGTCACTAGCATGTTTAGCATGATTAACAAGTGACTAGCATGTTACTAGCATTTTGCTAGCTTGACTAGCATGTTGTTAGCATGATTAGCAAGTTACTAGCAAGTCAGTAACATGTTTCTAGCATGATTATAAAGTGATTAGCATGTCACTAGCATGTTTTCAGCATGATTAACAAGTGACTAGCATGTTGTTAGCATGATTAGCAAGTCACTAGCATGTTGCTAGCATGACTACCAAGTGCATGTCATTAACAGGACCAACAAGTATTTAGCATGTCATTAGCATGATTCCCTTTCAAACCACGTTAAACGCATGTTTCTAGCTTGATTAGCAAGTTACTAGCATGTTGTTAGCATGTCTATATGCTTATCCAGCTAAAACCAGTTGATTCAGTAAAAAAAAAAAAAAAAAAAACTAAAAACCAGGTAAGTCCAGTGTGACAGTGGCCAAAACCACTTAAAAAAAACAGCCAAAGCAACCAATAAGCTTAGGCTGGTTTTAGTATTTTCAGTGGGGAGTTTTTAAGCTTTGCTATGGCAGTAGACAGCTAAAATGCATCTTAAGTCTTATTGTATAAAATTTTCACCCCCTCAATGAAAGTCTATGGGATTTTAGGTGTTTAGACTGTATACAAACATGTACATAGTGTAGACTCCTGAAGAGCGTTTTTGAAGCTCAAAGTGTGCACAGCGGGCTGTCACCATCGACTCTCCCAGGCAATCAAAAATGGGAAAAAAGGCGGGAGCCGGTTGCTGAAGCCATGCCCACCTAGCTCAACGGCAGTGTCAGCAGCAGCAATTCAACTGTCACTCAAGTGGCCACGCCCTTAATTATGCAGAAATGTAAGGCTAAATATAATTTAAACAGATGAGTTATAAAAAACTTCACTCACCTCACAGTTGTCATGAAGGTCAAAATGTGCTATTTAGACCAAAATATATTTTTTTAACCAGGCTGTAAACTTTTTTTTTCTGCTGTAAAGTTGGCCATTTTAACACGGAGAGTCCATGGGACTGACTCCCTTTTGCAGCCAGCCTCTAGCGGCCAGTCAATGAATTGCAGGTTTAGTCACTTCCTTGTTGGCTTCAGGAGAGAGAACGGGAGGTTGCTGCTTGGTTTTGATAGTCTGGTTTACAAAAACTATAAGGCGGATCAGTTAGAAAAGATATTAGTGATGGGAAGTTCAGATCATTTTACAGACTCTGACTTTTGAGTCTCGTTCAGCAAAATGAACAAATCTTTTTTCGAGTCATTTCGTTCATTTAGCTTAATGTAATTCAAATGTTAGGTGTTACTTCACTAACAAATCTAGTACTTATGCAAACGTTGATCACACTACAAACAATACAAAACTACTGTACAATGCTATACGAAACAGAAAAGATTAATTCATTGTTTACCTGGGTCTTCAGTCTGTGATTAGCTCACCTCACCTCTTGTTTGACAAGGCTTCGGGTTTAAGTCATTCTTTAATCACGTGACAGCCCCGTATGCTAAACCAGTGCAGTCTGAGCTGGAAAGAGAATTGATTAGTTAATCTCATGAGTCTTCGGGTCGAGTCTTTCCTTAATCACGTGACAGCCCCATACACTATTCCTGACATTTCTGTGTTTTTGTGACTGTTTCTTGAGGATCTGTGGTGTGTTATTATT
The DNA here is from genome assembly GCF_963082965.1 of Carassius carassius. Classification (NCBI taxonomy): domain Eukaryota; kingdom Metazoa; phylum Chordata; class Actinopteri; order Cypriniformes; family Cyprinidae; genus Carassius; species Carassius carassius. Next base: position 29,006,161 of record NC_081785.1, read on the forward strand.
TTATAAATAAATAAAACCCTGTTATAAATAAAATATTGCTTAATTTGTAATTTTGACTGTTTATCAGTAAATAAACACTAGGCTATATAATAATATAATAATCCAAGCCTACAATACAAAGTATTTATAGCCTAGTTTGTTCATTTGTAATCCAATTTTGAGTTTGCTGGTATAATAATTGCTTTTCCTAGGCAAATTTGAGTGATTTTGCCATCATATGGACAAAATTTTAAGAATAATCAACTCTTTATTACCACATTCAGTGTTATGGATAAGTACCATCATGACAGATATTAGAAGCAACAATTTGAAACCAGAAATGCATCACGTAACTGTAAGAGTAAATAATAATAAATAATAATAATAATAAGTACTATCCACCCATTTGTAAGGAAGGTTGTAAATTAACAAATTACTCTAGCCAATGTTGTCACATCACGGGACAAAAGAACGAACAACCCGAAGACCCGAAAGATGAATTAATCAATTCTCTTTCCGGTTCAAGACTGCATTAGTTTAGCATATGGATCTGTCACGTGTTTAAAGAACAAGTCAAAAACCTGATAGACCCGAACGATGAACTAATCAATTCTCTTTCCGGCTCAAGACTGCATTGACTGACAGCGGTGAACTACTACTAGCAGAAACTATACAATATTGCGCATGCGCGACTGAACAAATCACCCCCTGAGACGACTTGTTCTTCCCGAGTCACATTAAAGATTCGTTCAAAATGAACAAATCATTCAAGAATGACACATCACTATAATATATACAGCAACCCGAGTCAAACCAGTCTGAAGGTCTGAGCCGAGTTTGGTGGTTCTAGCTTGAAACCTCCAGAAGGAGGTTCAATTTAAAATTTTGTCTCAAAAGAAGAAGGAAAAGAAGTTTAATAGGATTTCAATATGTTGGCTTTTTCAAGCCAACATAAATATCTCCATAGATGTCATCGAGGTCAAACACTGGTTTTCATGTATCATGTAACTCATCTCAATTGCAACAAGTTTGCAAAAGCACATGATTCATGAAGATTTTTACTACTTTGGGGTAAAAACCATGCAAGTTTTTTTTTTTTTTTTTAATTTTTAGAGTTTACATAATCTAAGAGTTTGTACTTGACTAACAGGGGCCCAGGTCAGGAAGCAGCCAGACTGGCTAAACCGACCGTCTGCTAGCTGCCTCACGTCACAGAAGTCAGTTAATTCTCAGCACACAGAGACACTTTCTCCTTGATATCATACAATAGAGACTGTGTCTGTTCCCCGAACTAGCAAATACAAAAAAACGTCCAAACCAATTTAAGAGTAACAATTGAATTGAGGTTCAAAAAAAACAAAAAACAGATGAAATACGGATAAACAAATGATAAAGCTTGGCTTATTGAATATCAGGTCTCTTTCTATGAAAACCCTTTTTGTAAATGATATGATCACTATCATAATCTAGGGATGTGCTCTGTTTGACATAAACCTGGCTAAAACCTGATGATTACATTATTTTAAATGAGTCTACCCCTTAAGATTACTGTTGTAAACATGAGCCGCATCCAAAAGGTAAAGGGGGAGGTGTTGCTTCATTTATAGACATTCTGAGCTCTGTTGGGGTTAGCCAACATGTCTCAGGACCTACTCATTGTCGAAATCATACTATAAATGTAATACTGTCACATGGAATTAATGTTGATGGTGTTTAAATTATGCAACCAAGCGATGATATCTCAGATCATTATTTAGTTTTGTGCAAACTTCACATAGCCTAGCTAAAACTGTAAATTCTACTTCTTGTTACAAGTATGGTAGCACCATCACCTCTACCACAAAAGACTGCTTTGTAAGTAATCTTGCTGATGTATCCCAATTCATTAGCATATCCAAAACTTCAGAACAACTTGATAATGTAACAGAAACTGTGGACTCTCTCTTTTCTAGCATTTGAAATACAGCTGCTCCTTTACGCTTAAGGAAGATTAAGGAAAACAGTCTGACACCGTGGTACACTCGCTCCCTAAAGAGAGCAGCCCAGAAAATGGTGCACAGCTGGAGGAAAACAAAACTAGAGGTATTTTGTATTGCTTGGAAGGAGAGTAACCTATCCTACAGAAAAGCATTAAAAACTGCTAGATCTGATTACTTAATGAAAATAAAGCAAATGTTGACATTTCCCAACACCACAGCAGTAATGACTTTATGAACTACTTTACTTCTATGATCGATACTATTAGAGATAAAATTGTAACCATGCAGCCGTCAGCTACAGTATTGCATCAGTGCACTATAAAGAAGATCTCCTGAGGAACAATTCCACTCATTCTCTACTATAGGAATAAGAAAAATAATTTTATAAACTTGTTAAATCATCTAAACCAACAACATGTACAGTACTCTCTGTTAGACCCTGTTCCATCTAAGCTCCTAAAAATGTGCTTCCAGAAGTCATAGATCCTCTTCTGACTATTATTAATTCCTCATTGTCATTAGGATATGTCTCCAAAAACTTCAAACTGGCTGTTATTAAGCATCTCATCAAAAAAACACAACTAGACCCCAAAGAACTAGTTAATTACAGACCAATCTCGAAACTCCCCTTTTCTGTCCAATATACTAGAAAAGGTAGTATCCTCACAATTCTATTCCTTCTTAGAGAATAATGGTATCTGTGAGGATTTCCAGTCAGGATTAAGACCGTATCATAGTACTGAGACTGCTCTCCTTAGAGTTATATATGACCTGCTCTTATCAACAGACTGTGGTTGTATTTCTCTATTAGTGCTATTGGATCTTTGTGCTGCATTCGACACTATTGACCACAACATTCTTTTGCATAGACTATTCTATTCATATTAGACACAACAGGACAATATGTAAACTCTAGTGCCATATGCAATTGTAAAATGACAAAATGCACATACGGCCATCTCGCAAATGTATAGTCTTCTGCCATCTTCACCCATTAAAGGCTACAGTGTAGGTCCGATGCAGAAGTATAAATTAGGGTTTAGCCGCTTTCCACTGGCCAGTGTGAGCCGGGCGGAGCTAATAACCTCAGACTTCAAGCCCAGAGGCCGAAATCATTCCGTGTCATGCCAGTATCCTCGCGGCACTCTTGTTAAACCCGCCCTAAACATGTCTTCACTGGACTATGTCACACAATTCAAAGTTCCACCAGCGAGAAGGAGGTGAGTAAAAGAATCGCTAAACAAATATATCAGAAGCTGTCATTTAGTCTTTATTTCCAAACTTGGACACCACACACAGCAATTGACTGACCACGAACAGGAAATCGAACTTATTTGCTGCATTTTTGATTTGTTAATGTCTTGTGGTGTTGCTGCTTTTTTGCTGTTTTCTGTTCTTTGAACAATTAAATTTTGAGCTAAAAGTGTGTTGTAACACCAGTGTAACTGAACATGTACCGGTTAAAATATTACTGAAAATTGATTAGTAATGCCTTACACTACTGCGTTACAGCAAAATGTAATATGTTACTGTAATGCATTACTTTTGTAATGCGTTACTCCCAACACTGCACAAACACACAAATACGCTTCTAATATCCAAATCTGTTAAAGGATTTTTAGGCAGCATTAATTTGGTAAACCGGAATCGGGAACACTTCCCATAACACCTGATGTACTTTCTACATCATTAGAAGAATGGCATTTACGCTAATATTAGTCTGTTTCTCTCTTATTCCGAGGTCACCGTTGCCACCAGATCCAGTCTGTGTCCAGATTAGATGATGACAGCGGAGACCAGGACAACGAGAGCCCCAGATACAGATCCCCTGTAAAGACCTTGGGCCCTATTTTAACGATGTAAACGCAAAGTGTAAAGCGCATGGCGCAGGTGCACTCAGGGCATGTCCAAATCCACTTTTGCTATTTTAACGACGGAAAAACAATCCGTGCACTTGAGCACATTTTTGGAATGGGTTTTCTCTATTCTCTTAATAAGTAATGGGCGTAACGTTCAATAAACCAATCAGAGTGTCATCTTCCATTCCCTTTAAGAGCAAGATGCGCTCGCGCCATGGCGGATCGCTATTTACATGGCAGAATTTGTTGGCAGAAAAGCTGAACGCTTCTCAAGCGTGGAAACCAATCTGCTCGTGCGCAAAGTTAAAGCTCATGATCAGATCATCTACAGGACAAGCAGGAATCCACCAAAGCTTCGCGAGGGGAAGAAGGTGTGGGATGAAGTAGCAGTGATTGTGTCCTCGTAATACGTAATACGTAACAATATAAAATACACTGACTTATTAAACACATTGATTAAACTGAGGAGTTCAATGAGTGATGTTTTGCTGAAATTACCTGTTAAGTGGCCAGTCAACCTTTCAGTCGTCTGCGTTGGATGCAGGCTTTCAAATAGCTCAGATGAGTCAGTTAATATATATGTGTGTATATTGGCATGATTATTCAATTAATTAGACAATTTAATTCATCATTATAAGTAGTAATAGGCTGAATTGCAAATATGTAGCCTAATTCTTATACACACAATGACTATACATCATAAAATTTTTATATTTACTGAATTCCTTTTGTTTTTAATAATTGGCATGTTTGTGTGATGCGCGTCCCTGTGTGTAATAAGCAAAGTCAACGCGAACTGTGGACCTGCCTTAAAATAGCAATGCGTCTGAACACACCTCTTTATTAGACCAGCACACCCATGGGCGCACAAATTGGTGCAAATTGATTTGCTAATTAAACGACATGGTGCTGGATGGGAAAATGCTAACGGCGCCGGACTGAAACTAGCAAACACACTTGCACTGCGCCTTGCGTCACATTGTGCCGGGTGTATGATAGGGCCCCTTGTCTCAGACGACCACCGGGACAAGACCACAGGAAACAGATGATTCTTCTGCACAATCTGACTTTGCTGCAGCCTGGAACTGAACTACTGGTTTCGTCTGGTCAGAGGAGAACTGGCCCCCCAACTGAGCCTGGTTTCTCCCAAGGTTTTTTCTCCATTCTGTCACCGATGGAGTTTTGGTTCCTTGCCGCTGTCGCCTCTTGCTTGCTAAGTTGGGGACACTTAATTTACAGCGATTATCGTTGACGTGGTTGTAAATGATTGCACAGACACTATTTAAACTGAACTGAGATGACATCACTGAATTCAATGATGAACTGCCTTTATCTGTATGTTTTCCTAATTAATGTTGTACAGTTGCTTTGACACAATCTGTTTTGTTTAAAGCCCTATATAAATAAAGGTGACAAATTATTAAAATTTCAAATAGCTGATTTTTATGTAAATATGTTGTAAACTCTAATTTATTTCTGTGATGAACAGCTGAATTGTCAGCATCATTACTCCAGTCTTCCGTGTAACACGTTCTTCAGAAATCAATCTCAAATGCAGATATGCTGCTTTTCTTTTGGGTAACATTATAAATGTCTTTACTGTCACTTCTGCTCAACAGAATACATACTTGATGGAAAAAAAAAAATCTTGACCTGTTAATCAAAAGAAAGTCTTTTCTTCCTGTCTCTTGTTCTCATGGCTAGTAAAACAAATCAGGGGAAGTCATACATTTTTATTAAAAATGCCCTCTGGCCTTAAAAGTGAAGCTCCACGGGTCTGGATTCATGTATTTGGATAGAGTCGGATGCTTAATTGTCGTTCAGAGTGGAGATAATTGGCTAATATGTTTGGGTGGTGACAGAAGCTCCTCCATCTTATCTGCCCTCAGTATCGCCCATACATAAGGCCCAGGGCAATATACGGCCATGTAATTAAAGTGTAAGAAAATGTGCAGATTGAGAGATATGGGAGAGTGAGGGGTGCGGACAGATGTGACCAAGCGTGGAAGTCATGGGATGTTATGAGCACACGCTTATACCTGCCTGACCGCGTGCCTGGCCTCGGGTCCTGACCTCTTATCAGGGGCCGTATTGTTTAATTCCTCACTGGCTTTGGCTGCAAGAAAGCACATGACTTCATATGTGTAGATACATCAGGGCATTAATGCACTAAAATTCATATCATGAGGAATCAAACTGTCCTTTATCTTTAGAGATAAGAGAGTCATTCTTTATGAAAACATACTATAACTTTCAGAACTTTAAAAATAAAAGAGCATTTATCAAATCTAAACAGAAAACGTCTCATTCTGAAATGCTCCAATTTTATCATGTCACACAGATAAACCATTTAGATGTCAATGCAACCTTCTGGCAGTCAAAGTGACGTGACATAAAGAAAATAGGACATATACTGTTATTCCTCTAGTGAAATGTGGTAAAGTGTGTGGAAGAGTCTATTAAAAACTAGCAGCTCAGGTTTAAAGTGATAGTTCACCTGTCATAATTTACTCGCCTCCATGTCATCGTATGATTTTCTTTGTCATGCAAAACACAAAATAAGATATTTGAAGAATATTCAGCTGTCCATGAAATAAATAATCTGCACTGTCCAAAAGTTTCGACCCCCAGAAAGGACATATTGTTAGCATAAAATAAATTCAAACAACTTAAAATTTTCTGAAGCAATACTAACACTCTGTAAGTCAATTTCACAACATACATATATATATATACACACACACATACAAACACACACACACAGACAAACAGAGGCCGAATCAATAATTAAAAGAAAACACCAGTCAGGTTCAGAACCATCTGTTTTGTAATTTTTCTTTTGATCTTTATTATATTCATAATTATGAGATAAAAAGTTACAAATAATGAGATAAAAAGTCAGGTGAAATGGTAATGTTTAAATAACTCAAGTCACAATTGTGAGATAAAAAGTTGAAATAAAAAAAGCCTTAAATTATTAGATAAAAGTTATAACAAAAAGATTATAACAAAACAAAAATATAACAAAATAATTATGACATTGTTAAAATTATTATGTAGCCACAGTTATGAGATACAAAGTTTAAATATAACAGTCAAAACAATTATAAGGGAAATCATAATTATGACAAATTAAAAATTATAACATCATAATCAGAAGATAAAGTCTTAATAATTATGACAACACTGAAATTATTACATTGCCACAATTATGAGATAAAAAGTTGAAATCCAAGTCAAAAATAACAAGATAAGCTGTAATTATGACAAATTCAAAATTCAATTCAATTTAAGTTAAAATCATAAGATACTGACAACACTGAAATTATGTTATAATCAGTAATTAAATAAAAAAGTAAAAACATTACAAGATATGAGATCATAATTATAACAAAAATGTGAAATTTTTGTTATAATTATGACTCTAGGGTTGTGGGTTCGAGACTCGGCTGGCAATACCACGACTGAGGTGCCCTTGAGCAAGACTCTTGAGCAATGCGCCGCAGCATAAATGGCTGCCCACTGCACCCGGTGTGTGTTCACTGCTGTGTGTGTGCACTTTGGATGGGTTAAATGCAGAGCACGAATTCTGAGTATGGGTCACCATACTTGGCTGCATGTCACTGTCAGTTATGACATACTAAGTCCTCATTATGAGAAAGTTCCTTCATCCATTCTCCAAACTAATTAACAACTATGAGATAAAGTCATAATAAAGGCTAGTCAAAATAATGAGATCATAATTCTGACAAAAAGTTGAATTATGAAATAGTCATAATTTTAAGATAAAGTACAAACCAGATTCCAAAAAAGTTGGGACACTGTACAAATTGTGAATAAAAACAGAATGCAATGATGTGTAAGTTTCAAATTTCAATATTTTATTCAGAATACAACATAGATGACATATAAAATGTTTAATCTGAGAAAATGTATCATTTTAAGGGAAAAATAAGTTGATTTTAAATTTCATGGCATCAACACATCTCAAAACAGTTGGGACAAGGCCATGTTTACCACTGTGTGGCATCCCCTCTTCTTCTTACAGTTGCTCAAGTTTAGGAATTGGAATGTTGTCCCATTCTTGTCTAATAAAGGCTTCTAGTTGCTCAACTGTCTTAGGTCTTCTTTGTCACATCTTCCTCTTTATTATGCACCAAATGTTTTCTATGGGTGAAAGATCTGGACTGCAGGCTGGCCGTTTCAGACCCGGATCCTTCTTCTACGCAGCCATGATGTTGTAATTGATGCAGTATGTGGTCTGGCATTGTCATGTTGGAAAATGCAACGTCTTCCCTGAAAGAGACAACGTCTGAATGGGAGCTTATGCTGTTCTGGAACTTGGATACACCTTTCAGCATTGATGGTGCCTTTCCAGATGTGTAAGCTGCCCATGCCACACACACTCATGCAACCCCATACCATCAGAGATGCAGACTTCTGAACTGAGCGCTGATAACAACTTGGGTTGTCCTTGTCCTCTTTAGTCTTGATGACATGGCGTCCCAGTTTTTTCAAAAATAACTTCAAATTTTGGTTCGTCTGACCACAGAACAGTTTTACACTTCGCCACAGTCCATTTTAAATGAGCCTTAGCCCAGAGAAAACGCCTGCGTCTCCCTTTCAACATTTGTTATGTTATCTATATTGTATTGTGAATAAGTTTATGAGATTTTTTTTATAAATTATTCCACTCACAATTTGTACAGTGTCCCAACCTTTTTGGAATTGGGTTTGAACAAAATTATTACATAAAGTCATACTATGTCACAATTATTATATAAAAATTTTAAATTATGTCAGAATAAAGAATAAAGTCAAAATTGAATGATTTTCTGACAAAAAGTCACAATTATGACATACTAAGCCATACTTATGAAAAATTTCTATCCATCCATTCTCCAAACCACACATACTAGGTAGATACGAGGAGATGAAGTTGAAATTATGAAATAAAAAGTCAATTATGAGATAAAAATATATTCAAGGACAACTGTGGTATTGACCAGTTTAATGTAAAGCAAACATTATTGAGCACAACTTTGATGAATTTTTAGGCTCATAGTGACCACATCTGTCAAGCTCCAAAAAACACCAATCAGCTTCTAGGAGCTCAGATATCTGTTTTGTCATTTGTCTATTTAATCTTGATTGTACTCATGAGTTTTTGTTGTATGTGAACTTGGTGTGTGCGTGTGTTTGTGTGTACATTTCACATTGTACATGAAATACCGCCGGTGCATTTGTCATGTATTTTATTATTTGACCCTCACTCCTCTCTCTGCCGGACATGTGGCCCCTTTCATTTTTCACATGAATGCTTTTCCTATCACACCGGCACTCGCTTCCGCTCCTGCCTCTGTTTCTTAGGCAATAAAACACAAAACATTCTGTAAAACATGGAGTCATGAGAAATTATGATAATAACTCAAGAGCTGAGGTGAGCTGGGTGTGGGGATCTGGGGACTGTGGAGGGACGGGTCAAGGTGGTCTCCAGCACGCTGCCCTCCTATAAACCCTCTCCATCACTGGAGTCGTTCGGCCACGACCGTCTGTCCCGCCACTGGTGGCAATAAAGCGGGATGGATAGGAGACGCCATTTGCATCTGAAAGCATGTGGAGGTCAGGGTCACGTGTGGATGTATGCTTGATGTGGATGCATAAAAAGTTGCAAAGCGATGCATTTGTACATGTTGGGCCAGAAACATACTTTATGCAAGAATTAGGGCTGTCAAGTGGTAAATGAGAAAACTAAACTTTCCTGAAATTTGAAGGATGCGATACTACTCTATAGGTGTTCAAGATTAACATGAGATTGGCAGAAACTGCATTTCAATACCAAGTATGCAAGTTTCAGACTTGCATCCTCGGTAGCTGATGAGACGACGCAAGTCTGGTAATTCTGCAAACAGCAGCGAACTTGATAAGATCGGTCAGCACACCATGGCTACTCTGCAATTTTCCTCACTGAATTTACAATCACACGAAATATATCAAACACTGCCCAGAAACGTAGTTCAGGGAACGTACATAGCCTACATTACAATGAAACTAAATATTATATCAAACATAGCCTTTTTTCATTTTCATTTAACATATTAATAGATTAATAGAATAAAGACCAAATATTAACTTGTTAAGAATTACCCAAAACAAATTATCGATCAAGTCCCGCCCCCGAAAGTTCCACACCTTTGAAAAAGTTCTACCTTGTGAGCAGGGGCTTTCTGAGGACCCTAGTTCCTGCAGTGGAAGCACACCAAGTACCAGCCCAAAGTCCCTAGTTCCTGGGAAAATTCCTGCGGTGGAAAAGGGGCTTGTGTGTGTTATGTCCCCTTTAATGTGCCAGTTAATTAGTCACATATTAATTTGGACCGAGAAATTACAGCCAAAAAAGATCATTAAAAATCATTTTTTTGTGATATTGCTAAACTATATTATATGATATAAAACCTATACAATGCCATTTCTTTCCCTTGAATTTTAGGGGTATATAACTGCATCTGTGTAAGATAATGTAAAGGTCTGGGATGGGTGGCTGCATTAAATGTGTTAATCATTTTAATCCATTTTTTTCACAACCCAGGCTCATTTCTACAACACAGATATTACATACCTTATTGCATGAGTGGTGCTAAAAAGCATGTTTAATATGTGATCATGGCCTCATTTTTATTACATTAGTCCAAGCACGTATCACTGTGTTTTTATTACGTTGCTCCAGGTACGCATTGGTTCAGAATTCAAATGTCCGGTGAGCGTCACTAAAAGGTTAATGATCTATCATGTTGGAATATAACATACCCCCTACATCGAACCCAACCCTTAACCTACCCGATAGTTAACAAATGCAAGAGTGATATAAAAACACACTCTCTGATGCTACGGTGTGATTTTGACTGCAGGATTGAGCTGTCGAACCGTAGTTTCATGGGATTCATACCGGAGGACATTAGCTACTGCACAAACCTGCTGTGTCTAAAAACCCAGACATATGAAGATGCATGACGTTAATGTTCAAAAGTATCAGTCTTAAATCTCGCAGCATGTTAAAATCGTTTTATATTGTGCAAAAATTAGGCATTCTTAATCGAAACTCTGTAAATCCTATTTTGTGTGAAAAAGAATAAAAGATGTCAGAGTTTTACTGCCTCTAGTAATCTTTTCCACTGGAAACTGCAGCGTTCGTACGAACAGTATGTTGTTGTTTTTTTAGTTTTGGAGAAATGTATGTAGAGGCATGTAGTTCCAATGAGCCCGAGTAGCATTATACACACTTTTACCTCTTCTTGCATTACTTTGCGGGGTCTGAGAGCGGTGACTGGCGTTCTGTCCAGTATCAGAAAGCAAGGCGGTATGAAGCGAAGCGTGAGGTTGATCAAACACCTGCTGCAGTTCAGCTTCCTCTGGCATCTGCGGCCGCTGCCATTCTCCTTCCTGTGTGTCAAGTCTCTCCTCCTTCCTGGCTTCCGGGGTCGGCCGCTCCATCTGTCCAGAGCCGGCGGGGGTCCGGGCAGCCCTACAGAGGCATGCTGAGAGGGTCCCGGACCCTTGTGGTGCGTCTGCCGGGGTCTTTCTGTGTTCCTCTAAATCCAAACACTTCCATCGTGAGACGTCGGTGCCAGCTGGCTGGACTCACCTCCTAAAACCAGCGAGGTAACGTCCACCTCCACGTCTGCTGCTGTCACTCTCCTTACTGACTATCCTTCAAAACTCACCAATAACTGACCAAACACTTCCTTTTGTTTGAGTGACTTCACCAAGTTAATAAATGCTTTGGTTTTCAAGTGACAAGGATTTGTAATTGTTACTGAATTATTTATTTGTAGTGTTTTAACTGTGTGGGAAAATGCAATTATCCTCCTACAATAAACCGTAATCCCTTACAGAACCACAGTTTATGACCCATGAAAATAGTGTTAATTTTCTTCATGTTAACATTGGGTTAATGTATGTAACCCTCATTTTCCACCGCATAAGATTTTTTTTTTTTTTTTTTTTTTTTTTGTAAATCATGAGTGAAACATAAAATTCAAAATTATGTCATAGTTAAGACAAAATATAATCTGCCAAATAAGAAAAAAACATGCATAGGGAGTATGATTCATGAGAGAATGATAAAATCTGAAAGTATGAGATAAAATGCCTTAATTTATGGCATAAAGGTCAAAATTATAACAAAGTCAAAATTATGAGATAAAAAGTAATAATAGAACGTCACAATTATGACATACTATGTCATGATTATAAGATAAAAAGTTTTAATGAATAAAATAAATCATAAATTGATCAAATAATAATAATAATAATAATTTTATAAAAATGGGAAAAATACTTAAGTTATAAAAAGTGGAAATTATGAGGTAAAACCTAATAATTACAATATTATATAACAATATCTAATGTATGTAATTTACAGTATTGAATCAGAAGACAGGAAATAAACAGGAGAGAGGCTGCTGGGATCAGTTTGGACACACAGACGTAAAGCAGTGTTATGATTGGTTGAGCTGAGGTTTTTGAATAGGTGTGCTGGCAGAGGCTTGTGTGCTTCTGACTGTGTTTGGGAGGTCATTCCATTATTGGATGGCAATGACAGAAGCTCTTGGATCTGGACTGGTGAGACACTTCATTTGGACAGTAAACTGAGCTGGATGGAGGCTCTAAGCAGCAACTGGACTCGGCTTCTCCACTGGACTCTGACTTACTTTAGCAATATTACAATTTTTGCAACATGAACATTAGCTTTATAGTGTGTAGTGTGGGCAGAACTATGACATTTATATTTATCTGTACAGGAGACTCAATCCTGTTACTCTCTCCCCTCTATTAACAGTACTGTCTTACATAGAAGCATACAAATACATAACTAACAATTATAGGTCATACCTTAAAAACCTAAACATATTTATTAACTACTAATCTGAATGATGCTCCCGTCACCTTAAAATATAAATACAATATAATGTTTGTAATATATATTGATATTTTAACATCATTTTAGCATCATTATCGGTCTTTTATTTATGGCGGTTTTGAAAATGTAGTTAATATATTAAGGTGAAAAAACCATAAAAGGCCAAAGAAAAACAAAAATTGATATAAAAAAAAATGTAATGCTTTTTTAAAGAATTCTCTTCAGCTCACCAAGGCTGCATTTGTTTGACTAAAAATACAGAAAAAACTGTAATACTGTGAAATATTTTTCCTATTTAAAATAACTGCTTTCTATTCTAATATCTGTTAAAGTGTAATGTATTTCTGTGATCATTCCTCCAGTCTTCAGAAATCATGAAAATATGACGATTTGCTGGTAAAAAAAATATTATTATTATTATTATTAATATTTAAAAGAGTTGCGTAAATATTTTTCAGGATTCTTTGATGAACAGAAAGATCCAAAGCTATAAATATTAAAACTACATTTTCTCTTAACCAAAACCTTTCAGCCGTTATTTTCATAAAAGTCCAAAACGAATTACTTAAACATCTAATATAAATACATATTATATAAATATTAACATATACTATATTATGTTCACTAAGGTTAAATCACCTAAATGTGCACAGAAAATTTTAACCAAAATCTTCCAGCTATTTAATTATTATTTATGTTTTTTTAAAGAAGGTTTATTTTGGTGTTGGGAATTGATATGATTTTCTGTTTCCTCTCATTGTATGAATCAGTCCTTTTAAGCCTTTTCAGGGCAAATACATAATTGTTTTTTTTTCCGCACGATGTCATCCAGTCCTCTTGAAAATGAGTCCATGAATAAGCTTCTACATGTGGTCTTACTCGTGAGTTTATCTGTGAATCTTCACCGTCTGAAGGAACAGACAGGAGGTCTGAGAGTGGTTCGAACCCTCAGCCGTTCAGTGGTCTCAAGCTGTGTTCGGACAGCAGGGCTCCGTCCAGTGAGTTAACATGAAGACAGACCCGCCGGCTGCTTGCTGAGACGCATGCGTGTCGAGTCTGTGAGCTCTCAGGCTCCGACCTCCTGCTCAAAGCACAAAGACAGACGCTCTCCCTTAAATCAGATGAAGCTGTACGTGTGTAGATTGTATTGAGCTGTCTGTGACACTGTGCCCTGTCTCTGCCCCCAGCGCCCAGGGCAGCTTTGATTACTCTTATCATCCGCCTCTCAGGGGATTGAGGGGGACTTTCATTGCAGGCTTTGTTCCAAAACCAAGTGTGCTGCCTACATAGACAGCTTTCTAAGGCATCATACTGTATGTACTTCCAAAGCTGTTCCACAAGGCAGGCAGCAACATTATCTTGTCTTATAAGATATCTTAACTTGACTAAATTTGAAAGCAACACATGCATCCTTCATCTTTATTGGCTTTTATGGCTCCATGAAAACACAAAACATCCATGAAAGCTTTCTAAGATTCTTTGGAAAAGGTTCTTTAGATTTGTGAAATATTTTTCAAAAAAAAAAAAAAAGGCCCAAAAGTACCTTTATTTTGAGGTATTTTGTGGAAAAGTCAATTGTAATACACTGTGGTTGTAAATTATGCAACTCCATAAAAAATAAAAACAAAAAGTTAATTTTAAATATGCTTACAAATCTGTGAATCAAAAAGTATCAAAAATAGTCCAATATTTAAAAAAGAAATTAATGTACCCAATGTTTGTGTATTTTTATAATAATGCATGGCATGGCAACTCAACATCTGAAATCAATCGACAATAAAAAAAAATAAAATAAAATAAAATGAATGAATGAACGGACGGTACTCAGATTAGTTAATCGATATACGTTTTTAAGGTATCTCTACCCATATTTTATACAGTTATATATTTGTTTAATTAGGTAGGTTTTTGATCATGGACACACATACAAAGGTCACAGTTTCCTGAGAATGACCCTTATGTATTATAACTTTTTTAATAGCGTAAAATACATTTTCACGAGAACAATATAGATGAAAATAAATGTATAACCTACATTTATTTATTCTGACTTGGGCTCATCTTATTGACATTACCAAGGACGAATGTGTGAGATTTATTCCGGCATTCATGTCTGATCTCCTCTCGTGTCCGTCAACATCATCTGCTCGTCCAATCAAATTACTCCGATTTCTAGTTTCCTCGCTGTCTCTGTGCTCCGTCCTGAAAGTCAATCCGCCTACAAAAACGTGCATTTGTATCAATGCAGAAATGAACAGGATTGTAAATGATGGAGACGTTTGACTTGACATTGAGCTGCGAGAGTCCTGCAGGTGAGACTTCAGCAGAC